>NC_140974.1:6324063-6436563 GCF_056783735.1 Eptatretus burgeri
GCATCAGCCCACGTGTGCGAAAAACCTGCTCTTCTGCTCTTGCTCACCCTCTCTCTGTTCTATTCACCCTCTCATTTGCCCAAGGTCATCTGCCATCTGCTTGGAAATCAGCAAACTTCACTGCCCTGCATAAAAAGGTGTAAAAACAGATCCCTGCAACGACAGACCAATCATCCTTCTGCCAATCATCAGCAAGGTTATGGAATCTATCATCGCTTCAGACCTTAAATCCTTCCTCTTCTCCAATGGCTTGATTTCCGATCTTCAATTTGGTTTCAGACCAGGTCACTACACCCTGGATATGCTGCTTCAGCTCTCCCAACAATGGAGGAAGGTCCTCAATGCCGGACATGAAATCAGAGCCATATCCCTTGACATATCACGTGCTTGTGACAGTCTGGCACCCTGCCCTGCTCACCAAACTCTCTTCCTATGGTATCCAAGGCCATCTCCTCTCGTGGCTCGCAGACTTCCTCTCCTGTCGCAGTCAATGTGTGGCCCAAAATGGAGTTCTTTCATCCCCTCTTCCTGTCCAGGCTGGAGTTCCTCAAGGTAGCATTCTTGGCCCTGTTCTTTTTCTGGTTTTCATCAATGATCTGTCCCACTCCCTGGAAAATACTCTTTATCTCTTTGCTGATGACTCCACCCACTGCCGTACCATCTGTCATCCCTCAGACCAGCATGCAGCAGCTCCTTCGCTCACTGCAGATCTTGTTAAAATCACAAACCGGTCCACCACGTGGAACATGTCTTTCAATCCAGATACATCTCACACTCTCACTATGTCTCTCCGAAAGGACCGTTTAGAAGACCCCCATCCACTTTATGCCTGGTGTTGGCTTAATGGTTAGGGTGGTGGGCTTTGGATCCCCGGGTCCTGAGTTCAAATCTCGCTCAGCTGTTGAATTAATACCAGGTGGGGTTAACTCGACCTGTCATGCTTCCAAGGTCGGCAAAATGGGTGCCAGCATGCTGGTATACTATGTCGGAGTGGCGACCCGTCCAGCATTGTGCCCAACAGCCAAGGAGTCTGCTTAAGCAGCACCAACACTGCACAGAGTATGCTCCCAATCTCTGCCTCCTCATCCACTTTCTCAACAATCCTCTTGAAGAAGTCCTTTCTTTCAAGCTTATGGGTCTTGCTATCTGCCATGACCTTTCCTGGGAAAGCCACATTTCAAACCTCGCCTCCAAAGCCAGTCATTGTCTGGGAATCCTCCATCGTGCAAAGTCCTTCCTTGGCCCACCTGAGCTCCTGACCACTTACAAAGCTTTTGTCCGCAGCCTGATGGAGTACTGCTCTCCCCTCTGTGCTAGTGCTCCTGCCTCTCACCTTTCTCGGCTTCATGCTGTGGAAACCAAGTAAAGGCATTTCGGATCATTGGCATCTCCCACAATGTGGCTGAGTCTTTGGGCGTCTCACTCTCTCACCGCAGGCTGGTCGGTGGTCTTTCTTTCTTCTACCCTATCCTCTCTAGCCTCACCCCCCCTGCTCTCTCTGTGATTTATCCCCACCACATTTTCGCAGGGCACTCAAGGTCCGCTAACAACCCCCTTCTGCTAAAACTACCAAAATCACAAATCACTGCTCACCTTCACTCTTTCATTCCTCTTTTTTTCTGCCTTTGGAATAAACTCCTTCACTTCCATTCAATCCCATTCTTCCCTCCAGGCCTTCAAAACAACTGTTCACCACCACCTCTTATCATCCCACATCCAAATCCTCGATCTTTTCTACCCCCGAGAATCCACCCAAGCCCAGCTCCTTCAAATTCCCTGCTTTCCTTCCTGAAAGTCCCTGTAATGTCCATCTTGTATTCCCCATTTTCCCTACCCATCCGTCTCCCTTCCACAGATCTCCTAATGTCTCTGTTCCCCACTGTATTGTCCTTCCCACTCCTGCCCCTCTTGTCTCATGCCCCCCTTGCTGTGCATTGTGTGTTGGCTCTCATACGAGCCTCGACAAGGTATACAAAAAAAGAAAAAAAAGTGCTGCGGCACAGTCTTGGAAATACACTTCATAATTTTGTCATTTTTGAAAGAAATTTTATTGATCACATCATGCAGTATCACACTCCATATCATAAGATCAAGGAAAATGATTTGTAATACCAGCTACCGCGAAAGGTGGCGCTATTTCCATCACAAGTCAATTTGGGAGTTTAATTGTTGGAGTTTCAAACACTTTCATCGAAATCTAGGCATGTTGTGTTATCATTCTGTGTTGATTTCATGTTGTATTCTTTATTGTACACCGCTCTTCCCAATTCCACATCCAGGTGATGCATGACGTTGTCGCAGGGCACCGAAGGAAGGGAGTACTCAGTTTTTACTCCATTTTCTTTTTGTTTCTTTCTTGTTTGTCCAGGCGATATCTCAACCAACCTTTGAGCTCGGAAACTGAAATATGGGGACAAAATTGAAGATGTGCTTTGGCAAAAACAGTATTTCTTATTTTTTGATTAATCAATTAATTGTTTAATTACTTCATTATTATCGATTTATTAATTACTTATTTATTTTGTTTCTTATATGGGCAATATCTCGGGCACCTTTTGAGCTCGGAAGCTGATATTTGGACATGACAATGAACTAGTGATTTGCCTATAAAGGGTATGTTTGATTTATTGATGAATCAATTAATCGATGAATTTATTCATTTTTTGATGAATTATTTCATTTTCAAAAAGTTACAGATTTGTATGAAAAATTTCTGGTTTAGGTATGCTGTTAGCCAATTGATTAAGAAATTAATTAATTTACTATAATTTATTTATTTTAATTATGCAATTAATCAATCAATTATTGTACAATGCGTCCTCCCAATTCTGTCTCCATATTCTGCATGGCGACTAAGTATAACTTGTGCACATTCACCTCAGAATGTGGGTCGGGCCTGGGGAGTCATCGATTCACTGGATAATGGGGTGTGGCGTTGCTGGTACCTGTGTGGGACGACAAAAGTCTGAGTCTTCAGGTCGTTGGTGCTTCCAGTCTTGCTCTATGGATATGACTTGGACTCTGACCAAGGATCTGAGACGGAGACTTAATTCCTTTGGTACCAGGTCTCTTCGGAGAATCCTTGTCTATCGCTGGTCAGACTTTGTGTCCAACGAGCGGTTGCTGAGACAGACTCAAATGAGATTTGTTACCTGCATAGTCCATGAGCGTCAGCTGCCGCTGTGTGGACATGTGGATCGTTTTCCTGATGCTGATCCCGCTCACTAGATTCTCTCAGCGAGGGAATCTCGTGAGTGGAGGAGGTCAATGGGCTGACCACGTGCCTCGTGGTTGCAGCAGGTTGATCGGAATCTCAAGGAGATGGGGATGGGCCAGGCATATGCCTGGGGGATGGCCAGACGGAGGCCCCTGGAGTACCGGCGGAAAGTGGAAGCAGCGACACGCTGCTCTGGCGCATGCTCCCTTACCTGACCTGACCTGACCTGACCTGACCTGACCTGAGAAGTGGACCGCTACATCCCAATGCCAGCTCCATGTGCTGCACGGTGGCATCACCGGGTGCCGGAGCCACCCCAAAAAATTCCGCATGCTGGAGGATTTTTATTTATTTATTTGGCATGGGGGCAGTGTACTTTGAATATACCTATACTTGTCCCAATAAAATTTGCAATGAGAGCACGTGGCCTGTTGCCACAATTTAAAACTCTTCTTGCCCTGATACAGCTGTAATTACAAAGTAGAGAAAAACTTATTCCTGAATTGATACTTTCTGTTGTGATGTATTGATACCTGTTTTGTTGGCTGGCAGGCTAGCTCTGAGGTCGTGTTCATATAGCCTCGGTTTGATTCTTGATCCGATTATAAGTTATATCAGTGAAGGAGCAATCGGGATCTTCTGTATGCAAACCCGGTGAGGTATTTGCCTTCCCATGGCGGATTCGCTCTTATCCCCTGTGTGCTGGTTGGTGGAGAATGTGAAGGTATTTGTCTCAGCTGAACCCCCTCAACTATTCGTGGGATCTCCTTGTCGGGCATCAAAATACCTTAAGTTTTTCAGATGAACATAACCACTTTTATGGTGGCTGGCTGGATAGCGCAGAGGTCATGTACACTCCTGTTAACTTGGCGATGATTTCAAAGCTGCTCCTTATATTCCCTCCTTGGCGCCATTCCGGTAAATTTTCGCGCCTTTTCAAGAAAGCACTCGGCATGTTAACTGGTGCATATCCTCAGAGCTCATTCGTCACCCCAACCTCTCTGGTCCTTCAACCACCTCATCCTTTTCAGCTTGGAGTTCTCTTCTTCCTTATCTATGGTGCAGCTTTACCAGCTGACTGGTTCTTCTCCATGATTTGGTGATTCACCTTCTGATGACTGGTTGAACGTGACGGACTGTCGGCTTCACCATTTGTGCGCATCCTCCGGACTTGGATCTTTGAAAACGGGGCTCGCTGCCGACCCAGCACCCATTTTAACCTGCTGGGGCTTACTGTGTGAACTGCTTGATTAAGCTGAGTTGCCACGTCGAGAGGCCTGAGTTAATGTATAGCTGCATTTCTGTATGTAATGTTCTAACTTATTTAATTTGGGGATTGTTAGGAAAGTCATTAATTATTACATTTAATTAATACCATTGTGCTCAAGGAAGATATTAGTGATTCATAAATATTTATTAAAACATTACCCTTCTTTCTCCTGTCGTAGGTTGGTTTCACCCTTAAAACTTTTATTTATATTTATATCAATAAAACTTTTTATTGGTTTCACGCTTAAAACTTGTATTATCTATCCTATTATATTTATATTATCAGATTTATTATCTGCTGCGACACCCTCTGGGCTACCATCACACTTGCTGCGAGGCCTTGAGGTTGACACATAATACATGATTGAGATGGAAGGATAGCTTATCGGTAGAACGCCGACCCAGCGCCCAGATCTAGTCCATCAGCTCTGTACAACTGGCATGACAGGCACGACCACCTGCCCGGAAGAGTTTGGGACATGGTGCCCACTGAGATTGCTGTGTCGGACTCACTTGAGGACACTGCATATCTTATTCTCTATTTCATAAAGATCAGGCCATTGCATTTCAGAATTCTGGTCAAATTCCAAGTTCCTGCTTCCAAACGATGCAACGATATGACTATGAGGTCCATGTTAGTACCCTGGGGAGATCTCATTACCGTACTGTGATAAAATCACGATGATGTCACCTCTTGATAAGGATTAATGTATTCACGGGATTTCCTCCATAGCTTCACCGACTCTGATTTAACAATCGTAAATATGTTGGTGTGTCTTGATCAGTATTTCTTTCAATGAGAGAGTTTGAAATACCAAGCTGTTTGTTTGGCAGACAATTGGATGACACATAAACTCGACTCGAGAGAAGGACCTGGATTTGGTTGGACACATAGGCGGGGAGGTCACAAGTTCGATGCAGAGTTGACATCAAGGTTCACAAAAGGGTAAGTCTTTATGAGAATGTAGCTCAATCCCCCCCCCCCCCCCATACATACACCACTCCATGGAACATCATGAACTGGACCAGTTGGACAGGGACAGTTATAGATGCTATTTGTTTGTAAGCGCGGAGAGACGTGTGGAAAAGTTTCTTATTTGCTCTCTGCTTTGTGAGCTCATTGGGTAATGAATTGATGGGATTTTTCTTCCAGTGAAGCAGGGAATTTTTAAGAGTGAACTAATTTCTCGAATCCAATTAATTTACGGTCAGTGTCTTATGGAGGTAAAGACGCCATTCATTGAACCATTTTAGCATCTCAACGGTTTCCCTGGTTCGCTAAAAGAGAATTATATTGAGTAAAGAAAGCAGTCATGCAAGAGAACCATATCCTCCCTCAATAATTCAGACTTTTACAAATGCTTAATGTACTGTAGTTACTTCGAACACTGCTATTTACTTATAATTAATGAGTCCACTGAAAACATGCATTGCCACAGTGCCTTGCTCAACCCAAAATTATGTACTGTTATTTTTGTTATTCTGCAAAGGGTCTAAAGTAGGGAGAAGCAGGTGTGTCCATAATTCATGGAGTGTTCAAGAAGATCGTGGAACAAGATGCTCACAATGGTTCAATAATATGAAAGATTATTTTCTTTTCTTTCATGTACTGTTACGAGGATATATTTTCTTACTAATGACATATAAATTTTTATGGAGACAAATATTTATTTGTCAGTTATATTAGGGATGGCAGGATGGCTTGCAGGTATGCACACTTGCCTTTGATTTGTTGAGCCTGGGTTTAGATCTCGACCCAGATGTGAATTGGCATCTTGGTGTTTTGCAGGCAGGGCAAGGCACCAAAGTGTGTGCCGTCTCTCAGATAGACATTAAGCGGAACGACCCAATTTTCAGCACTGGTTGTTGGTGAATGTTAAAGATCCATGGTGTATTTTCTGCAGAAGAGATGAGTTGTATCCATCATCCTGGTTAATAAATGTTTAAAAGGGACGTTCTAATAATGTGTGTGTGTGTGTGTGTGTGTGTGTGTGTGTGTGTGTGTGTGTGTGTGTGTGTGTGTGTGTGTGTGTGTGTGTGTGTGTGTGTGTGTGTGTGTGTGTCAGTCACACTTCATTCTGAAGGGTTCCTGCTCTCATCCACACGAAAATATTTCAAAGATGGCTTCCAAAGCCAGCCACCAACCTGGTATTCTCCATTGCACAAAGTTCTTCATTGAAACACCTGAACTCTTATCCACCTACAAGGCTTTTATCCGCTGCTCGATGGAATACTCCTCTACCCTCTGGGCTTGCTCCCATTCTTCACATCTTGCTTAGCTTGATGCTTTGGAAAACAAGGCTTTCAAGATCATTGGAATCTTTCACGATGAAGCTGAGTCTTTCGGTCTATCACTTCGCCATCACCGACAAGTCGGTGGTTTCTCTGTCTTCTTCCGCCTTATTTCTGGTCATGTACCCTCTGCCCTCCATCACTATCCCCCTTCTAGTGAAACTGCCTAATCCAGAACCACTGCTCAACTCCACTCATTTATTCCTCTTTGTTCCCAACTGTAAAACCACCTTCTGGACTCTCTTCGATCTCCTTCCTCTCTCCCGGTCTTCAAGACAGATGTTCACCACTATCTCAAGTCATCCCCTATCCAACGCCGTGATCTTTTCTACACCCAATAAACTACCACCGCCTCCCCCCAACCCTCCAAAAAATTTGTTTGTATATCCATCTTGTCCACGCCTTGTATTCTCCCTTACTCCTCATTGTTAATTGCATCCCTTGTTTGTCTGTCTCTGTCTACCTTCTCCCTCCACCCTGCTATTGGTGTTGCCCCTTTCTCCTGCTGTTCCCTTTGTTATGTTGTGTCCTGGTCTGTTCTGTGTCCTGGCTCTTCTGTGAGCCTCGACCATGTTAAAAAAAAAAAAACTTCCTGAAGAAATGTAAAAAATATCAAGTGCTGAATTTACACAGGAACTGGCACAGACATCAGGGTTTGAAGTGGACTCAGCTAGTGTCAGAAGTTCTCATCAAATGTGGTGTCCATGGACGAGTTGCTGTTAAAATGCCCTTTATGCACAAAGGGAACAAACCAAGAATATCAGAGTTGGGATGATAATCAGTGGGGAAAGGTACTTTGGAATGACGAGTCAAAGTTTGAAATGTTTTGGAACAAAACTAAGTCAGGATGTCAGAAGGAGGGTTGATGAGATGTTTAAGGATATGTGTTGATGGCCACATGATGGGGGCTCACTTCATGTTTGTGGATGCATTTCTGTTGCTGATCTTGGTGATTTGGTGAGATTTGAAGGAACAATGAATACTGACAAGTACAAGCAGTTCTTAGTCTACCATGGTATCCTGTAAGCAAGGAGGCCAATTGGCGACAAGTTCATTTTCCAGCATGACAACGACCATAATCACAGTGGCAAACATATTGTGGTTCTACAAGGACGTTAAAACATATTGTTGTGGTTCTACAAGACCGCATGCCTCAAAGGCAATGGCACCCATCATACAGTGATCTCCAGGCAGTTATTTCATTCATCTTCGTGCAGTTAGACTTTCCCCTCATGTCTAGTGGGTTAACGGGACGAAGTACGTTGCGTGGGTCTTCTAGTTAGATTTATTAACTATCTCTGTCTCCTCTTCTGATTTCTAATCCAACCCTTTCCTTTTAGCCATGGTACAAATCAAACAAGCAAGTATACACGCCATTCAAAATGTGATGAGTAATAAGCACACTACGATGCCTCCTGTGGCTTGGAACCAACAAAGTACACTACACACGACACCGCACATGCATCGCGCGCCATTAATGCATTCAAATCTGTGTGCCAATTTTCAACCAGCATCTCACCTTGATTCACCCCTCGCTCACAAAACCTCACTACTTCGACCACAAATGCCTCCTGCACATGGGAAAAATATTCCCACACCCTCTCGTACCGCTGCATCACTACAATTCACCGCTATACAGTGGAGTGCTGCACGACTTGGGCTGTCCTCGGATCGTGCGGTGCAGGGCCGAGCAAAGGACGTTCATAGCTCGACCCCATCTCGCCGGGGATGCCCCAGGTGAACACGCGGGATTGATACGACCCTCGTCCAGTTGCCAGAACATGACAGGACGGGGGCGGTGAGGAGGAGTCATGGGAACAGCAATCCGGGAATTTGGTATGGGGCCTGGGTGTACATTTTGGCTCATGAGAGGCGGCCCGTGGGTGGTGGGTGTGCATTGCTATTCGACATTCAGACTGCACTTGGAGCACGTTCAGGGCCAGGGTGCCGGCTCATACCCTATGTTGAGTCAGGAGCTCTGGGCCATGTTGAACCGGATGGGCGAATGTGACCGTTTCCAGCCCCGGGATCCTGGCAGGGCATGGCTAGGGCTGCTGTGGCCCAATAGAGAAGCAGGATTCGGGTCACAGCACGCCGCTTTCGGCTCGTCACCCCACCCTTCGCTCGGGGCTATAAAAGTCGGATTGTGGAGCTGCTCGCTGTCTCTTCTTCAGCTCCTTCCTCTCTGTTCCTCTCGGATCTTTGTTGGCTGCTCTTCATCGTCTCTGCCCTTTGCTGGCTCTTCACTCATGGTTTGTGTGCGATTGCAAGGATGTGCTCCTTCTTGAGGACTAGTGCGGAGCGCATGTTGCCACGAGCCCCAGCAAAGTGACTAAGCCGGAGGTAACGTGCCACATCTTGAGGCAGGAACGCTCAGGCGAAGCGTCCCACAGCGGTACATGTTACACTAACAGACCTATACATGACTAGGTTAAGGATCTTTCACCTCACACATATTCTCTCTTTTCTCTCTTTCCACCCCTCTACCCCATCTCCTTTGAATGCACAAAAGAGCATCATTACTGATTCGCACCCCCCCTCCCCCATATTGCACCACACCACACCTCTCACTCCCACACCTTAGACACCAGTATTCCTTCCTCCTACCTCTCCCTAAGCATACTGGTTTGCGTTGGTCTGCTGACAATGCGAGGTCGTTTATTTTCATATTCTCTTTTTCTCTCTAGGCTATATCTAACCTTCCGTGTGTGTGTGTGTGTGTGTGTGTGTGTGTGTGTGTGTGTGTGTGTGTGTGTGTGTGTGTGTGTGTGTATGTATGTGATGGTGCCTGTCCTACATTAAGTTAAGATTGTCGAAGTTCTAACAGGATAATTCTGCTCTGTGTTTGCTTTTGTAACATTGCTTGCCTTTTGTCACACCCCACAAATTCCTTGCTCTCCCAGCTGTACATACCAATAAGCCCAATTTACTGTGCCACATACCTTTCCTCACCAATGTAAATAAATGCTTGTATAGAAATGTTCACAGCTCGTTTTTGTCTTTTCCTTCATTGGTCCAGCATGGTTCGTAGTTTAGCCGGGACGTTATTCCCCAATGATCTGTTCTCCAGCCGGTACATTCTTGGCAGTGACGCTCGGCTGCATCTGATCTGTTAAGGTGATGTGGTTTGAGCAAGGCATACCGAGGGTGTCTCCCCTGGTAATTAAACCATGTGACCTTTAGGTGAACGGTATTAGACAGATGACCCTAAGTCACGTGGTTGAGTTATTGGCATTCATGGTTAATTAACGACCCGCTGCATCACAAAGTTATTTGTGTGCGACGCCCTGTGATTCCGGAGAATCTGGTGAGAACCCAAGGTCGTTCATCCCCTCGTGGTCTTCCTTGCTACTGACCCCAGGTCCGCAACAACATTTACAATGAAAAACAAAGTCAAGAACTTTACAAATATTAGAATTCCCCCTCAAAGTCCTGACTTTAAAATCTTAGGTGTGTGTAATTATTTTGCAGGAAGAAATACGATAAACAACGAAAATCTAAAGATAAATTGTGGGAAATATTGTAGAATGTGTCAAATAACCTCCCAATGGAATATCTCCAGAAATTGCAGGAAAGCATTCCAAAACGGATATCTGCTATTTTGCATAAAATGTTGGTCTTCCCAAATATTAAAATTTAATGTATTAATATTGTAAAATTCCTTCGTTCAATAAGCTTCTTCTGGTTCTGTGCTGCATCCCCTCCGTGGATCCTTAGTCTCCAATACTTCCGATGCTGAGCCTCCATCTCTGTGTGTTGGATTCCTCGCTGGTTAGCCATTTCCTTAATCCCATCCTTCCATCTTCTTTTCAGCCTTCTTCTTGGCCTTCTTCCTTCTGGAATCAATCTCTCTACCTTTCTGGCTATTCGATTTTCCACTTCCCCCAAACATGTCCAGCCCACATCAGACACCGCTCTTTGGCCAGCTCACTTAACTTCCTCTATCCAGCTTTTAGCCTCACTTCTCCTTTGCTATTCTCTGTATCCAACAAATCCCAAGTATTCTTCTCAGGCATCGACGAACAAAACCAATCTGTCTCCTTTTGTCCTTCTTCATTCAAGTCAAACTCTCACAACCATACATCCCATCCATCCATCAGGACCATACTCTGTACAGAAGGTTGGTGCTGCCCAAGCAGTCTCCTTGGCAATTGGGTACAATCCTGGACGGGCTGCCACTCCGACGCAGGATACCAGCAAGCTGGCTGGTCCAATACTGATCAAAGCAAGCCGATCTCGGAAGGATGACAGGCAGAGTCAACCCCACCTGGTATTAATTCAACAACTGAGAGCGATTTGAACTCAGGATTCTAGGATCCCAAGCCCACCACCCTCACCATTAAGTCAACACCAGGCATAGACCAATACAGCCCAACTAAAACTACTGCTGTATTGTACATCTTCATCTTAGTTTGCAGTCGCATATCCTTTTTCTTCCAGAGATCTCTGCTTCAAATATTGAACACCCCTCCCTCCAATGCCAGCCTTCTCTTCACTTCCTTGTCAATACCTTCCTTACCTGTGATCTAATTGCTTCCCTAATAAACAAACAAAACTTTCTCAATCACTTCATCACATCAATTCTTCATCTTACTTTTAATTCTGCCCTGTTACCATTATCCACTTTGTCAAAGGAATACTCACCTTCAAACCAAATTTCTCACTTTTGTCACTGATTCTTCTTAGGAGTGTCACAAGTGAGAGTTCGGGATGGTGTGGCGAGAGCGAAAGAGCACGGGTTGGTGTGGCGAGAGCGAGAGAGCTCAGGATGGTGTGGCGAGAGTGAAAGAGTTCGGGATGGTGTGGCGAGAGTGAAAGAGTTCGGGATGGTGTGGCGAGAGCGAGAGAGCTCGGGATGGTGTGGCGAGAGCGAAACAGCTCGGGTTGGTGTGAAGAGAGTGAAAGAGCTCGGGATGGTGTGGCGAGAGCGAGAGAGCTCGGGATGGTGTGGCGAGAGCGAGAGAGCTCGGGTTGGTGTGGCGAGAGCGAGAGAGCTCGGGTTGGTGTGGCGAGAGCGAGAGAGCTCGGGATGGTGTGGCGAGAGCGAGAGAGCTCGGGTTGGTGTGGCGAGAGCGAGAGAGCTCGGGTTGGTGTGGCGAGAGCGAGAGAGCTCGGGTTGGTGTGGCGAGAGCGAGAGAGCTCGGGATGGTGTGACGAGAGCGAGAGAGCTCGGGATGGTGTGGCGAGAGCGAGAGAGCTCGGGATGGTGTGGCGAGAGCGAGAGAGCTCGGGATGGTGTGGCGAGAGCGAGAGAGCTCGGGATGGTGTGGCGAGAGCGAGAGAGCTCGGGTTGGTGTGGCGAGAGCGAGAGAGCTCGGGTTGGTGTGGCGAGAGCGAGAGAGCTCGGGTTGGTGTGGCGAGAGCGAGAGAGCTCGGGTTGGTGTGGCGAGAGCGAGAGAGCTCGGGTTGGTGTGGCGAGAGCGAGAGAGCTCGGGTTGGTGTGGAGAGAGCGAGAGAGCTCGGGTTGGTGTGGCGAGAACGAGAGAGCTCGGGTTGGTGTGGCGAGAGCGAGAGAGCTCGGGTTGGTGTGGCGAGAGCGAGAGAGCTCGGGTTGGTGTGGCGAGAGCGAGAGAGCTCGGGTTGGTGTGGCGAGAGCGAGAGAGCTCGGGTTGGTGTGGCGAGAGCGAGAGAGCTCGGGTTGGTGTGGCGAGAGCGAGAGAGCTCGGGTTGGTGTGGCGAGAGCGAGAGAGCTCGGGTTGGTGTGGCGAGAGCGAGAGAGCTCGTGTTGGTGTGGCGAGAGCGAGAGAGCTCGTGTTGGTGTGGCGAGAGCGAGAGAGCTCGTGTTGGTGTGGCGAGAGCGAGAGAGCTCCGGTTGGTGTGGCGAGAGCGAGAGAGCTCGGGTTGGTGTGGCGAGAGCGAGAGAGCTCGGGTTGGTGTGGCGAGAGCGAGAGAGCTCGGGATGGTGTGGCGAGAGCGAGAGAGCTCGGGTTGGTGTGGCGAGAGCGAGAGAGCTCGGGTTGGTGTGGCGAGAGCGAGAGAGCTCGGGTTGGTGTGGCGAGAGCGAGAGAGCTCGGGTTGGTGTGGCGAGAGCGAGAGAGCTCGTGTTGATGTGGCGAGAGAGCTCGGGAAGGTGTGGCGAGAGAGCTCGGGTTGGTGTGGCGAGAGCGAGAGAGCTCGGGATGGTGTGGCGAGAGGGAGAGAGCTCGGGTTGGTGTGGCGAGAGGGAGAGAGCTCGGGTTGGTGTGGCGAGAGGGAGAGAGCTCGGGTTGGTGTGGCGAGAGGGAGAGAGCTCGGGTTGGTGTGGCGAGAGGGAGAGAGCTCGGGTTGGTGTGGCTAGAGGGAGAGAGCTCGGGTTGGTGTGGCGAGAGCGAGAGAGCTCGGGTTGGTGTGGCGAGAGCGAGAGAGCTCGGGTTGGTGTGGCGAGAGCGAGAGAGCTCGGGTTGGTGTGGCGAGAGCGAGAGAGCTCGAGTTGGTGTGGCGAGAGCGAGAGAGCTCGGGTTGGTGTGGCGAGAGCGAGAGAGCTCGGGTTGGTGTGGCGAGAGCGAGAGAGCTCGGGTTGGTGTGGCGAGAGCGAGAGAGCTTGGGTTGGTGTGGCGAGAGAGCTCGGGTTGGTGTGGCGGGAGCGAGAGAGCTCGGGTTGGTGTGGCGAGAGCGAGAGAGCTCGGGTTGGTGTGGCGAGAGCGAGAGAGCTCGGGTTGGTGTGGCGAGAGCGAGAGAGCTCGGGTTGGTGTGGCGAGAGCGAGAGAGCTCGGGTTGGTGTGGCGAGAGCGAGAGAGCTCGGGTTGGTGTGGCGAGAGCGAGAGAGCTCGGGTTGGTGTGGCGAGAGCGAGAGAGCTCGGGTTGGTGTGGCGAGAGCGAGAGAGCTCGGGTTGGTGTGGCGAGAGCGAGAGAGCTCGGGTTGGTGTGGCGAGAGCGAGAGAGCTCGGGTTGGTGTGGCGAGAGCGAGAGAGCTCGGGTTGGTGTGGCGAGAGCGAGAGAGCTCGGATTGGTGTGGCGAGAGCGAGAGAGCTCGGGTTGGTGTGGCGAGAGCGAGAGAGCTCGGGTTGGTGTGGCGAGAGCGAGAGAGCTCGGGTTGGTGTGGCGAGAGCGAGAGAGCTCGGGTTGGTGTGGCGAGAGCGAGAGAGCTCGGGTTGGTGTGGCGAGAGCGAGAGAGCTCGGGTTGGTGTGGCGAGAGCGAGAGAGCTCGGGTTGGTGTGGCGAGAGAGCTCGGGAAGGTTGGCGAGAGAGCTCGGGAAGGTTGGCGAGAGCGAGAGAGTTCTGGATGGTATGGCGAGAGAGCTCGGGTTGGTGTGGCTCGAGGGAGAGAGCTCGGGTTGGTGTGGCGAGAGGGAGAGAGCTCGGATTGGTGTGGCTAGAGGGAGAGAGCTCGGGTTGGTGTGGCGAGAGCGAGAGAGCTCGGGTTGGTGTGGCGAGAGCGAGAGAGCTCAGGTTGGTGTGGCGCGAGAGCTCGGGTTGGTGTGGCGAGAGGGAGAGAGCTCGGGTTGGTGTGGCGAGAGGGAGAGAGCTCGGGTTGGTGTGGCGAGAGGGAGAGAGCTCGGGTTGGTGTGGCGAGAGGGAGAGAGCTCGGGTTGGTGTGGCGAGAGCGAGAGAGCTCGGGTTGGTGTGGCGAGAGCGAGAGAGCTCGGGTTGGTGTGGCGAGAGCGAGAGAGCTCGGGTTGGTGTGGCGAGAGCGAGAGAGCTCGGGTTGGTGTGGCGAGAGGGAGAGAGCTCGGGTTGGTGTGCCGAGAGCGAGAGAGCTCGGGTTGGTGTGGCGAGAGCGAGAGAGCTCGGGTTGGTGTGGCGAGAGCGAGAGAGCTCGGGTTGGTGTGGCGAGAGCGAGAGAGCTCGGGTTGGTGTGGCGAGAGCGAGAGAGCTCGGGTTGGTGTGGCGAGAGCGAGAGAGCTCGGGTTGGTGTGGCGAGAGCGAGAGAGCTCGGGTTGGTGTGGCGAGAGCGAGAGAGCTCGGGTTGGTGTGGCGAGAGCGAGAGAGCTCGGGTTGGTGTGGCGAGAGCGAGAGAGCTCGGGTTGGTGTGGCGAGAGCGAGAGAGCTCTGGTTGGTGTGGCGAGAGCGAGAGAGCTCGGGTTGGTGTGGCGAGAGCGAGAGAGCTCGGGTTGGTGTGGCGAGAGCGAGAGAGCTCGGGTTGGTGTGGCGAGAGCGAGAGAGCTCGGGTTGGTGTGGCGAGAGCGAGAGAGCTCGGGTTGGTGTGGCGAGGGCGAGAGAGCTCGGGTTGGTGTGGCGAGAGCGAGAGAGCCCGGGTTGGTGTGGCGAGAGCGAGAGAGCTCGGGTTGGTGTGGCGAGAGCGAGAGAGCTCGGGTTGGTGTGGCGAGAGCGAGAGAGCTCGGGTTGGTGTGGCGAGAGCGAGAGAGCTCGGGTTGGTGCGGCGAGCGCGAGAGAGCTCGGGTCGGTGTGGCGAGAGCGAGAGAGCTCGGGTTGGTGTGGCGAGAGCGAGAGAGCTCGGGTTGGTGTGGCGAGAGCGAGCGAGCTCGGGTTGGTGTGGCGAGAGCGAGAGAGCTCGGGTTGGTGTGGCGAGAGCGAGAGAGCTCGGGTTGGTGTGGCGAGAGCGAGAGAGCTCGGGTTGGTGTGGCGAGAGCGAGAGAGCTCGGGTTGGTGTGGCGAGAGCGAGAGAGCTCGGGTTGGTGTGGCGAGAGCGAGAGAGCTCGGGTTGGTGTGGCGAGAGCGAGAGAGCTCGGGTTGGTGTGGCGAGAGCGAGAGAGCTCGGGTTGGTGTGGCGAGAGCGAGAGAGCTCGGGTTGGTGTGGCGAGGGCGAGAGAGCTCGGGTTGGTGTGGCGAGGGCGAGAGAGCTCGGGTTGGTGTGGCGAGGGCGAGAGAGCTCGGGTTGGTGTGGCGAGGGCGAGAGAGCTCGGGTTGGTGTGGCGAGGGCGAGAGAGCTCGGGTTGGTGTGGCGAGAGCGAGAGAGCTCGGGTTGGTGTGGCGAGAGCGAGAGAGCTCGGGTTGGTGTGGCGAGAGCGAGAGAGCTCGGTTTGGTGTGGCGAGAGCGAGAGAGCTCGGGTTGGTGTGGCGAGAGCGAGAGTGCTCGGGTTGGTGTGGCGAGAGCGAGAGAGCTCGGGTTGGTGTGGCGAGAGCGAGAGAGCTCGGCTTGGTGTGGCGAGAGAGCTCGGGATGGTGTGGCGAGAGAGCTCGGGTTGGTGTGGCGAGAGAGCTCAGGTTGGTGTGGCGAGAGGGAGAGAGCTCAGGATGGTGTGGCGAGAGAGCTCGGGTTGGTGTGGTGAGAGCGAGAGAGCTCGGCATGGTGTGGCGAGAGAGCTCAGGATGGTGTAGCGAGAGAGCTCGGGTTGGTGTGGCGAGAGCGAGAGAGCTCGTGTTGTTGTTGCGAGAGAGCTCAGGATGGTGTGGCGAGAGAGCTTGGGTTGGTGTGGTGAGAGCGAGAGAGCTTGGGTTGGTGTGGTGAGAGAGCTCAGGATGGTGTGGCGAGAGAGCTTGGGTTGGTGTGGTGAGAGCGAGAGAGCTTGGGTTGGTGTGGTGAGAGAGCTTGGGTTGGTGTGGCGAGAGAGCTCGGCTTGGTTTTGTCGAGAGGGAGAGAGCTCGGGTTGGTGTGGTGAGAGCGAGAGAGCTCAGGTTGGTGTGGAGAGAGAGCTCGGGATGGTGTGGCGTGAGAGCTCGGGTTGGTGTATCGAGAGAGCTCAGGATGGTGTGGCGAGAGAGCTCGGGTTGGTGTGGCGAGAGCGAGAGAGCTCGGCTTGGTGTGGCGAGAGAGCTCGGGATGGTGTGGCGAGAGAGCTCGGGTTGGTGTGGCGAGAGAGCTCAGGTTGGTGTGGCGAGAGGGAGAGAGCTCAGGATGGTGTGGCGAGAGAGCTCGGGTTGGTGTGGTGAGAGCGAGAGAGCTCGGCATGGTGTGGCGAGAGAGCTCAGGATGGTGTAGCGAGAGAGCTCGGGTTGGTGTGGCGAGAGCGAGAGAGCTCGTGTTGTTGTTGCGAGAGAGCTCAGGATGGTGTGGCGAGAGAGCTTGGGTTGGTGTGGTGAGAGCGAGAGAGCTTGGGTTGGTGTGGTGAGAGAGCTCAGGATGGTGTGGCGAGAGAGCTTGGGTTGGTGTGGTGAGAGCGAGAGAGCTTGGGTTGGTGTGGTGAGAGAGCTCAGGATGGTGTGGCGAGAGAGCTTGGGTTGGTGTGGTGAGAGCGAGAGAGCTTGGGTTGGTGTGGTGAGAGAGCTTGGGTTGGTGTGGCGAGAGAGCTCGGCTTGGTTTTGTCGAGAGGGAGAGAGCTCGGGTTGGTGTGGTGAGAGCGAGAGAGCTCAGGTTGGTGTGGAGAGAGAGCTCGGGATGGTGTGGCGTGAGAGCTCGGGTTGGTGTATCGAGAGAGCTCAGGATGGTGTGGCGAGAGAGCTCGGGTTGGTGTGGCGAGAGCGAGAGAGCTCGTGTTGTTGTTGCGAGAGAGCTCAGGATGGTGTGGCGAGAGAGCTTCGGTTGGTGTGGTGAGAGTGAGAGAGCTTGGGTTGGTGTGGTGAGAGTGAGAGAGCTCGGGATGGTGTGTCGAGAGAGCTCGGGTTGAACGAGCTATTGCTCTCAACTCTATGAAACATATCATCAATACAACTCAAATTTGTTTCTTTTATAACACATTATCATTATATAATACATTGTATTTATCAAAATATGCCAATGTGGCAATAAAAACGTTTATTTTTTAAATGTGGCCTCAGACTTTTGCACAGTACTGTATGTTTACCGGATGTCATTTTGTTTCGTCCCAATCGATAACACAGTGACCTGTGAGATACATTTTACATCTGATTTTATTTTGCTTTTTTTGAGACAGTCACGCTTGTGGAATTTCTATAATGCTGAAGGGATCTGGACACAACAGAACAAAAGGAGCAGTGGAAAGAGAGCGAGGCGATCTGGGTGGAGCAGGCGGGAGGTGGGGGGGGGGTGGGGAGCTGGGGGGTGGGGAGGTGGGGGGGGGTGGGGAGGTGGGTGGGGTGACACCAACATCAGGGTTGAAGGATAAAATAGAGGGAGACTTGGAGAAATAACGGGTGTCTGGAAGAATGAGGGGTGGGAGAGGAGGACACATGCGGACAAGATGGATACAGAAGCAAAACAAACCTGTAAACTTTGAAGGAGGTGGGTTTGGGGGTGGAGGATTAACGGGATTAGATTAGATCATGGTTTTGGATGGGGGATGATCTGAAATGGTGGTGAACAGCTGTTTTGAAGACCTGGAGTGAAGTACGAGATTGAAGAGAATATAGAAGTTGGTTCCACATGCAGGGGAAATTGAGGAGAGAATATAAGTGGAGATGAGCAGTGATTTTGGATTTGGGGAGTTTCATCAGACGGGGGTTGATGGTGGACCGTGTGCAATGTGCAGTATTTCCTGTTTTCATTGGAAAGTAATGCTGCATTCAACCCCAAGTCTAAAAACACATTAACAGCTCACTGTTTACTCAGTTACACAGTCAAACACCGAATCCATGTCGACTCTCATGATTAGATATCCTGCAAGAGATGTGTGGACGTTGTTCGAACTTGCCAGTTATAGTCCAGCAGCGTAGTCTGATATTTCAGAACAATTGGTTTGCTATGCTGCAGTACTATTGAGTCCCTTTGTGTGCAGCCTTTGTGGCTGCTGGTTGCATCTTTGGTTAGGGGCGCTGATATGCCGCTGATGCAGTGCCCCTATTTACCAGTACAATGGTGCTCATTTTGCTGACCTCAGAAGGATGACAGGCTGAGTCGACCCCCTAGTGTTAATTCAGCGGCCAATGTGGCTCGAACTCAGGACCCTAGGAGCCAGTTAAGTGAAACATAAGAAATTGGGTCGTCAATATCATGTTGATTGTCCGACAAGAACTTTGTAATTTTTTTTTTTGGTTTGATTCGCAAAATAGTCTGTCTTTGAGACGTAGCATGAACAAATGACCATGTTCAAACAAATACAAGCATATGGGACAACAGTCTTAAATTATGAAATATCAGACACCATGCATCAATAAAGCATCAACAAGGTTCAGGTCATAGAAAATAGTTGGCTCGTACTTCTATGGTCAAATACCTAACTGACAAAAGGTAATCATGATGATACAATGATGCTCCAACGAGTAAATGCTTCAAGGTGTAAAACAGTTTTTCTGCATTGCCCAAAGACTTCATAATCTCCTGTATACATTTGGTAAAATTTGCTAGTACAGGATTCAATCTCCTTAATGCTACTACCTTGATGGTCGCAATTAGTCCCACCCTCTTGTGAGATCAGCCACAGGAAGTATCAGATAAGAGGAGGTCGGGTAGACCAATCAGTCCAAGTCTATCGTGAACCAGCTGAGGTTCGATGGGAACTGATTTGAGCCGGAATTTGTAATTTGTTCATAGTTCCAGCGATAAGAAGAAAAACTCTACATGAAAGACACCGTTGGGTCTTCAACGTCTGCCAAGTAAAGCCAACACATGGCATACCCAGCTTAACGTTAATTCGAAGGATGGCACACTTTGATGTAATGCTGCACTTGCAAAGTACCAACCTGATATTTATACCTGCGCCGAGAATCAAACCCAGACGAGACTGCTCAAAATTAAGTGCGCTACTTCTGCACCATCCTGTCTAAGCATGACAAGATCACATACTCCTGATAATTGGAAGTTCCTCCCCCCCAAGCCCCCTAGCCCCACAGCCCCTTCAAGAGAACAGCAGGCCAGTCTTTGCTATTCCTGTGGTGATGAAGGACAATATGGAACCTTCTCATAGAACAGTCTGTTTATTTGAATTCTTCTTCCCTCCATCCAGCTGTCCAAAGCATGTGATATGCCACAGCTTGTTTGAAAGAGACTCATCACTCCTGACACTGCTTGCAAGGAGTTCCCTAATTGAATTTATATTTTCGCTTTTTCCCTGGTCTGTATAAAGTTCTGCTTCATCCAAGTGGTGGGCTGTGGATTCCGGAGATTCACAGACTTCTGTCATGACATTTCTTGGGAGTGTTCTATTCCCTCGGTCTGGTAATTACTCGGGACACAGGGAGCTGCTTAAATTCTGCTTCTGAGAGACAGACATGCTGAGTTCCTTTCTCGCATGGCCAGCGGATGGTAAGCAGATGCATCCCAAGAGAGGGTGCTTGGAAAGAGTATGGGAAGGGGAAGGGGAGGTGGAGGTGGAGGGGCAGGGGTAGGTGGAGGTGGAGGGGCAGGGGTAGGTGGAGGTGGAGGGGGAGGGGAGGAGGAAGTCTCTTTTACTTTGCATTTTGCTGATTTGGCTCTGTGTTTCTTTCTTCTTCACAATCCCTCAACATTTAGGGTTGTCAAGGAAATGTAACTGTACGTATCACAACTCTGGTGAACGATGCATGGTATAACTAAAATATAGGGTGGGAAGTCGAGTGAGGAAGAAAGAGGATTTGTTTCATCACTAAAGATTTGTGGTACCCAATAACAATGAGCATCGTGAACGGTGAAGGGCATGAGGAGGTGATTTGTGGAGGAACAATATGAACCATGCACGTCTTTATGAATACTTTCGTCTTTATTAAGTCATAATATTGACTCGCAGAAGCCCGTGGTAAAAATACGATATCAAAATAATAAAAAAAAGAGGAAGCCTTTCATTCTTGCACCAGTTGAAAGAGTTCAAAAATGGGAGGTTAGATATTACTTAACAACAAAGAAAACAATTTTTGGGGGGAGCAATCGAGACAGTCTCTGTTGCCTAGACATCCCCGAGGTTCAATTCTATTTTTCCGATGGAAAAAAAAAATTCCCTGGAGATTTGGATTAATTTGAAGCAACTTTTACTTCATAAGGTTTTTTCTCTACGAGGAGTGTTTCCATATTTCAGGGTGGCAGACAGACAGAATTATCACAACACACACACACACACACACACACACACACACACACACACACACACACACACACACACACACACACACACACACACACACACACACACACACACACACACACACACACACACACACACACACACACACACACACACACACACACACACACACACATACACATACACATACACATACACATACACATACACATACACATACACATACACATACACATGTGTATATATATATATATATATATATATATATATATATATATATATATATATATATATATATATATATATATATATAAAATCTAAAGAAATCTGGGGAAAGTACAGACAGTGAAAACACAAAGGGACAGGTCAGCACCCCTCTCCCCATGACTGCAAGAACTTTTAAAGGGGTCCGATATAGTGTGCATGCATCACATTGCTCGAGGTCCCATGAGGTGTTTTGAGGTCCCATGAGGTGTTTTGAGGTCCCTCGAGGTGTTTGGAGGTCCCTTGAGGTGTTTGGAGGTCCCTCGAGGGGTTTTGAGGTCCCTCGAGGTGTTTGGAGGTCCCTCGACGTGTTTGGAGGTCCCTCGAGGGGTTTTGAGGTCCCTCGATGTGTTTGGAGGTCCCTCGAGGAGTTTCATATGATATCTAAAGAAATCCGGGGAAATACAGACAGTGAAAACCCAAGGGGACAAGTCGGAACCCCTCTCCCCATGTCCGTAAGAACTTTCAAAGGGGTCCTATCTAGTATGCGTTGATCTCACAAAACAGCAGCAGGGACCCGTTCATTTTTTTCTCAGATTTGGACCAATTTCATTTGTAACACCTCGAGGGACCTCTAAAAATGCAAACACACATCGAATGGACCTTATGAATAAGCAATCCCCCAAGAGGATAGGTCCAAAAGCTGCACGTGTTCAAAATACCTATTTCATTATTTAAAATGCATGTTTTTTTTTTGTATAAAAACATCTATTTTTGTCCTCGGGATTTTCTCGGGATTTGTTTTAATCGAGTCTTAAACTATGTCAGCCACAGTCAAAAATGATATCACAAGAAATGATATCAAAAGTATAAATCGTGGGAAAGCCTGAGAGGGTTTTGCTTTTTAAGGTCTCAAAGCACGGGAAATTTTAAAACATCAATAAAATCAAAACCCGAAACTCCACAAACATGCCACTTCACTTATTCTTCTCAAGAAACACTCATCTCTCCAAATATCCACATGTATACCCACTCGCTTAACTACAGCATTTCCAGAGGCAACTTGCAGTGGTTTGTGTACACCAGAATCATGTGAGGTCTGAAAACTGACATTGAGCAAAAAAAAAATTGTCAATTACATTTTGAACCCCCCCCCTCCCTGAATGGATCGACAGACAGACTGGTGGCGAATATAAAAAAAAATAAAAAATATATATATATATATATAAATAAGATTTGATAGCAAAGAATGGTAGACAAGAGGCTGAGGCAGGCTATTAATAAGGAAATGATGATTTGACTCCAAGTTGTGGTGGATATAAGATAGTCAGTATAAATGATGTAAGTTGATGTGGTAGTGTTTGTGCACTTATAACTGCAGGGGCCACAGGGTATCATTTCCAATTTATAGTTTAATCTTTAAAGTGATGCAGGCCAGCAGGTTCGATGCGATCAATGACAAATGGATGATGTTGTGACCATGTCGAGGGAATCGTTTTTGAAGTTTGATTTATCGATACGTGTCTGGTGTAATGCGACATTGTGCCCTGGATGTACAAAAGGGTGGACAATGAGATGGGGTTCGAGCGTGTTATGGTGTATGAGACTCAAAGTAGTTTCATCAAGAACTTCTTATTTATTTCCAGTGGAATGCATTTAACCACAAGCTGGTGCCATTTTTCCACCCCACCATTTCAGCGCTGTGTCCTCTTCCTTGGCCGCTGGGTACTCGGTGGGCACATGTTACATTGTAATTACAGCACAGCCTGGCGTTACACAGACCTTCCATAAATCTCGTGCTGCAGTGCGGTCAAATGGGGCACACATATTCAGCGGCACGCAAGTCGGTTTTCCGAGCCACGCTTTCCATCCACTCTTGTTGTTAATTACACCGACCGTGTCTGCTTTCCAAGCACCGTTTCACTATCTTGTATTCTTTTTACTCGTCAAAAGAAGAATGCAAAGGGCATTCTACACGTTTTGGTAATGCAGATGAAAACATTTGGTTCGTCCGTTCATGTTTTCAACTGAACCCCTTGCTCGTGATGCAGTCAACCCAGGTTAAAATCCCCTGTACCACATGTGTGTGTGTGTGTGTGTGTCCATTATCTCCTAATATCATTGTAATTTATGTACAAGTACAATGGATCTCTACTCTTGTCTGTCCTGCATGTGATGTACGTACAACTCAACCATGAGCCTTAGATCAATGTTGAAAATAAAAAAGTAAAATATATTGCCGTTTTGCTGTTGTTGTGGGAAGACCCCAGTTTGTCCATTAGCCCTTTGTTTCAATACTTCCAGCATGCTAAATTCATAAGGTCGACGGGACGATCAAAAGGGCGATTGATCATGGAGCCAGACATACAGTAAAAACTGCTCTTCCACCCATTGCATCCTGTGCCAGATGGTTATGGGATCCTAGTTCACTGCCCTGGAGAACATTTACAGATGGTCTTTACATTTGCCAGTGATAAAGTATAATAACATATATACATTCATTATCAGAGGCAAGCATGTTTGCCAATGGACTTGCCATCTCTTCGACTTTTTGTTGCCAACTGCTCGGCCAGCAGATGTTTTATATTCCGTCAAGATGTTTTAATGAATTAACAGTAATTGCTCTTTGTGTATTGGGAGAGATCATGGTCCATATTAAAATTGTGAACAACATACTAGTACATAAGAAGGAATTGAAAATGGATCAGATTTTGAAACACCTTTTAACAAAAAAATTTAAGATTAAAAGTGTCTTTGAGGCCCTTCCTCTTTGAGGCTCTTGACAGTTATGGGTTATGTCATCACACCTGGTATTTCTCTCTTTCACTCGGGCAATAAAACGTTGTTTCAGATAAAATCAAAATAATTTTGGTGGTGGGTTATTTCTGGTGAAGTGTGCTTGTTATTGAGCAATTTAGCCGAGGTCTGATCGCTGAAGGGGTCAGACTTCAGAGGGAAATTGCATTTGGGTTATGATGTTTAAGATCCCATCATGCCCTTTTGAAAATGGAAGGTCGTTGTGTGCCAGTACTCTGGAAAACTTCTCCACTTGGGGCTAGTGGAGCAATTAACACCAGTGACATGATATGTGGTTGTTGGGGTGGCGATATAGTTCAGGCATGTTGTACCAAATGATGATCTGCAAGTTTTTTTTTTTTTGGATTCCTTTGTCGAAACCATTTCCTCATCACCGGCAATAGAGTGCAGGATCATGTTTTAAAACGCGATTTGTGCAAGAATTGAATTCACCATTTTAGATTTTTTTGGCCCAATTTGGTAAAGGAGCTTCAAGAATTTTCGTCACACAGCAATTGATTTCGAACTAGAAGGGTACTCGGTGAACGCATACCTCCGCCACGTAATACCTGATCCACGAGAACATATTGGGTCCAATACTTTTTTGAAATATCATGCTATACAGTACGATATTGTTTTTGGCCCTATCTCTCAATGGTGATGAATCACTTTAGAGATTAAATAATCCTGCCCACAAAATTTCATCCGAATCCGTCTACAACTGTTTGAAATATCCTGTACAAAAACAGACAAACAGACAAAAGGGGTGAAAACATAACCTTCTTCACCTTCGGTCATCATCATCATCATCATCATCATCATCATCATCATCATCATCATCATCATTTATTTAAGTCAGTATTATATCCCCCTTACTGGGGTTGGGGGGGGGGGGTTGCTGACTTTCACTCCTTCGATGACATAACTCCAGCTCTTCACTTTCTTCTATTTTCTGCGTCTTCCACTCCCAATCCCAATTTCTGACTTGCTTTCATAACCAACTCCTTCCAACTCAACGTTGGCCTTCCTCTTGCCCTTTTCCCCTCTACTTCGAAAATCCATACTCTCTTAACTCCCTCATCGTCTCTTTCTTAGCACGTGACCCAACCATCTCAAGCCACTCCTTACCATCTCCACTATTGTATCTTTCAGACCAATCCTTGCCATCAATTCCTTCGTGTTCTTTCTGTCTACCAACTGCACTCCACACATCTTTCTAATCATTGCTCTTTCTGTTCTTCGCAAGAGACCTTCTTCTCCCGATCTCACAGTCCATGCCTCTGACCCATAAACCATTACTGCTCTCACATAGGTGGTATAGATCTTCCCTTTCAACTTCAAAGGCAGTTTTTTTTTTTACCACATAACACAAATGCAAGCTCGTTGAACTTCATCCAACCCAATCTCGTTCTTCTTGTAACTACAAGTACGTTGCCTCTACTACTGTTGATGGTGTCACCCAGATGGCAAAATCTGCTTACTCTCTCAAGATCTTTCAATCTTTGCTCCGAATTCGGACCCTGATCCCGGTGGCTTAAATTTCATCTTCTGATGCAGGCTTTACACTCAAAACTACCATCCATTCTTTGTGTCACTCTTTTCACATTTGTACATCAACCATGAATCCATTTGTGACAATAACTGCATTTGATGGCATTACTTACCACAAACTCCACATGGATCTTTTTTGGCCAATTCAATAACCCCTGTTTCATCACCACATTCCATAATTTTCGTTTTCCCCGTGTTTATTTTCAAACCTTTGCTTTCAAACGCCCTCTTCCATTTGTTGAACTGTGATTCCAACTCCTCCATTGATTCTGCAATCAAGACTAAATCATCCGCATAAAGTAATTCAAACAACTCACCTTTTCTTTCTGACTGTGACAATACGTCGAGTACCGTCACGAACAGGAGCGGCGAAAGCACCGATCCCTGATGAACACCCACGGCCACATTGAATTTTTCAGAGAAACCACTACCAACTTGAACTCGTGTCGTTGCATCTTCATAAAGTTTCATTACAACCTCCACCAAAGCCTCAGGAACATTTCTTTTGCGTAGCACCCATTCGATGACTTTTCTGGGGACTCTGTCAAACGCCTTTTCCAGGTCCACAAAACACATGAATAATTTATTTTTCTTTTCTTGATAGCACTCCTGCATGCGCCTGACTATGAAGATCGCATCAACCGTACCTTTTCCTGGCATGAAACCATATTGCATCTCATCAATCTTCACCACCTCCCTGAGCCGTTTCTTTAACACTCTTTCCACAAGTTTCATTCCATGTTCCTGTAGTTTCACTCCACGATACGATCCACATTCCATGACACTCCCTTTACCTTTGTAGATGGGTACCAAGGTGCTTTGTTTCCAATCCTCTGGCATGCTCTTACCTTGCATTATCTCATTTGCAACCTGATGTAATACTTCTAATCCATGAGGAGACGATGTAAAATGCTCCTTCGTAATGCTTGATGGACCACCTGCTTTTCCATTCTTCATACTTTCCAAAGCTTTCTTTATTTCTTCCTTTGAGATTTCTTTCACTGGGCCCTCCGTTCTTTCAGCTTCCACGAAACCATCCCACTGATTTTCCTGATTCATGATGGATTCCATATGCTCTGTCCAGATTCTTCTTCTGTCTTCATCAACAAAGAAAATCCTCCCATTTTTATCCTTTATACAGTTGCTTTCAGTTATGTCACGAGATTCCCTCTTCATTATCTTGTTTCTGAAAAATTCCTTGTCTGTTCATCTGCAACTGTTACAGTTCTTTTTCAGCCTCTTTCTTTGTGGCTTCTGCCACCGCCTTCTTCGCCTTCTTCTTATCCTTCTTGTATCTTGCTTTGTTTTCTTACGTGTTCTGTTTCTGCATCTTCTTGAAGCTTTCTTTTTTTCTTTCGATGGCCACCTTCACCTCTTCGTTCCACCACCAGGTTTCACCATGACGTGGTTTTCCTTTACTAACACCACAAACTTCAGTTGCTGCTTGTTGAGCACATTCCTGTACTTTGTCCTGATATTTCCGTATTCTTCCTTTTCCTTCCAGAGAATATCCATCCTTTCAGCAAATTCTCTTTTTACTTCTCCATCTTTCAGCTTCCAGGTCTTTGTACGTTTACTCTGTTGCTGTTTCTTTTTCTTCACCTCATCAAGCTGTGCTGGAGTTCACCAGGAATAACTTTCACATTACGAATTTTCTTTCTCCAACTTTTTCCTAAAAACGTTTTCCTTTTTTTCCAACTTTTCCAAGTTTTCCAACTTTTTCCTTTCCAACTTTTCCAACTAACATGAAATCGGTCTCTGTTTCTGTTTCACCGGACCTAAATGTTGCCTTTTTCTCATTGTTGAACCAAGCGTTCATGACAACCAGATCCGCCTCCGTGCAAAATTCTAATAAACTTCTTCCTTCATCTTTTCTCCTACCAATACTAAAGCCGCCATGAACACCTTCATAGCCATCCACATCTTTACCCACATGACTGTTGCAGTCACCAGTGACAATTAAAAGTTATTTCGGCCCCGTGCTCTCCACTTCTGCTATCAGATCTTCAGAAAACTTTTCTTTTTCAACTTCCTCTCGTCCCACCTGCGGCGCATATCCACTTATCACACAAATTAATTGCTTACCATGTACCATTACCACCACTAGAATCCTGGCACTAATTATTTTTATATCAATAACATCACCACTCAGTTCCTCTTTTATCAAAACTCCCACTTCTGCAGCTCCATCACCACCTGACCGCAAAATCTTATACCTGACCCCCATCGCACTAACAAATCTTGCTCCGCCTCCTTCCATCTTGTTTCTTGCACACAGCACACATCCACTTTCCTCTTTCTCAGTTCCATTGCTACCTCCATACTTCTTCCCACCATTGAACCAATGTTCCAACTCCCAAACCTCAAGCTAGAATGCACATCGGGTCCATGAGAACCATCATAGGGAAGGACAGGCCTTCGTGATCTTGCTTGAGGGTTTGTACCATTCTTTTTGATGTAGGCCGGTGCCGCCCACGGAAATCTACGGGCTGGTTGCTGCCCATGTTGAAGTTGTCCTGCCATGATGAAGTTAATGGAGCCTAATTTTTTATGGTGAGCATGCCCTTGCTTACCACCAAACTGTAACCCTAGGAGGGAGTGTAAATGGCCATTGGCTCTTCCATGAGCTCCTCCGCCCTTTGACAGGTCTTATTTTTAATCTTGCTGGGTGTCCACACACACCCTCCTCACCCGGTTTCCCGGGTGTGGTTGCCGGTTTAGTCGCCGACGACCCGACCATGAACAGCACAGTACCGGTTTACATGGTTACCGAGTAGCAGGTTACAACCTGGGCTGACATGATGGCGGTGGCGGAGATAATATGAACCAGCCATTCACTAAGCGTTAGTAGCAGTATCATGGAGTGGGTAAAGCCATGCGGCATTGCCCTCACTGGTGTGGGTTCGATTCCCATGTCTGTTCAGCAGGAACTTACTCCACCTGCGATGGAGAGGCCACCTGTCCAATATTAACTCAAGTGGTGAACGCTCGTCAACAGTACGGGCTGCAACACCATCTCCACCGTTCAATGGACCTCACAAATGAGCAGGGCAAGCAAGGCTCCTCTCGCAGTGGAACAACCAAAATATGTTGGATTATTATTAAAAATAGGTTTCGACTGAACAACATCGTGAGATTATTTTCAGTATAATTTTCTCCCCTCGAGGGAATTCGCATGTTTCCGCTCATCCCTTGAAAGTAATGTTTCAAACCCATGAAAGTAACATGCAAGTTTCAACCACAGTGCAAAAATGAGGAAGAGATACAAATTGATAATTTGTAAAATTTAAGAAACTGACAAATACATTTATTTATGAAAATTTATACGAATGTATATGGATCACATTGAACAAGCGAAGCGATGTATGAGAACAGCATTGTCAGTATTTGGAAGATTCAAAAAGTTACAAAAAAAACCAAACTGACCTTGTGTCTGAAAAGGAAGGTTTACAATCAGCGAGCTCTATCTGAAATGACATGGCGGTGAAACATGGTCTTTAACAAAGAGGATGCAGCAAAAATTGGTCACCACGTGAAGAGCCATGGACAGATGCTGTCTTGGCAAAACCAAAAGGGCCAAGAGGAGGTAAAAAAAAGAAAAATCTTGATATTCTGGTCACAGTCGAAAAAGCTGAAGTGGATCCAGGCCGGACATGTAGCGAGAAGAACGGACAACCGGTGGACAGCAAACATTACAAACTAGAAACCGAGAGAAAAAGCCGATTTAAAAAGCAAAGATCTGATGGAGAGATGAAAGTAAAAAATTTACAGTGGCCTCAAATTGTATTGAATGGGTCATGTTGAGGAAGGCCCTTCTCCTGAAGTGGACTAAATAAACAGATCAAGTCATTTCTTACTTCAGTTTTAAAATACGGTTCTCGTGTCCGACACATAGTGAGCTGCAATCGACCAGAAAAATCTTCTTTTAAAGACTTTTTCCTCCTTTGTTGCAATAACGAAAAAACATTTCATTTTCTTTACCCCCTTTAACCCGCCCATGCTGGAAGGATAGCTGAGAGGTATCTACAAGGTGAGCCATAAGTCCCAGAACACGGTTTTAGCTGCTTATCTTTTTTTTTTTAAACGAATTATAATTTTATAATAATGAATTTTTGGTTGTCCGCTGCGCTTGCTGTCAAGTACACTTCGAGTCTGAAATACGTTTTCTCTCCCAATGATGAAGATTTGATCTTGACGGTGCTGGGTTTCCAAAACGCTCCTCGAAGCCTTCTTGCACCCGTTTCATCGTCTTGTTTGTGTTTCTCCTCTCGTGATACCACACCACTGGTAGCAGCCTCTATTCCACTGGAAAGACTGGTGTCTGCCGTCTTGGTTTAATGTATTACTTGTATTATCTGAAAAAAAAGAAGAAACAGTTTGAGTATATGGAATAAACAAATCTTGTATAGGCAGCGAAAACCGTGTCCTAGGACTTATGGCTCACACTGTAAACGTGCCCTTTGAGCTGTCAAGCTTGGGTTTGAATCTGTACCCAGCTATAAACTTCCGCCCTGGGTCTTTCACATGATTGGCATCAATTTATGTGCCGTCCCTCGGATGGATGTTAAACTGGGCATCCTTTCTGCCGGCATGAGTTGGATGTTACAGATCCGATAGACGCTGTCTTTTGTGAAGAGGTGGTGAGTTATCACAAAATGAGTATCCTGAACAAATGTTTTATTTTTTTGTATACCTTGTGGAGGCTCGTGTGAGAGCTAACACACAACGCACATCAAGGGGGGCATGAGACAGGAGGGGAGGGAGTGGGAAGGACAAAACAGTGGGGAACAGAGACATTAGGAGATCAGTTGAATGGAGAGGGATGGGGTGGGGAACATGGGGAATACAAGATGGACATTACAGGGACTTTCAGGAAGGAAACCAGGGAATTTGAAGGAGGTGGGCTTGGGGTGGATTAATGGGGGTAGAAAAAATCGAGGATTTGGATGGGGGATGATGAGAGGTGGTGGTGAACAGCTGTTTTGAAGGCTTGGAGGGAAGAATGGGATTGAATAGAGTGAGGGAGTTTATTCCAAAGGCGGGGAAAAAGAGGAATGAAAGAGTGAAGGTGAGCAGTGTTTCATGCTTTTGGTAGTTTTACCAGAAGGGGGTTGTTGGCGGACCTTGAGCGCCCCGCGGAAATGTGGTGGGGACAAATCGCAGAGAGAGCGGGGGGGGCGAGGCTGGAGAGGAGAGGGTAGAAGACAGAAAGACCACCGACCAGCATGCGGTGAGAGAGTGAGAGGCACAAAGACTCGGCCTCATTGCGGGAGATGCCAATGATCCTAAATGCCTTGGTTTCCAAAGTGTGAAGCCGAGAAAGGTGGGAGGCAGGAGCACCAGCCCAGAGGGGAGAGCAGTACTCCATCAGGCTGCGGGCGAAAGCTTTTTAAGTGGTCAGGAGCTCAGGTGGGCCGAGGAAGGACTTTGCACGACGGAGGATTCCCTGTCGACGACTGGCTTTGGAGGTGAGGTTTGAAATGTGGCTTTCCCAGGAAAGGTCATGGCAGATAGCAAGACCCATAAGCTTGAAAGAAAGGACTTCTTCAAGAGGATTGTTGAGAAAGTGGATGGGGTCGGGTGGGGGGTTCGAAATGGTCCTTTCGGAGAGACAGTGAGAGTGTGAGATTTGTTCGGATCAAAAGACATGTTCCATGTGTTGGACCAGTTTGTGATTTTATCCAGATCTGCAGTGAGTGAAGAAGCTGCTGCTTGCCGGTCTGAGGGATGACCGGTGGTATGGCAGAGGGTGGAGTCATCAGCAAAGAGTTATAGAGGATTTTCCAGAGAGTCGGAGAGATCATTGATGAAAACGGGAAAAAGAACAGGGCCCAGAACGCTACCTTGAGGAACTCCAGCCTGGACAGGAAGAGGGGATGAAAGAACTCCATTTTGGGCCACCCATTGACAGCGACAGGAGAGGAAGTCTGCGAGCCATGAGTCCAGATGGCCTTGAATCCCATAGGAAGAGAGTTTGGTGAGCAGGGCAGGGTGCCAGACCATGTCAAAAGCACATGATATGTCCAGGGATACGGTTCTGATTTCCTGTCTGGCATTGATGACCTCCATCCACTGTTGGGAGAGTAGAAGCAACATATCCAGGGTAGACTGACCTGGTCTGAAACCAAGTTGATGATCGGAAATCAAGCCATTGGAGAAGAGGAAGGATTTAATGTCTGAAGCGATGATGGATTCCATAACCTTGCTGATAATTGGGAGAAGGCTGATTGGTCTGTAGTTGCAGGGATCTGTTTTTATGCAGGGCAGTAATGTTTGATGATTTCCAAGCAGATGACAGATGACCTTGAGCAAATGAGAGGGTGAATAGAACAGAGAGAGGGTGAGCAAGAGCAGAAGAGCAGGTTTTTAGGACACGAGGGTTGATGCCGTCTGGACCGGTTGCAGAATCTGAGTCAAGGTTTGACAGCAAGCTCTCCACCTTGTCAGGAGAAAAGGACACAAAGTCCAGGGACAGTTGGGTGCGACTGGGTAAGGTGGTTAGAGAAAGCGATGGGTTTTGGACACAAGATTTAGCTGCAAACATCGAGTTTCGGCATTCAGCCTTTTCACGTGCGGTATCAGCAGTGCGGACATTTGAGGTAAGGGAGGGGATGGAGGGTGAACATACACCAGAAACAGATTTGATTAGATGCCACCAGGATTTTGAGGAGGGAGAAAGGTTTGAAAGTTTAGACGAGCTTAGAAAGATGTTGTTTTCTGAGGGTAGATTCCCGAGGGTAGATACACACTACCCTCTCCTGAGGGTAGATACACACTTGTTCCAAGCTTTATGGAAGGAACTGAGATTACCCTCAGTTGGGTTTGCTTTCCATGAGGCAAAGGCAAGTTGTTTCAGGACAACTGCCTCGCTACAAGCTTCAGTGAACCAAGGGCAGGAGGAAGACGGGATAAATCTGAATACAACTGAAGATGAGAGGGGATAAATCTGCGCATGAGGGAGAGCAAGTTTCTTTGAAGGAATTCCCAGGATGAGTTGATGTTGGAGAAGGTAGCGATAGGAGACCAGTCTTTTAGTTTGATGGCTGCTTGGAGACCCTGCCAGTCGGCTTGAGTGAAATGCCAGTCTCGACGGTGGTGAGGTGGTTCTCTGATAATAGCCCGAGAGATGTCCACTTTGACAAGCACGTGGTCAGAAGAACCGATTGGAGCGGAGGAAGAGCAGCAGATATTGTTAGGGAAATTTGTCAACATCAGATCCAGAAGAGATGGAGGACCATTGGTAGAGATCCGGGTCAGGAAGTTGACCGATTGAGTCAGTCCCAATGAGTCGCAGAAAGCTTTTGCTGAGGTTCCATGACAGGTGAGAGAGGTATCCACACCTAGCCAACTGGCATGATGACAACTGAAATCGCCACATATGAGGAAGAGAGAGTTTGGATGAGAAGATAGAAGTTTGTCCATGTTTTCGGATCATGAGGTGTGGATGGAGTCATCACTGTTAGGTGGACGGTACAGTACACATGTAAACATGAGGTGGGAGTGGAGGGGAAGCCGTAGCCAGAGGTATTCCTGGGGGTTTGAGTGAGTGAGGGCATTGCATGAAGAGTGAGGAATAGAGTCTTTGATGGAGAGAGCAACTCCTCCACCAGGACGAGGCTCAGGTCTGTCATACCGGAGGAGGGAGTAACCGGGGAGAGATACTTGGGAGTCAGACACGTCTTGGGGGAGGAAAGTTTCTGTTCGGCAGATTATGTCTGGTTTGTCAGTGGCAACCTGTATGGAAAGATCTGAAAGGTTTGAGCGAAGGCCCCGGACATTTGAGGTCCACACTGTTAATGAAGAGGGAGGGGAGGAGGCTTTGGGTGCAGGGGATGGGAGGGGAGGGGTGGGTAGGACAAGGGATGAGGGGGGGAGGTAAGGAAGGTTGTTGAAAATGTGGGGGATTGCAGAATAGCTAGGGGAGGGGGCTGGATGAGGAGGAGAAAAGGCTCTGTGGTGCTGGGGGAGAGGGGGGACAAGAGGGGAAGAAGGCAGTTGAGGATTTGAGGAGGTGGAGTGAAGAGATGTAGGCGAGAGGGCAGCGGAAGGAAGCAGCTTTGTGGATGAGAGAGGGGGGCAACTTTGAGAGGGATGAGAGAGGGCGGTGAATGGTGGGAGAAAGGTGAGGGGGAGTTTTTGAGAGAGGTGGGAGGGAGGCTTGGAGGGAGAAGAGTGTGATGGTTGCTTTGAGAGGGGTGAGTTGGCACTGAAATTGGAAAAAAAGAATGGTTGATGGAAAGTGAACATTCATAGCAAACTGGGGTTTTTAAAAGTTTTAGGTCAGAGATGCGATTAAACACATTTCTTGAGGGATGCAATAAAGGCGAATTCAGAGAATGGAGAGAAGAAACGCTGTAACAGTTGGATTTTTTAGGCAAGCTATGAAGGAAAGGTCGAATTGAGAGCAGTCTGTTTAAATGGTGGAAGAGTCGTGCATGAAATAGTAAAGTGTATCATGTGTGAAAGAGAAAGATGAAGCATTATAAGAGATCGTTTTTATTATTATTATTATTATTGTTTCAGAGAGTTTTCGTAAGATTCGGTCATGGAAGTGTTGTCAAAAATTGTGAGGTGAATGGTGAAATTGGATCGATAAACGCAGGGGTTGTAAACAGATCACGTGGTTATGGGAGAAGCAATTGGTTATGGGAGGTGTATAGTTAAAAGTGAAATTATTTATTTTAAATAAGGATTGCGTAACATTTGGAAAAGGGAAGGTTGAAGTAAAAGTGTGTCAGTGTGTGGTGAATTTGGAGCGGTAAACGCAGTGTGAAGCTGCTCGGTTGATGAAAAGTACCAGGAAGAGAGAGAGAGAGACACGTGGTTTCAGGAGGTGTATAGATCGAAAGGATACAAGGAAGATTATTATTTTTGATGTATTTTTGAAGAACAAGTAAGATTCGGGAATGGAAGTTGTAGATCAGAATAAATCGTGAAGTTAATGGCGAGAGAGGGTCAGCTCAGTCGAATAAAGATGGTGCGCCGGCTGGAGGAAGAAGAGGAGAATGAGGAAGAAGAAGAAGAAGAATCAAGACTTGTGAGTGTACATGGAGAAAGGTAGTTTTTTTTTTTTGTTTTTTATTTAAAACAAGAAATAGAGTGTTTACTTGGGAGGGATGGGGGACGTTAGGAAAGTGGGGAAGATAGAAATTGAAGGTAATGGGGAGAAAATACAAATCAATACGATCGTACACCCAGGGGAATGATGGGTTGGCCTCAAGCACTCGGTAAGACAAGGTCGACAAAAATTCACAAAATAGCACGATTTTTGAAACAAAACCGAACTAGGAACACACAGTCACATGCAGGTAAGAAAATAAACAGTTAAAACGAGACAGATAACGACCAGAAACTTAAGTTTGAGATCGACAGTAGAGAGTCCTGAAGGAAACCTGCCAACGCTCCAAACCGGAAGTCCAAATTGCGACTTCCTGCCACCTCCAGTCTATATTTCCTTCACCGCCTTTTTCTTTCTATTTGCTCTTCGTTTTGCCTACTTGGCACTCCTATCTGAAGTCACCGTGCAGGTTGTTGGGAGCCTCGATCCAAATCCCATATACTGTCAATTTGTACATTGTCTACTAATTTTTTAACCTATAAAACACAATGTGTGTTTGTGTATTTGACTGTCCCCCTTCATAAGCATGATTTGAGAAGGGTTTTAAAGGCCAAGCTTTTAACATGACTGGGTGTTCACTATAATCAAAATACCCTGGGAACCCGAAGACCCAGAGGGCCCATGAGACCCCGAGGACACAAAGGACCCCGGACACCCAAAAGACACTGGAGACCCAAAAGTCCCTGAGGACCTCCAAAGACTCAAAAGATCAAAAAGACCCCAAAGGCCAAAAAGACTCCTTTGACCCAAATGACCCTGAGGACCCAAAAGACCCTGAGAGCCCAAAAGACCCAAAGGAGCCCGAAGACCCAAATAAGTGACTGGGTGTTCACTACAGTCTATTTTTCAGGACCAACAAAAAAACTTGAAAAACATTTTTTATAAAAGAGTAATTATGTCTCTTCTATTGCAATTGTAGTCGGTGACTTGCAACTGGATGTCATGGGCAGTGTACAGAAGCGTTTTCTTAAATATCAATAAACACAAGGCATGGGGAGGGGAAATTTGCTGCACATGATGTGCAACTCGTGCAAAGTAAAACAAGTGTTCATTTACATCTGGAGGATGTCTCATCAATAAAGAAGATAAAAGCACACCTGATGCAAGTCTGAGGCTTCAGACTTTGGCATGTCCACCAGGCTGTACTGTTGAAACAAAACATCCCAGAAGGTAAAGAAAATAGGATCACATTTGTACATGTAGTGTTTTAAGATAATGTTTTTTTTTTCTTGCTTCAAAACATCATATCTTCTCATCTCCTTCAATATTTCAAGTAAAATAATTTCAACTGTTATTTTTTATGGGCTTTTATACGAGTCTTTACTGAAATTCATGGACCGGTGTTTGTGTGTTTGTTTGTTTGTCTCGCTACTCTTCCTACAGTTCTGGGTTGATTACACCCAAACTTGCTACAATAATCAATATGACTCCAATTAATGTATAGAGGTGTTTTTTTTTTTACTTTGCCAGTGGTCTTGGGGGGGGGGGGGCAGGGGGCTGGGTGGTGGGCAGAGTGGGAGGATACAAATTCTCCATGTAAATGTGTATTGTATAGTGCCATCTCAAGGTGGGAGAGGGTATTACAAGTCCCCACCCCCTAGTCCTGTATTCTTGTCCCCACGTTTTCCTGTAGTGAAATGAGTTGCCTATTCATGACCCAAATAAAGGTATGCATCAGAAGGATGTGTTGTGTGCTTGGAACAAGATTTCCCGTGTGGTGGGTATTCTGCTAGTGTCCACTCATGTTACGGAAAAGTACACCGATGGCTTTCCCCAATATCTATGAGACTCACAAGCTCCTTCCATTATCCTGTCTTTTGGGGATCTCCAGTTATTGAAAATCACGATCATGGATTGATGTTATTCGTCCCCTACCGGTTTCACTGGATAAGACTATTGGTTTGCTTTCGTTCCGTCCATCAGTACGTCCGTCTGTCTCAACTGTGGTTTTTCATACTTTTTTCCCATACCCTTTAACATATTCAACTGAAACTTGGTACACGGCTTTATTATGACAAGTTACAGAACAAGTTCGAGTTTGAGGGCGTTTCGTCCATTTTTCAGTTATGCCCTTTTTGGACTTAGAAAATATCACTGGTTTATTTCAACTCCATGTGGATTTTCGTATTTTTGGAGTTATCATGTTTCTTTCAGAGCTCCACTCGAATTGTATTTTTATTTACTGTGTCACGTGCATGCAAACTTTTCATCTCTCAAGGCAAATATTTACGAATGTTGGTCAAAAGATTGTCACCTTGTACGGTATAATGTGTTTCCTGCCCGTGGTGTCTCAGTGCGATTTGGCCCATCCTCCATATTCATTGTCCACACCGCATTGACTTTGTCCACAAAGTATGATCTTGTGTGAAAAGTTGCATCATGTGGAGCTCAGTCTCGGTGGAATGGGTGGAGATGAGTGATATTATGTTGATGTGCTTCTTTGACATTTTGTGGTCATCAAAAGGGCAGGGGGTTGGCGGGGGTGGGGAAGGGAGTGGGAGGATACAAATTCTCCATGTAAATATCTTTGTCTTTATATTGCAATGGTCGTTCCAAAAGTAATGCCCAATATTTTTTTCTCAGCCAAATTTTAATGTTGGACCATGAAACTTCACCAAAATGTTAATCTCTAAAATAATAACATATCCGAATTTCCTACAAAATCTCCATCCTTTTTGATGGTCTTACACTCCTGCGAAGCAAGTGCAAGCATTCCATGTTGATAATATTTTTTTCCTCTTGTTGTCAGAGCCACATCTTCATTTCACACACAACACCGTCATCGCTCTCAAATTGTCGTTCATGCAGAGCATCCTTTCGTGCTCCGAAAAGATGATAGGCTCTAAAGGCTCAAAATCCGGGCTGTATGGTGGGTGTAGATGTACAGACCATTCCGGTTTGGGCATGATGGCCTCACTGGTCTGCAAGCTTGTGTGGGAATGTGGAGTAACATGTTTCAACAACACGTCTTTCTTGTCCATGCCAGGTTGGTGCAAAAGCATCTTCAATTTCTTCAGGGCCTCGATGTATTGTCTATCTTTTAAGCATAGCATGATATCCACCAAGATAATTCCTTTCATATCCCAGAAGCCAGTAGCCAGCACTTTGCAATCAGAAGGACAACATTAAATTAATTTTTTCCATGAAGAGTTCGAGTGGTGTCGGTGCCACTCCAGAGATTGTTGATTGGTCCCTGATTCAAAGTGATGAATACAGGTTTCATCACCTGTGACAATGTGTGATAAAACACCTTCCCCAACTGAACTTAGTATCGAAGCAACACAGAACAATTGTCCTTTCCTTGAGTCTTGTGTACGGGTGCAGTTGCCAAGGCACCAATTTCATGCAAACTTTCAAATTCCCCAAACTGTCGAATATTCTACTCATGCTGGCTGCAACAATTTCAAAGTCCTATGAAAGCTTATGGTCCTGAAGGATGGCTGAGAGGTACACACACTTACCTCTAATATGTATAGCCTGGGTTACATTCTCAGCCCAGCTACAAACTGTCATCCCGTTTTTTCATAGGCAGGTTGATTTATCATCGTGTGTGCCATACCTCAGATGGATGTGAAAGTGGGCATCCTCATCTGCCGGCATTAGTTGGTGTACGTTAAATGTCCCACAGTGTTATTCGTGAAGAGTAGGCGAGCTAGCGCTGGCACTCTGGCCAAATTCCTGCTTTGACTTCCTACATGTCAATGTGGCGACCTATCTAGGATTGCAACCGAGTCATTGAAACTGCTTCGGCAGCACCGACGCTCTGTGTAGACTGTAGAGCATGGTTCATGATCTGATCTGACTTCATACTTATCTAGAGTAGAGGTGATGCATCGATCCTGCTAAATCATGTCATCAAAGTGTTAGATGATGTCTGATCTCATGGCTACAGCATGCCAACTGCCGTGTGGCTGATCATAAAAGTTGTTTTTCTTTTCTCCAATGTCTTTCGATGGTACTTCTATTCACTGTGTTAGCAACGTCGACGTTCTTCAGCCATTTGTTAATTTCACCCACTGATTGCTTATCTGCCATCAATAATTCAATTTGCAGCTCTTTGCTTATGACGCCATTTCAATGGCAGATGCCATTTTAAGTACTGACAACTGCTGCGCTCTCCGTAGGCAAAGGGTGAAACTTCATCTGGAGGTATAGCCCGAAGGAGGTTGATTCTTTATGCACTTGTCTTGTTTCCTGAAAAAGGAGCATTCCATTTGGAACATCCCTCATACTAACTATTTGGTGCAGTTCAAATATGCATGCATGCATGCTTCAATTCTATTTCGATCAACTCGAACATCTATATCACGAATTATATTGTTTTTGTAAAGTTTTTTTTTTTTTTTAATATTTTTTTCATTAAATCCATAATTCAGTTTACATTTCCTTTCATTAGAATTTCAACCGATGTGTTGCTCAAAAAGTTATTGAAAATGTTTTTCATCCGTTATTGAAAACAGATGCAGTTTGGACAAAGCCTGAACTATTTCAGAAGGCATGCTCCGTTGGTGTGGTATTCGGTCGTGGATACCAAGTTTCAATGTACTTAGAAGAGATGGAGAAGGATTGCTCAAAATCTCTGCCATATTTGCATTCATAGTAAATCTATTCATGTTCAACACCATCTCAGATCATCACTCATCCAAAACCATGATATTTTCTACACCTGTTAACCCTCCCCCCCCTTAGCCCCCAAATTTTGCTTCTGAATCCATCTTATCCACGCTCTGCCCGACCACTCAAATTTACCCGCACATCCTTTGTTGTCCATTCCCGTTTATTTCCTCCCCCAGCCATGCTATTGGCATCCCCTTTCTCTTTTTGCTGTTTGTTTTGTTATGTTGCATCCTGATCTGTTCTGTGTTTTAGCTCTTCAATAATCTTTGACACTGCATACATCAATATATATATATATATATATATATATATATATATATATATATATATATATATATATATATATATATATACATACATACTAATAAATGTCAGTGTGTGTGTGTGTGTCAGTGTGTCTCCTCTATAACTCCAAAACCATAAAACCCAGCAGCCTGAAACTTTGCAGGCATACAAAGCAAACTCCAAGGAAGTGCAAGCGTGAAAATTGGGTGTTTGCGTTAATTAAAACACCCCTTTTGAAGACAATTAATGGCATTATTTAATTATATCCTTCATCAGGCGATCCTCGGCCACCTCGCTGTCTGGGGTTTTAAGGCGTTTTCTGGTTAACCTCGCTGGGATCTGAAGCCGCCATGTTTTTTTGGCCGCTCAACCATGCCATTCAACTTGGAACAGACCGAGATGATTTCTTCATGATAAAGTTTTTTTCTTCACTTTCCTCTCTCATATTTTCGAATGCCTGTTCATCATTGCTACGAATCACCGGGTATATTGCAATGCTAGTAAACGCCTGGAGACGCCAGCGTTTGTTGCTGTATTTCATTTCAACACATGCGATCACCACGAGTATCTTTTTAACGAAGAAGCATTACAAATTTTAAGCCCCAGAATCGTACTTCCAAGCAGTTTCCACTCCGAGAAAAGTGTTCATTTGTCCAATTCGGACAGATTTGACAGTTCGGACATCTCCGGGAGGTGTATGTTGACAGTTTACCAATCGCTAATCGCGTGCCAAGTGAGCCATTTCTTATCAACCGTTTCGTTGGACTGCTTTCTTGAGTGCTGAAGTCACTTGGCGAGCACCCTCCAAGCTGCTTGGTTGTTTGTTTTTGGCAAAAGTACCAATGCTCTCAATGGAACATCGATTAGTAGAGTAATGTTCCAGCCCAGGAAAATTAGGTCAACCCCAACCAGAGGTAGAACCAGCGAAAACTGGTGTAATTTTATTCCTCTGGATGTCTAATTTTCAGAAAATGATGTTGTCGTTCCAGCAACTGTATACAACATGCCAAGTTAACCCCTTCCTTGCAGACATCCATGAAAAATTGCCATTTTCAATTATCGCCACATACATTGAAATGGGCCAAGTTAAATTCAACCAAAGTTATTTATTTTAATTTATTTGGTGTAATAGAAACGAGACAACACATTCAACTGAGTTTAGAGCTAATCCAAGGGTTGGAGGATAAAAAAAACCCGCATCAAAACTGAAAAGTTAGTGACTTTTGGTAGCGTCGGCCAAATCGTCCCAAATCCTACTCCGAACAGACACTGCATGATCAGTATCAGACCAACTTCTATTCCTTTTCCTGCATACCCCAGTGATGCAAAACTGACATTGAGAGAGGCAAAACTGACAAAACTGACACCTGTGTCTAGGTGTCAGTCTCATTTTCATCCTGTCCTGCTGGTGTTATTTTGATTTTGACACTCTGTGCATTAACAGGCATCAATACAATCAAGTCCAGCAAGCTCACAGGGACACTTCCTTTCATTGGAGCAGTCCTTATCTTTGCAGTACAAGTGAGTGAGGTCGTCTCGCACCTCGACTGGAGCCGGTGGCTTTGAGAAAATGGTCGGTGTGATGCCTCCATCCTCACAAGCACTCAGCCATAACCAACTGGTTGAGTTTCCTCCTGGTTCGCAATATGACTGTTACACCAGATCCTAGTCTTGTACTTAGCACGTAGGACATGCTGTTTAAATGCATCTTCCGTGGGCGGAAGCATTGAAGCTGCTTTGTCTGTCGTTATTAGGTAGCGCATCCCATCTAGAGTTTGGACATCTTTTCCCTTCTTTCCGTACAGCAACAATGCAAACACCTGTGTAACATTCCCATCACTCTCATGAAATGTTGTCAAATCTGCGAGACTGCCAATGTTTTTGACAAGTTTGGAGTGGGCAGTCTTCTTGCTGATCCTGTTCATTGAACACATCGTATCACATCCTGTCAAGGCATGAGCAGCAGGGAGGCTACCACAAACTGTCGGACCAAGTTGGTCCACAATTTCATGAACTGGGATGTACCGCACCTTGCCAGAATGTCCAGCATACATGAATACTTGGTCAGTTAGCTGTCCTCTGCTTTGGTAGTACACGAGAAGGAGCAGGACATCAGTATCATCACAGCAGATAATTCGGTGACCATTGCCCTGGGAGAGACTGCACGCATGGAGAATCATCCAAGTGTATGCTTCCTCTTGGTTGGAGTAGAGGCTCTCCAAGTATGTCATGCCTGTTGAGGTCACAGCCTTCACAAGTTTTCCATCAGTAAATCCCCTTGCCAAAATGATACATTTATCACGTGGGATGTACTCCTCTTCATGATCTACAATGTATTCACTGATGTCATTGGCAAGACATGCCTTGTTGCTGGCCACTCTCATAAACCTGCGATAGTTTGGGACCTGTCTGTTTTCCTGGATTTGGTACGTGGGTAATTCTGAAACAGAGGTACCCCGGCGTTGCCTCTCTGCTGTATTGATTGACGATGGATGATCATAGCGGTCGTAGACAATGGTGACAGAGTTCAAATCCAGGGAAGGATTTGTCAGCAGCCGTACTGTTCGTTTTTGCACAACATCCGCCAAATCTTTGAATGTACGGAAGTGGTTTTCATTACGTGATTGGATCATGGCCATTCCATTGTTGATATTGGTGGATGATGTTGAATCTGGAATCTGCGGGAGTGATGTTAGAATCTCTGAACAATTGAACTCGTTTCAGAGAGAGGTCAGCAACAAGGCATGTCTTGCCAATGACATCAGTGAATACATTGTAGATCATGCAGGGGAGTACATCCCACATAATAAATGTATCATTTTGGCAGGGGGATTTACTGATGAAAACTTGTGAAGGCTGTGACCTCAACAGGCATGACAGACTTGGAGAGCCTCGACTTCAACCAAGAGGAAGCAGACACTCGGATGATTCTCCATGCGTGTAGTCTCTCCTGGGCAATGGTCGCCTAATTATCCGCAGTGATGACACTGATGTCCTGGTCCCTTCTCGTGTACTACCAAAGCAGAGGACAGCTAACTGACCAAGTATTCATGTATGCTGGACATTCTGGCAAGGAGCGGTACATCCCAGTTCATGAAATTGTGGACAAACTTGGTCCAACTTGGTTTGTGGTAGCCTCTCTACTGCTCACGCCTTGACAAAATGTGATACGATGTGTTCAATGAACAGGATCGGCAAGAAGACTGCCTACTCCAAACTTGTCAAAAACATTGACAGTCTCGCAGATTTGATGACTTTTCCTGAGAATGATGGGAACGTTGCACTGGTGTTTGCATTGTTGCTGTATGGAAAGAAGGGAAAAGATGTCCAAACTCGAGATGAGATGGGCTACCTAATGGCACCAATGACGGACAAAGCAGCTTCAATGCTTCCGCCCACAGAAGATGCGTTCAAACAGCATGTCCTACGTGCTAAGTACCAGACTAGGATCTGGTGTAACAGTCATATTGCGAACCAGGAGGAAATTCAACCAGTTGGTCATGGCTGGAGTGCTTGTGATGATGGAGGCATCACACTGACCATGTTCTCAAAGCCACCGGCTCCCGTTGAGGTGCGAGACCTCACTCACTTGTACTGCAAAGATAAGGAGTGCTCCAATGGAAGGAAGTGTCCTTGTCAGCTTGCTGGACTTGATTGTATTGATGCCTGTTCACGCACAGAGTGTCAAAATCAAAATAACACACCAGCAGTACAGGATGAAAATGAGATTGACACGTAGACACAGGTGCCAAATTTGGGCACTGTCGCAAAACAGGGGTAACATGCCACACTGTATCAATTTTGCCTCTCTCAATGTCAGTTTTGCATCACTGGTGTTTGCAGGAAAAGGAATAGACTTGGTCTGACTCTGATACAATGTCTGTTAGGGGTAGGATTTGAGACGATTTGTCCGACGTTACCAAAAGTTACTAACTTTTCAGTTTTGATGGGTTTTCTTTTTACCCTCCATCCCTTGGATTAGCTCTAAACCTGGTTGAATGTGTTGTCTAGTGTCTATTACACCAAATAAATTAAAATAAAGAACTTTGGTTGAATTTAACTTGGCTCATTTCAATGTATGTTGAGATAATTGAAAATGGCAATTTTTCATGCATGTCTGCAAGTTTGGGGTTAACTTGGCATTGTTGTACGCAGTTGCTGCAACTAAAACATCATTTTCTGAAAACTAGACATCCAGAGGAATAAAATGATACCAGTGTTAGCTGGTTCTGCCTCCGGTTGGGGGATCTCTTAAAATAGAGGCCTTTTTCAGTTTCGGCCGCTACTCTATAGACGTACGTTTCCGCCTGTATTAGGCCGTGCAGTGCCATGCCCTTGGTACCTCGGGAGGTCTCACCCCCACTGAAAATGTGTAATTTTAATTTTTACAGGACATGATTTTGTTTAACCTTTTGTGTGATCTCTTTTTAATAAAATCCACCCCTCACTTCGACATCGATACAGAAATAAAACAATAAGGTCCATCTGACCACGTGTTTGCCATGATATGGTTGTGAAGGCAGAGATCAGAGATCGACATTTTGATCCAATCTTGATAAAATTAGGGTGGGAGGTTTGTATCATTATCTAGTTGTGTTTTCCGGAGAATGGGCATGCTGCGCCCATTATGGGCGGAGCCACGCCCAAAAAATGTGTTTTTAGGCGGTAGCTGGTTTCAAGTTACATCTTTTCCGAGGGGGTTGGTCGAATCTGGCAGTGGTTTCGGTATTTGGTTAGCCCAATGGCACCTGCATAGCCCCACGGAGGTCGATTTTTCATTTTCGTCCCAAGGTCAAGGTCGCAAGGTCACGAACTTAGAAAATGTCAAAAAAATCAATAAATTGGGCATCGAGCTCCTAGGGTTTTCAACTGTTTCGAATGAAAGTTGGTATGCAAGTAGTGCTCTTCGAGTACTACAACTTTCATCATTTACGTTTTTCCCGATTCCTGACAGTTTGCCCGTGGCGTCCCCTCGAAGGTCAAAAAATAAAAAAGGCGAACTACGTTTAGGATTTCGCAATTCGTGGTCGATTTTGATGAAACTCGAGTGTTAGTTATAGATGACACCATTGCCTCGCAATGGTCGAAAAACTAGTCTTGAAAAAAGGCGGACTACGTTTAGGATTTCGCAATTCTTGTTCGAACTACCGTGTACATTGCTCGTGAACCATCGCCATCTCTAGACTTGTTTAATTTAATTTTGCTAATTTCCCATTTGAATTCCTCTTTCAAAGAACTCTGTTTAAAGGTAAATATTTGCGTTTGTCATTTTTTATGTATTTTATGCATGTGTACATTTACACGTGTGTGCATCGAAACTGTATTACCATCACGGAAGGTGTGAGTGTATGTGTGTGTGTGTGTGTGTGTGTGTGTGTGTGTGTGTGTGTGTGTGTGTGTGTGTGTGTGTGTGTGTGTGTGTGTGTGTGTGTGTGTGTGTGTGTGTGTGTGTATACATATGGGGTTTCAGAATGTGGAATGGAGTCCTCCCAAGGGGGGCTCCAAGTATCCACCTTCATTTCGGTAGGGGTCATGATTCATGGACCAGATGTGAAGTTTTGTGCCGAGGGCTCTTCAGGATCGTCACTGAATCTCGGACAGCTTCCAATAGTTTGTCTGTAATAATATTCCCAGGGATGGCTTTTTCATATCTCTGTGCGGTTTTTTGTCATCATTCCCATAGCTCCAACTATGACTGGTACAACTTTGGCATTCTTCAACTTTCAGGATCTTTTCACTTCATTCTTGAGGTCTTGGCATTTGCTCATTTTCCTCATGTCTGCATCATTAGTCCAAAGTCACTGGTATCAACACCTCAATTAGCAATGCCTTCTTCTCTTTTTGATGTTGATGCTTCATGGGATCATTAGGTCATATGTGAGCAGTAACTACTTTCATGTTTTCAGTGATTGCTTGGTTCATTTTCCCACAAATTTTCTGGAACTGGAATATCAAAGTTTGCAGATTTGCCAGTGGATTACTTTACAAACTTTGTGTTGTTGTGTGTACAGCTGTTCTGACATGAGATTTTTATTTTTTTTTGTGTTCGGTCATTAAGCATAACACATCATTCTCTTTGCTAACGCCACCTCCACCCCTCACCTGTTTTTTTTTCTCCTCCTCCTTCGACCCCTTCTTTCTCTGTCCCCTCCTCACTCCCTCCTAATAAAATGCAGCACTCTCTTCCCATACCTCCGTCGCTCTCTCGCTGTCTCTCTGTGTGTGTGTGTGTGTGTGTGTGTGTGTCTCTCTCTCTCTCTCTCTCTCTCTCTCTCTCTCGCTCTCACCCATTCCATCCTTACACCCCTTCTTCCCACAGTGTATAGTAGTGTCGTTCTCCCCACCTCCCCCCCACCCCCCATTTCTCACTCTCCCCTACCCCTTCCTTTCTCCATTTTTATCCTCTCTGCCTCCCCTGCACCTTCCTCCTCTCTTTCTCACCCCTCCCCCCTTATTGTTCTCCATCAGGGAAGTGACGGTTTGTATTTGCTAGGATATACATATATTAAACCTCCCCCAATAGACAAAAATAGGGGACCAATTACCCTATAGCTCACCTGTCTGGTTGCCAAAAAGTGGAATGATGGATAGATCAGGGAACAAAAAAAAGAGCTGGATTTGGAATACACATTTTTTTTTGTCAGGAAGTATTGACATGATTTTCAAAGTCATGAACTTACTGTTGTCTATGACTTTAGTTTTCAAGATATTGCCCACTTCCATTATGATGTCATTTCCTGTTGTGTTAAAATTAGCCCGATTTGATAAGGTGCAACTTCAAGGTGTCTATAATTCATATTTTTCGAGATATTGCCCATTTTCTGTATTATGATGTCTCTGGTGGCCACATTGTGTGTTTCGGATCAGCTTCTTTTAATCAAACGTTCTGATCAATAGTCTATCTTATATTTTACATTTCACATTGATCGGTTAAGCGGTTTCAGAGAAGATGAGTTTTAAAGTTTCCTTTGATTCAATATGGCTGCCAGAGCACGTGACCAATGATGTCATTTTTATCAAATTGTATTTCTTGCATACAGTCAATCACCTATGTAAGGTTTCGATTCGTTAAGTGATTCGTTGAGTGATTTCAGAAAAGGAGATTTTTAAAGGTTTTCTTACGATCCAGTATGGCTGCTATACCACATAATTGATGACATCATTGTTTACAATAATGTTTCCCATGGGAAGTTGATCACAAATTTAAAGTTTCACATTGATCGGTTAAGCAGTTTGAGAGAAAAAGATTGCTAAATATTTTCTTGTAATCCAAACGAGATTGAAGCTCAAGTACTTTTGGGACTTTTAAACCTTATGATGCCTTACTTAGAGGTGGAGGGGGACGATGCCATGCTCCTGATGTTTCATCTCTGTTCGGTAACGAGAAACAAAAGTCCGTTTGACAGCTGAAGTTGAGTCCAAATAATAAGCGGCATCACTTGTAGAAATGTTATGTCTTTCCTACATTATATGCCTATTCCATATGAGACTTGGATGTTTCTGGAGCCTGAAGAAGTTTTGAAAAAGCAGCAGCATGTGAAACAAGAGGAAAAAAAATCGTAGCAGCTGCTGAAAGATCTCACGACAGTTCTCAATAACTGGCGTGTACCCAGTCCTTTCCACCACAAAACACTCAGAGTTGAAACTTAGCTGTGCAGTTGTTACTACTAGTACTACTACTTCTACTTACTTTAATCCCAGCCTCTCTTGTGCTCAACATGAGTTTTCCCTTGCTACACCCATCTATCCTGGGCATCTATTCTCTGTAGCCTCACTTGGCTTTGGAGGCCAACTTTGAAATGTGGTTTGCCCAAGAAAGATCATGGCTGATAGTGATGGTGTCCTTTTCCACCACCATTCCAGCTTGCTCCCCCCCACATTCTCATGGCAACTTCTTCCCTGTCCTCCAGAGCAGAACCCAATTACTCGATTTAACACCCTGCCTGCTCTGTCCTGTCCTGATATATCCCCATCCTTTTCTTTTCTCTCTCTTGCTCTCCATTACATTTATTTTTCCCCACACTTATCCTCAGTTCCCCACTTTCCAAAAGTTTACACCATGCATCCTGAAATCCCTCCTCAGTCTGCAGTTATCAATGTAATTTGTCATATCAGTTGAAGTAACAATTTATACACTATTTCTTTTTTCATAGATAAAGTGAATTCTTCCCTCTGAAAGATGCTATGTGCTGGGGAAAGGTAAGAGTAGCAAGCATGCTGCAGACAGAAACTGGTTCATGCTCAGGTCGGGACACCAATACCTACCATGTTACATACCATCCAAACCACAATGGAATGTGTGGCACACGTGGGTGCAAAACGCACAATTTGTGAAAACATGAGTTCACAAACTACACCGACATTTCTAACCCACTTCCATTGAAGTTCCATAAGACATTTCACAAATGCTGATGCTCAACTGGGAATATGCAGAAGCTCATGGATTAATTAATTAATACCAAACTTGAGGCCCGTGGCAAGGCAAACAATGGATTGGATGTAAAATTGTACTTCTACTGTAAAAATACCTTGTCCAGGAGCCATCGAGAATTCATTCAAGGTGAGTTGAGTATTGAGTGTCAGCGCTGCAATAACCTTTTGCAGAATGGCTAACGAGGAATTCCATTAACACCAAGGACATCACCACCAGTGTTGAATGTGTTGAAGCTTGAGGTTTAAATTAACATCGTTTGCTTTTTGCACTTTTTTAACCATGAACAGACTGAATATTTGCCCGATCTGCGGCCCTTTTATGAAACCTGGGTTTTCCACGGGCTCGCGGGGTCCTCAGTTTAATGGCTGTGTCAGAAAGGATGATGATGTGCAGCTCGCTTGGATTAATTATGTCCACACGGCACCATGATTTGCCACGACAGATCAGAATGCATTTGCTAGATTCGGAAAATGAGCAGGACAAATCATTAATATAGCAGCGCACTAACATGGATTACTCGCTAGCATGACTTGTGTGAGCCAATGGAAACATCGACGCAGTTCGAGTGTGTGGGAAATGAAGTTCAGATCAAAGCATCTTGAATTTGCATGATCAGGTCAGGAGACCAATTGGGCAAACCTAAAGGTTTAAGTGTTGTTTTTTTTTTTTTTAAAACAGGATCTATAAAGGCTTATAGTGAAGCTGCCACACAAACATTTAACACATTTTGACATACAGGCGAATACATGAGCCAACACAGAACTGTTAGACGAGAAAAACACAGCTACTGAGCTTGTGGGAAGTGTCGTCACTTCCTGTGGGACAACACAACAATGGCGCCACCTTCCTCACCACGTTCAGCAGGATATTTGTGAATGCGAAATCTCACCCTCCCCATGGATGCCATCCTATGGGGATTGTCTATGCTCTTATCCTTTGAAATGCTGAACGTCAAGCAAGGAAGCAGCACATACCCATTTTAAAAGTCTTTGGCATGACTAGACCAGGGTTTGAACCGACAAACTCCCAGACTCGGAGCAGACGCTCTAACCATTACACCACCAGCCCTTCCTAGGTTGTAGTGACAAAAACTGCACAAAATATTCGAGATGTAGCCTCACTAAATTCCGATACAATGTTAAAACACCTCGATTTATAATTGATCCCCCTTCGAATACAAGCGAAAACCTTATTCGCTTTACCTATAGCTACCTGGCACTGTGCTGCCTGCTTACCTCCCGCATCTATTACCACCCCCAGATCCTTCTCCTGTGTAACATGCTCCAAAATTGCTCCTTGCATCATATAATCTCTATTTTCTTCATACCTTCCCGTCCCAACACCTTACACTTGCTCAGGTTAAATTGCATCTACCAATCTTTTGCCAACTCTATGCAAGTATCAATACTTTCCTGTATCTGATCACCACCCCCTTGGCTATCGACCTTACCTCCAAGCTTTGTGTCATCTGCACATTTCGAAAGCTTACACTTTACCCCTCTATCCAAATCGTTGATAAAAATAATGAATCGTAATGGTCCGAGTACTGATCCCTGATGTACCCCACTACTTACATCCTCCCACTCACAGCCACTCTTTGCTTCCGATCACAAAGCCAGTTTGCAATCAAATTAGCTTCCTGACCAGCCACACCACAAGTCATAACTTTGGCTAACAACCTCGGATGTGCTACCTTATCAAATGCCTTGTTGAAGTCAGGATATACTATGTCCACTGCCTTTCCCTCATCCACCCAATCAGGCACTGCTTCATCGAACTCTAAAATATTTGTTTGAGAAGACCTACCTTTGGTAAACCAATGCTGATTACCTTTAATTACATTGTATTTACTTAAATGGTTCCTCATCTGGTCCCTAATTAATGTCTCCAACACCTTCCCCCCAAACTGAAGTCAAACTAACAGGTCTATAGTTTCCCAATTTTTCTCTGGATCCTTTCTTAAAATAGTAGTATTACATTTGCTACTCTCCAATCCTCCTGTACCTGTCCTGACTGCAGAGAGACAGAGAAAGAAAGAAAGAGAATATCCATTAACATCTCACTTACTTGCTCAGCCACCTCCCTCAATACTCTCAGGTGCATATGATCTGGCCCTGGAGCTTCATATACACTTAGATTACCTCGCTGTTCCTTTACTTCCTCCACTCCATCCTGGATCTTCTGTAAAAGCCCTTTCTCACCTCCTTCAAAAATAATCTCAGCTATTGGCAATTCTCCTGACTGTTCTTGTGTAAAAGTTGAAGCAAAATACATCTTTAATAAGCCTGCCATCTCACTTACTTCACTAACCACTCTCCCGGTGATATTCCTCAATGGGCCCACACTGGTCCTAACTTGCTATTTTTCCATAATATACAGAATGCCTTGCTATTATGCTTAATATTCTTCACCATGTCCTTCTCATAATCTCTTGGCTTGCCGAGTTGTTTTCTTAACTTGCCTCTGTTTACTCCAATGGTGATATAAATCTAACTCCAGTCCTGTTATTTTATACCGAGTGAATGTGTTTTGCTTCTCCTAAATAGCGTTCCTTATCTCACTACTCAACCACCCTGGTCTCTTTCTGCTTCTCGTTTTACATCTCATTGGAATGTACTTACTCTGCACTCCACACATTTGCTTCTTGAAGGTTTCCCCATTTCTTTGATGCTGATTGGGCAATTGTTAGCTTCTCCCAATCTCCATCACCCAACTCTCTCCTCATACCCTCAAGGTTTGCCTTCCTGAAATTTAATAGCTTCACTGTAACATCCTGAAATCTAGCCCTTAGAATCGTTGCACACACAGTGTTATGGTCACTTCCTCCTAAATACTTGCTTTACGCATTCGATGCCACGCTTGAGTCTGTGGTTGATCAGTTACCCAGGCGAGATACTCTTCTAGTCTTGGGGGATTTCAATCCATCCATCCATTGGGACCATACTCTGTGCAGAGCGTTGGTGCTGCCGAAGCATTTTGGCTCATTTTGGCACGGACCTGTGGCTCATTTTCCTGACACTGATCTGACTCACCAGATTCTGTTGGCGATGGAGCCTTGTGAGTGGAGGATGCCAGTGGGCCGACCATGTGCCTTGTGGTTGCAGCAGGTTGATCGGCATCTCAAGGAGATGGGGATGGGCCAGGTATCTGTCTGTGGGATGGCCAGATGGAGGCCCCTGGAGTACTGGTGGAAAGTGGAACAGTGATGCACTGCTCAAGCACATGCTGCCATACCTGACCTGACTCCTAAATGCTCCCCTACCTCTACCTCCTCCACCATATTGGGATTGTTACTTAAAAGGAGGTCTGACACTGCACTCCCACTCATGGGCTTCTTGACACTGGGTTAAAAAGAAATCCTGGACGATCTCCGAAATCCTCATCTGCTCAGCCCTTTGCCTCTTCCTGGACCCAATCTTTCCTTCGTAAGTTAAAATTAAGCCTGGTGGTGGCTTAGTGGTTCGGGTGGTGGCTTGGGATCCTAGGGTCCTGAGTTCAAGCCCCGTTGGCCGCTGAATTAAATATACACCAGGAGGATGACTCAGCCTGTCATTCTTCCAAGGTCGGCAAAATGAGCACCAGTGTACTGGTAAGGGGGACACTGCATCAGCGGCATAGCCGCGTCGCAACCAATGATGCAACCAGCAGCCACAGGCTGCGTGAGAGAGAGCTAGAGATAGATAGAGATAGAGATATAAAATTCCCCAAAATCAATACTCTTCGCTTACCACATGCCCTTTTGAATTCTTCACGTACTCCTCCTTCCTCCTCTTCCTTCACACTCAGCCACATAAAAGCATCCTACCAGTATCTTACTGTTTTTACAATCTCTAATCTCTACCCACACAGAATCCTCCACATTAATTCCCTCCTTAACGTCACCCCTTTCTCTTGATGCAATGCTATCCTTTGCCCAGATTGCTGCCCCTCCTCCTCCTATTCTCTCCTTCCAATCATGCTGATACACCTTGGAGCCTTCGAATCCTGTCCTCCAGTTATTCTCCTCCTTAAACCATGTCTCACTGACTGCAACTCGTTCTCCTCGCTCGTTACTTTGGCCTCAAGCTCTTCCATCTTATTTAAACTCCTGGCATTGGAAAATAATATATTTAACTTTTCCCTTCCAGAAATTCTATTTTCTTTCCTGGCCTTATCACAATTGCATCATCAGTTCCCTCCTTAAGAGCTTCCCCCATTCTCCGTTGACCTCCTCCTCCTTCTTCTTCTCCTTCTTCTTCTTCTTTTTTTCCTTAACCGGTACATTGGTACTCATTTTGCTGACCTTGGAAGGATGACAGGTTGAGTCAACTCCACCTTGTGTTAATTCAGCAGTCAACGAGGCTCAAACTCAGGACCCTGAGATCCCAAACCAGCCAACACCAGGCTTTCCACTGACAAAAAAAGCCTGAATTCCTTCCTCAATTCCTACTGCAAGCCTTGCTGCCCTCTTTATATTTAGCATATGGCCATCATTCAAGAAACACTCCCTTGGACTTCGAAATGATTCCCACTGCTTCTTAAATGCCAAACTTTCCTCCTTAGGCCTAGGTCACATTTGCTCTACGGCTCGGATACGGCGGCCGTACGCCCTCTGAATTGACAGAAACGTGCGGCGGCCGCAGAGAAACTGAGGTGGCCTCAGGGAGGCCCTACGCCGTTTGGCTATATTTTACAGGCCGTAGGGGCGCCGTGGAATTATAGCGCGGAGTTATAACTTTTTTTTCATTTCTACGTTCGCTGTAGCAATTCGACCAGCCAAGCTATGACGTAGATGTGTTCCACGTCGACCGTACGTAGGGCGTACGGTGGGCTTGCATTATTCGTGCGGCTGCCGTAAGCTCTTCTCAATGAAAAATGAATTTTCCCAACCCCCAAAAAATTACGGCGGCCGCACTATTTCCACGGTCGCCGTACGGTGGTCTTGCGGTCTGTGTGACTACCTGCGGGCAACTCAGGGTCGACGCACGGTTCCCCTACGCCCGCCGTGCACCTACGTATGGCCTCCGTGGCAGTCTGCGTCGACCGTGCGTCCACCGTGCGCTACCGCTAGAGATCGGAGTATAGGTGTTTGCCTATACACAGTGCTGCCCCCAGAATCCCAATTTAATTTGGTCCAGGAGGCTGTTCGGATTGCAAAAAGTTCGGATTCCAAAAATATTTTCCCAATAAGAAATAATGGAGTGAATTAATCCCTTCGTGGACCCAAAGAAAACCCACTTTCAAGACACTTTAAACTGAAATCGCCATGTTTAAGGTAAAATAAGATGAGTAAATGACCTTCGGTGACGGTGTATTGTATGTAAACTGGTACAATCACCACATCCAAAGGTCCACACAGGCTCGAGCTCCGGCCTGGGTTCCGATCGCTCGCGCACTCTGCGAGAGCGCTGCCCCCAGGGCAGCTCATCAACATGATGCCCGCAGAACCACAATCACTTTCATCAAACGCATCGGGCTGACGTAATCATGGATATTCCAAATTACAACTGGTTTTGCTGTGAAATTCAATCCTTGCCCGACAGTCCGTCACACCACGTGATCGGATTGCTTTTTTGTTATTAATTAAAACACAAGATGATTAAAAAAACAAACATCACAAATTAAGGTGAAAACACGAGGTAAGCCCTAAGTCACATTTGGCTTGGCCGCCGGAGGGTCTACAAAATGTACGGGCACTAGCAATTATAAAGCGGCCGCAGTATTTCCATGGTCACACAATGTAGCAGTCACACGTTTTTATTTTTCGGGTAGACGCACGGGGTATTTATAAATTGTGGAGACCGAAAACGTGGTGGTGCCGTATGGTCTTTGATTTGATGTCGCACGGTGACCTTAGAGCATTCCTGCGGCGGCCATAGAATTTTCAACGCAGACGTAAGGTGCCCGCAAGGCGACCGCAGGGGGGCCCTAAGCCGAACTTGCGGCCAGACGGACGGCAACGAATGCGTTAATTTTTTTATTTTTTACCAGTTCTTTTGTTTCGGCTTGTCGAATTTCTATGGCGAACGTAGAAATGAAAAAAGTTATAACTCCGCGTTATAATTCCACGGCGACCTTACGACCTGTAAAATATAGCCATACGGCGTAGGGCCACCCTGAGGCCACCTCAGTTTCTCTGCGGCCGCCGCACGTTTCTGTCAATTCAGAGGGCGTACGGCCGCCGTATCCGAGCCGTAGAGCAAATGTGACTGAGGCTTAGTATCGATCGACACACGAGAGATACTTTCACGAGGACTTCCACCGACGAACTGAATGAACAAAGTGCGAAGATGCGGCTCGGAAAGAGGTGGGGGAGACACGTGAACAAACATGAACGTGACGTTGTGTTCGGTTTTTAGCTCGCCTGTTCGAAGAACAGAGAGCTATACCGATTACCCCGGCGTGAGCGTGAGCGTGAGCGTGTAAATGTTAAATTTTTTGTATTACGGAAAAATTCCTCGACGGATTTCGACGAATCTTGGTGGGGGGGTTAGGTATGGTCCAAGGATCATGCCATTAGATTTTGGACTTGGTCCCCCCCGCCCCCCCCAAAAATTGTTAGAGAATTTTTTTTTTTGCATTTCTGCATGTTTTAAGTGATTTCCAACCCCCCCCCCCGAAAAAAAAATTGTTAGAGAATTATAAAAAATATTAATTACTAGACTCGTCTTTTAAAAACGATAAATGTATAAACAGGCGAGCATTGGGTGGCTTTGACACCAACTCTGGTTTAAAATGTATTAGGTTTTTAGGGCAAAATTTTCTCGAAAAAATTGTTCGGATTCCAATTTTTTCAAACAATGGGGCATTCGGATTCTGGGGGCACCACGGTATATTATAGTTATAGTGTATTCAGTTATATATACTGGTATATTTTTATTTCAGTAAAAAAAGAACTGGTATATATACCCACTCGTTACCGTCCGTCTGGCCGCACGTTCGCCTTAGCGTCGCCCTACAGGCACCTTGCATCTGCCTTGAAAATATTATGGCCGCCGCAGCGACGCACTAAGGTCACCGTGCGACATCAAATCAAACACCGTACGGCATCCCCACATTTTCGGTCTCCACAATTTCTAAATACGCCGTGCGGCTACCCGAAAAATAAAAACATATGTGACTGCTACATTGTGTGACCGTGGAAATACTGTGGCCGCCGTATAATTGCTAGTGGCCGCAGATTTTGGAGACCCCACGGCCACCGTGGAAAATGTGACCTTGGCCTTACACCATTCTTCCAGCCATTGGTTGGCATCTATCTCTTTGCTCATAATTTCTATATCACTTCCTAAAATTGGGAGAATCCCAGAAAACATTACTTCACAACACTTTGCTATCAGCCGCTTTCCCAATATTATGCTTCTATTTCTCAAATCCTCTGAGTAAGCTTTCCCAAAATCATTTGCTCCTCAGTGTACCACAACCAAGTTTTTCCTACCATGACCTGATACAATGTCGTTTACCCTTCCTTCAATGTCCCTAACTCCTGCACCTTAAAAACTGCACAGAATTCTAGGTCTCTGATCCTTTCTGAAAAATGAAGAATCGACATATTTAAGAACCTCATCACCCACAAAAACTGTCTTCCAGACCTCAATCCAACCAATCTCAATTGCTGCACCTTCGGCATCACCTGCTCCCGCTTTACCCGAAACACCGCCTGCTCCTGCTGCACCCTCGCCACCACCTGCTCCCGCCATGCCCTCTCTGCCACCTGCTCCCGCCACGCCATTGCCAGCACCAGCTCCCGCCGCGCCATTGCCAGCACCTGCTCCCGCCGCACCATTGCTAGCGCCTTCTCACACCACATCATCGCCAGTGCCTGCTCCCACCAAGCAATCATTGCCAAATGCCTGCTCCTGCCTTGCCATCGCCAGCACCAGTGCCAGCTCCCGCCACACCATCGTCAAATGCCTGCTCCTGCCTTGCCATCGCCAGTGTCTGCTCCCATCACGCCATCACCAGCGACTGCTCCCGCCACGCCATTTCCAGAACCTGCTCCTGTCGCGCCATCATCAGCGCAAGCACCTGCTCCCGCCGTGCCATCGCCAGTGCCTGCTCCCACCACGCCATCGCCACCACCACCACCTGCTGCACCATCGTCAGCGCCAGCACCTGCTCCCGCCGTGCCATCGCCAGTGCCTGCTCCCACCACGCCATCGCCACCACCACCACCTGCTGCACCATCACCAGTGCCTGCTCCCACCATGCCATCGCCACCGCCACCACCTGCTCCCACAATGTTATCACCACCGCCACCACCTGGTCCCGCAATGCCATCGCCACCATCCTCAGCAACCTCACTCCACAACCATAATCAACTATTATCTACAATTTTCTCACATTCTGCTACTTGCTGCAAATTATCGATCCGGTCCTTCAACCTCATAATACTGTGACGTCCACGGGACTTGAACAGTCCCGCCAACGTAGAATGAGCCGAAACGATGGAGGCGGTTTATTTATTTATAACCAAAACATGGCGGTTCTAATCGCTCTACCGCAAACGGGACGAGGAAGGTAGCACGAGTCACTTTTCACTGAGTTGATGATGTTTATTCGTTTTTACTATTAACCAGAAATAACAAGACTCGGCAAGAAAAGGGATCCGGGGCGATTCGACGGGATGGTGTGGGATCGGGCATGGGGAAAAACACAGACAATTCCAATGAATATACAGATCTCAAACCCTCTAAGGCGCCAAGCACACACACACACACACACACACACACACACACACACACACACACACACACACACACACACACACACACACACACACACACACACACACACACACACACACACGTAGCTATTTGTGGTGGTCAGGCTGGACTGTGGTGTGGAAGCAACTGTCCCTGGATCGGCGTCAGACGAGCTGGCCTTGCTCTCGTCAGGGGGGCAGGAGAAACCGTGGTGCTGTCGACCTCCTGGTCTTGGCCCAAGTCCGCTCACAGCCGCCAGGGAACCAGTTCTGGCGCCAAGTTGCGAGCAGGAGAGGGAGGCAGGTCCGCCCGCCGTTCGACCCCGTACTCCGAGTCAGCAGAACCCCAGAGCCAACCAAGGTGAGGCACGAGGCTCAGCAAGGCTCCAAGACACGATGAAGAACACGAATGAATCAGCACAACAACAAGGACGCTCTCCGCGCAACAGCCTCCACACCAAAAAAACACGATCGTTTTTTGTCCCGATCTTCTTCCTCTTCCTTTTCGACCCCCAACAGAACCTTTTTATCCTCCAGGCCTCGTCACTTCCAATTCAGCCGTTTATTGGCCCACCGCCGTCACCTTCCGCCAATCGTGATCACGGGGCGGAGCCATCCGCAGCCGTGTCCTGTGACGTCACGGCCAGCCTCCAGGGACTACTAAAAGGGGTTTACGCAGACACACTTACCCTATCCCGTGTCCCTATCTAATTACGTGACAATTATCATTTCCCCCTTGAAGAAATGAACATTTACTAGACAACTTATCACCACTGAATTGCTACTTATTACATCGAGATCCTGGTAAACTCGAACAGCATGGCATACCTAATTAAACATCCTAATTACCCTTTGAATGCATACCCCCCCCTCAAACGTAACACTGCCCCCTCCTCTGGTACCGCAGCTCCTGCAAGGTATATCACAGGCGCTACCGTACCAGCCTTAACACTGACTGACTCACACCTAATTAACCTAACGAAATAAAGTAGGAGGGGCAATGGGCAGCGAGTCGCAGCTAACTTACCTATCCTGCTTAATGTACTACCCCCTTATGGCCTTATCCTCGCCTAAACAATCATTCGTTTTTTTTTTTTTTTTTAAATTTTATCACATGAGAGCACTGAGCGAAGTTGCACTCCATCTTCTGGATCATCGCTCTTGCCCAGCACTCTTCCAGTGATCTGGGGAGGGGAAACAAAAGGTTCCACAAAAACACAACACTTATACTTTACATTCCTACTCTAAGCCTTAACGACACTATTCACAGGATATTTACACTTGACCGCCTCCCCCAGTGGATGCTAATAGACCCAGCGTTACCTGGGGAGCCAATTTTCAAATTTGCTTGCCCCAAAATTATGCGGACATCATGCCCTTGCTGCACATGTCAAGTTGTGCGGGATCGAGTGGGACTCACACATCTTCACAACACTCACACCATGGTCATCACCACATTTCTAGGTCATGGTCCTCATTTTAATCATGCAGGCTGAATCCCGTCGTGGCCGTGGGGTGGGTTACGACAAGATGATGGGGGCATCTCAGGTGCAACCATGCCCACAGGTAAGCTTTAGTCCAACCCAGACGTTTCTCTGCCCCGCGCCCTTTGATTCCCACCCCCCTGGTAGCCATCAGCTCTCATCCCGTACAACACACTGGAAGGGGTCTCACTGGCTCCCCTGGCCTTCCTGGGTCGCCAAGGTCCTACCCGCCTTGGTCGCCCAACCAGACCCTCTCCCAGTTGCCTCCAGACACTGTCACCATTAGCCACCAGGTGGTGAATCTCCTTGAAGGCGGTCGCAATTCACGCTCACCGTGAGCTTCAGCAACCCCTGTGGACAAGCACATCATCCCCACCCACAAAACCCACATGACTCCCCCACCCCATCGGCCTTACATGTGACACCTGCATTTCTAACACTTCACCGACCATGACCTTCCCTGTTACCACACCATGTCCAATAAAAAATCAATGTGTGCACCATACATTTCACTTCTTAACTTAAAACAACTCACACAGCACTTCTCACCCGATCCACGCACCAGCCATTGGACAGCCACTTGTGCCCGCTTTGTTACCAATTACCCACTGTCCCGATTGTCACTCTAAAACCCAGCAGAACTCACAAACTCATGCCAATTTTCCCACAATTCATTTTTTTTCCACCAAAGGAGGGCACTTCGCCACAATCTCAGCAGCCGAGCATGGCCCTATATGCTCAGCCCAATCTAGTTTCCCCGACCCCCGACAGTGATCTCCGGACCCGACCTATGAAAGGGCATCTCGGATAGACCTGGCGGTTCAGCAGGAGGATTCACCCTCTCCGAGTCTAAAAGTCTATTGGAGGGTCCCTCCATCGCCGGGTACCGGCAATATCGTTGCATGTGTCCTCTTCGCCCGCACCGGAAACAACTCCCCATAAAAGGCCCCTGTGGGTATCGGTGTAATGTCTCTTCCGGTTCCGGACCCCCTCGGCCATAATCGAATTGCACTATTGGCTGGGCTGGACCCCGCCGCTTTGGCACACCAACTACCGAATTACCCCTTATCAAACTTAACAGTTTCTGGCAAATTTCCTGAAACATTTGGGTAATGCCAATTTCTCCCAGCCCCTCTCCTTGATCCTGAATCTCCGCCTGTCGGACCGTCACCGATGGCCTCTCTGGCACCCGACCCGGCCGCCTCCATGAGGCCAGCCTGGCTGCGCACTCAGCCGCTCGGTGCACGGTGGGTGGATCCTGTAACTTCACTAGCGCTCGGACCTCAGGGTCCGGAAGAGCAGCTAAAAATTTCTCGAGTGCCAGTCTGTCCCACACCTCCACTGTAAGGTCCCGATACGCGATCCTGACTGATTGGTAAATGTCCTGTGCCAGCTCCTGCACTGTCTCACCCGGCTTTAATCTGCGGTGCTGGAGCTGGGCCCGCACCAGATCACAGTTTGCCGCGAACCCAAACCGACGGCTCAACACCTCGCAAATGTTGGAGCTGGTCAACATCCCCTCTGCGATCACGTTTAACACATCTGCGGCTGGTCCCCGCACCGTTGCCACCAAATTCCCTGTACGTTCCCGCTCATTCCACCCGTTTAGTCGGGAAATGCACTCAAATTGCGTCAGAAAAGCTTCAACGCTCCCTGACCCGTCGAAATTTACCAGGGGGATCACTTTTACAGTGGCCCGCTTCTCAGTTTCTCCTTTGTCCGAATCCAGCCCAGGGATCAAACACCCTTGTGGCTGCGTATCCAATTTCGGAGCCCACTGTGGCCAAAAATGTTTTGTGGTGAGGGTCTCATGGGTCAATTTTGCCTCCTGTTCCAAACGTTGAATGGACCGATTCACCTCTTCCCGCAGGATCTTCTGGGCCCGCACAACCTCCTCCAAAGCTCCGTCGCGAGTTTGTAGCTGCTCCTCAACCAACCCGGACACTCTACTTACAAAAGACGGTTCTACCAGGCCTTTATCCAAGACTTCATCTTGGCTCATAATTTTATCTTGGTCGTCCAAACGAGCCTCCAATCCTTTTACCTCCTCTGCCAAATTCATCCCTTGCTTCCTCAACTCTCCCCACTCTTCAACTTGCAGCTGCATACGAGCATCCACGCAGGCACGATGACGTTCCAGGCTTTCATCCACTTTATCAACCCGAATGTTCGTTGCATCAATTTTATCTACCAATTTTTTCCGTATATTTTCCCCCTCCAATGTAATTTCTACCTTTGTTTCCTCCAATCTATCCTCGAATTTACTTTGTATTTCCCCCAATTTAACATCCACACACTCCTGCATCTCAGTTTTCATTTTCTCCATCTTTTCCCCCCAATTCATCCCTCATTAAATCAATCCGTGCACCCAACTGTACCCCCATTACCCCCAATTGATCTGTCATTTCTGCCCTTGGTGTCACGAATTGATTTTCCATTTGTGCCGTCATTTCTGCCCTCTGTGTCACGAATTGATTTGCCATTTGTACCGTCATGTCCCCTATTAAACGTTCCAACAGTGTCTGGATCGACATCGTGCCGGTTTCCGGCGCTGCCGGCCCCGTTACGGGCGATGAAGCACGGTCCACGCTCGGAATGGGGGAGGTTCCAACCCTACCCCCGTCTCTCCCCTCTTCCCCCGACTCGCTGCCAGACACGTGGCCTTCCTCCTCAAACATCTGCACATCCGCCATGGTGCAGAAGTCCCGTTTGCCGCCAATTAATTTAAATTTGAAAAATCCCGCCAAAATTTTCCCGCGCTCGCGCGCTTTTCTATAGTAATTTTATATTCCAATTCGTGGCGAGATTTCAATCTTGGTATATTCTCCCAATACCAAATATAATTTAGAGGGGTTCGAAAATCCACTTCTGACACCAATGTGACGTCCAGGGGACTTGAACAGTCCCGCCAACGTAGAATGAGCCGAAACGATGGAGGCGGTTTATTTATTTATAACCCAAACATGGCGGTTCTAATCGCTCTACCGCAAACGGGACGAGGAAGGTGGCACGAGTCGCTTTTCACTGAGTTGATGATGTTTATTCGTTTTTACTATTAACCAGAAATAACAAGACTCGGCAAGAAAAGGGATCCGGGGCGATTCGACGGGATGGTGTGGGATCGGGCGTGGGGAAAAACACACACAATTCCAATGAATATACAGATCTCAAACCCTCTAAGGTGCCAAACACACACACACACACACACACACACACACACACACACACACACACACACACACACACACACACACACACACACACACACACACACACACACACACACACACACACAACGTAGCTATTTCTGGTGGTCAGGCTGGACCATGGTGTGGACGCAACTGTCCCTGGATCGGCGTCGGACGAGCTGGCCTTGCTCTCGTCAGGGGGGCAGGAGAAACCGTGGTGCTGTCGACCTCCTGGTCTTGGCCCAAGTCCGCTCACAGCCGCCAGGGAACCAGTTCTGGCGCCAAGTTGTGAGCAGGAGAGGGAGGCAGGTCCGCCCGCCGTTCGACCCCGTACTCCGAGTCAGCAGAGCCAACCAAGGTGAGGCACGAGGCTCAGCAAGGCTCCAAGACACGATGAAGAACACGATCGAATCAGCACAACAACAAGGACGCTCTCCGCACAACAGCCTCCACACCAAAAAAAACACGATCGTTTTTGTCCCGATCTTCTTCCTCTTCCTTTTCGACCCCCAACAGAACCTTTTTATCCTCCAGTCCTCGTCACTTCCATTCGAGCCGTTTATTGGCCCACCGCCGTCGCCTTCTGCCAATCGTGATCACGGGGCGGAGCCATCCGCAGCCCTGTCTTGTGACGTCACGGCCAGCCTCCAGGGACTACTAAAAGGGGTTTACGCAGACACACTTACCCTATCCCGTGTCCCTATCTAATTACGTGACAATTATTATTTCCCCCTTGAAGAAATGAACATTTACTAGACAACTTATCACCACTGAATTGCTACTTATTACATCGAGATCCTGGTAAACTCGAACAGCATGGCATACCTAATTAAACATCCTAATTACCCTTTGAATGCATACCCCCCCCCCCTCAAACTTAACAATACCTATCCTCAAGTGGGCTATTTCCTCACACTTCCTTCAACAGTAAGTACCCTCTGCTTCCCCTATTCTTGATGTGGCCCACATTAAGCATCTATCACATTTTATGTAATCATTATCATCATCATCATCATCATAGGATATGAGAAAAAGGAAAATCCTGTACTCCTCTCATTTCTCCTTCGCTGTGTATACCCTTCTTCACCACCATATTCCCAAGGCCCCAACTGACTTCAATGCTAAGCTTAACACGAGGCCTCTCCCTGCTTTTTTCAATAAACGAACACAAATAACCGCTTAAACTGTTATGAACACAACGACAACGTTTATAAATAAAAACCTACAACCCCTGACAAATCTTGATGACAAAATATGCAAAACACACAAAAAACACTTTTCTTCTGGGCGAGGATCTTGCACGCGATGTCATTACAGTTGTTGTTGGTAGTTGGATTTATTTTTTCTGGGTGAAGGAGGAGAGATATTTTGTTTTAACTTTTGAAGGAGGATGGGAAGGATGAGTGGAGGGTTCAGAAGTAACAAAAGCAAAAACGTGGCAGAAGGAGGGAGGTAGGTCGGCCAGACTCATCATCATCATCATCATCATCATCATCATCATCATCATCATCATCATCATCATCATCATCATCATCATCATCATCATCATCATCATCATCATCATCTCCTGTAGCTCCCGGTCACTGCATCCTATAAACTTTACTATATATGCATGCATGTGTGAAGGTTCAGGGTAGTTTGAATCTTCTCCCCCCCCCCGCCCCCCACCAATGCTTATCAAGGCTGGTTTTGAAAGTCTGGATCGAGAAGGCTTCCACAGTACTTTGCGGAAGATTATTCCAATCATCCACTATCCGATGTGAGAAGAACTTATTCCTGACTTATAGACGGCTCCTTTCTTTGAAAACCTTTAAGGTGTGTCCTCTGGTGCTTCTGTTATGTTGTTGGGTAAATAAGTCATCTGGGTCCAGTTTAACCATTCTGTGTAAGATCCGCAACTGTGGCCACTGATGTAGGGCCTTCTATTAGCGAGGGCAGGAATAAGGAATTTGTTGAGAGTGCCGGCAATATCTCGCCTACTCTTCGCGAAGAACAGCGTGGGATCTTTAACGTTAGGCAACTATTGCCAGCAGGTAGGACGACACCCATTTAATGTCCAGCAACTAATGCTGGCAGGTGGGACGACACACACATTGATGAATCGCCCTGCTTCTGTAGGCTCACTGCAGACACTGCATACACGACATACCTCAACTATAGGCTCACTGCGCACTTCGACTGACAGTTTATAGCTGGGTTGGGATTCAAACCTAGGCTAGACAGCTTAGGGCAAGTGTGCGTACCTTTTGGCTATCCTGCCATCTCAGGTTCATGGTAAGGATTGTATATAATCACATGCAGGTCAAAGACATCAGTAGACCTCAGTGTGAATTGCAAAGATATGAGTAGCCAATGAACGAATGCACAGAGTAGATGGGATTTGAACCCGGGTTCCAAACGTTCGTGAGCCATGCGAGAGTCTTAAAATGCCGACCCGAACCAGAACTTTCAATTCTGTTTTTATTTGTGCATTCATTTTGCATCTTGTCGCTTGCCGAGTTCTTTTTTGTTGTAGTTTTTGGTTGTAAGTTGGACACATCATATCCTTTATGGATTGCAAGAGAGGTTTTTGGAAGACCCAGTCCAAAAGGCACAAAAAATGAATGGGAAAACGCTTCCAGCGATTGGTTTTTAACTTGGAATTTGATCTCTCTGAATATCGAGGAGGCTGGCAGGATGACCTAGAGGTGCGCACACTTGCCTCTAAGCTGTCTATCCTGGGTTTGAATCGGTTGAATCCCGACTCAGCTATAATCGGTTATCCCAGTGTTTCACAAGCAGGCGATTCATCGATGTGTGTGTGCCATCCCTCGGATGGACGGTAAACTGGTGGCCCATCTGCTGGCATTAGTTGCTGGATGTTAAAGATCCCATGGTGTCCTTCGCCGAGAGTAGGTGAGCTATTGCTGGACAAATGGACAAATATAACACCATGAACAAATTACAAATTCCTACCATAACTACTGTTGGGAAGGCAAAGGCAAACCACCCAGGATAATCCTTGTTAAGAAACTGCTTTAGCAGCACTGATGCTTTGTAATCTGTTACATGGTACATCAGAATGAGACAGAATGAAGTTTGCTCATTCTACGACCATGTAGATTTGACTTGGGGAATCTCAGCACAAAGAACAGCGCATAGAGCTGCTATTTTCAGGGCATTAACGATGGAAGCGTGCATTCCAGCAGTTTTGCTTACACCTTGTTCACACGTTTGTGTCGACGTAGACGATTGAAAGCAGCAAAACGGTTGATCTTCAGCCCTTTTTTAAAAACGACATTTCCCTATCACCGATTTATATTCCAAGTGAGCAAAAAAAACAACAACAACAAAAAAAATTATCCCACTCCTGCCGCCAAAAGGGGAAGTTGTATTTATATCACGTTCAAAATAATTAGGTTCTTTTTTGGGGGGGCTCATTTATGAATCTCTCAAGATGTTTTTTTTTTAAGACCTCAATTATGAATCTCGAAGGACTGCTTGCAAAGCTGCTATAGGTGGTTTGTGTCATGTTATCCCAAATGTTATTAGGAAACTGTAATTTCCCAGTAGTGTACCATTGCCAAATATATTACAGAGCTCTCAAATGTGCCTGTCATTCTGCTTTACGAGCGGCCCGTAGAGAAAGCTCGTTTTAATTAGACATATGTCACAGGCAGTGATTGCAATAACGAAATAGCCAGCAGCTGGTATTAAATGCCCACGTCACATATCTGGTGTGTGGCTTTGGGTTTCAGGACTTTGTGCCACTTGGATCATGGTCAGAGCATCGGAGACATGACTGCTTATTGCATGTTGCTGGGAATGCTGAGATTGCTGTGTTGCTGCACTCTGGGGAGGATCTTTTTGGGTGAGATTTTCACTGATCCTCATATGGGAAGCAGTGTGTTGATGTGGGACCTAATTATAGGTATCGATGATGACGTTGGTGGTGGTGATGTAATAATCGTGATTAATGAACCTTGTAAATGTTTCCTTTTCTTGAGAGATCTGAGGTAGCTTGTAATTTTTAATCAGAGTTCTCCTGAGTTGAGGCAAATTACCTTTCTGCCCCTGCATTTGCACCTTCTGAACACTTTTGCATGAAAATGATGTATTACATGTTGTGTGTGATTTGCCTCCGACCTCTTGGGCTTGGATGTGTGCGATCCTGACATATCTCAGAGGCTAAGCAGAGATTAGCTCAGTTGGTTCTTGGATGAGAGACCTCCACGGAGGTTTGTCGGCTGGGAAATGGCAGGATAGCTAGGTTGGTAGGATGCTCACCTCTGAGCTACCTGGTCCTGGATGCATTCTTTGTGCAGTCGAATCTGAAAAAAAAAGACCCATATCTTGCCAAAAGGTGACCACGTGTGACTTCTTTAATGTCACACTGAGGTGAACAGAGCTGCTATCCATCAGGAGCGACTCCTTGAGGAATATCTGTCTACGAGAGATTCCGATGAGAATCGTTCTACAGAGTAACCATGAAAAAAATCCGTTTTTTCGTCATGACGTCATCAAATGACGTCATAGCGTCAAACTTTTGACAAATCTGGAAAGCACTTATCAAGTGCTTTCATATGAGGTATTATTCGATATGGTACCTAAGATTTCAAAATTTGACCTTGGGGTCAAAAACTTTCGACCTCCAGCGCTAACCATGAAGGTCAAGGCCGATCGCCACCAAAAATTAATCGTCTGAGCACCAGACCATGAACTATATTTCCATGAAGTTTGAAGACGATCCGATCAAAATTACTCAAAAAATAAGGGTTTCGTCGACTCCCCTGATTTGCGACAAAGTGACCTTGACCTTTGACCTTGACCTTCAAAATTTTATGCGCTGAAAGGGACCTCTATAGGCCTCTGATATGCGAAGTTACAAAAATTTCCAATGATAACTGTGCTCTGCAGAGTGATCGATACGTGATTACAGACAAACAAAAAAGAAATACCAAAAAAACAAACATACAAGCTGACAAACACATCTTGCAAAAACTTCTTTTTGGCAAGATAATAATGCCATCCTGGTGCACTGCCTGCATGAGGTGCTGCATGATGGAGCATGACTTTCAGATAGTGACGTAAAGGTGTTTGTGCAGTCTAGATTTAGGTTGTGAAGGTTAAAGATCCATGGTGTTTCCCAAAAGGATTGGCCGCATTGTGTTGGCCATTACTGTCACGGAATTCCCTGCCTTGAGATTAGTGGGATAGGAATATTGATTTATAAAACGATACCGATGTTAATTTATATTGGATTGATGTGCGAGCTACGTGAAGATAAATAAATTGACAACTTGAGTTGATGGGGTTTTGATATGGCAGAGGCATGATGGGTTCCATTCCTCTTATTATTATTATTATTATTTATTTATTTATTTTACTGGAGTTAAGGCTCATTGTGGAGTTGCAACACATACACGTCACACAAGTGGTCATACAGACGAACACACGAGACACGACACAGGGCTGTCAGGCAAGACAAATACAGCCACTAAAATTGTAGGAAGTGTCGTCACTTCCTGGGGCACTCTGGGTCTCAGCGAAGTCACAATGGCTCCGCCTTTCTCACCACACTCAGTGGGGAATTTCCTAAGGAGGAATGTCATACTCCCCAGGGGTGCCAAACTGAGGGGATTGTCCATGTTCTTCTCCTTTTAAAATGCTGAACATCAAAAAAGGAAGCCGAATGTACCATTTTTGAAGTCTTTGGTTGGACTAGGCCGGGGTTTGAATCGTTGACATCCCAGAATCAGAGCACACGGTCCAACCACGACACCACCAAGTCTGATGATCATATTTGTGTCCTGCATACATCTTTTTGCAGGTCTATTTGTGTTTCCAAATTAATATATTTTCCCGTTAATGTAACATTCCAAGACTTGCATATGAAGACTTGCGCATATACTCAAGCGGTCAAAAGTTTTAGAACACCCCCATTTTTCAGTTTTTACTGAAATTTAAGCAGTTCAAGTCCAGCGAATAACCTGAAATAGTACAAAGCTAAGCGGTAAACTACCAGAGGTTAAACAAAAAAGCTTGGGTTACCAAAAACTGAAAAATAATGTAAATTTCAGAGTTGTTAAAAAGGCCCTTTTCAGGGAACAGGTTATGGGTAAGAAACTGCAGCTGTTCTGCAGCAATGGAAGTAAATTAAGCCTTGAAAGTTGATGGAAACAATTCCTACAGGTGCCCCAACTTTTGCTGATCAGTTACAAACCCTTGGACTATATAAAAGCAGTGTTGGAACAGACTGTGTTGGAACAGACACCCTCTGAAGCATTATTTGGACAATATTACACTGCAGGAAGTAGTATATTGCTATCATAATGGTGAGAAAAAGACAATTAACAAAGGAAGACAGACAGACCATTATAACCCTTCAAAGTGTAGGTCTTTCCTTTAGAGAAATTGCAAAGTAAGCCATGGTGTCAGTGAGTACAGTTTCCTACACCATCAAAAGGCACTTGGAAACTGGAGGAAACTCTGACAGGAAGAGGTCTGGCAGAACCAAAGCCACAACACAATCAGAAGACAAATTTCGGAGAGTCAACAGCTTGCGTGATAGGCGGCTCACAGGACAGCAGCTACAAGCACAGCTTAACACTGGTCGAAGTAAGGAAGTCTCAGTTTCAACTGTGAAGAGAAGACTGAGCTGCAGGTTTGACAGGTCGAGTGTCAGTAAGAAAGCCATTGCTAAGATGGCAAATTAAGAAAAAGAGGCTTGCCTGGGCCATGAAGTACCACCAGTGAACTACTGAAAACTGGAAGAAGGTCTTATGGACCGATGAATCAAAATTTGAAATCTTTGTTTCATCATGCAGGGTTTTGTACACTGTTGAGTAGGCGAAAGCATGGTGACATAGTGTGCGACACCAACTGTCAAACATGGAGGAGGAAGCTTGATGATCTGGGGCTCTTTTGCTGGATCCAGAGTCGGCGACTTGCACAGAGTGACTGGCACCCTGAACCAAAAGGGCTACCACAGCATTTTGCAGCGCCATGCAATACCCTCTGGTCTCCTAGTTGGTCAGGGGTTCATCCTACAGCAAGACAACGACCCAAAACATACCTCCAGGCCATGCCAAAACTACCTTAGAAGAAAAGAACAAGATGGTAGGCTTCAAATCATGGAATGGCCAGCACAGTCTCCAGACTTAAACCCCATCGAGCTGGTTTTGGATGAACTGAACAGAAGGGTGAAAGCAAAGCAACCTACAAGTGCAACACATTTGTGGGAACTTCTGCAGCAGTGTTGGGAAGAACTTTCCGAACAATATTTGATTTCCATTGTAGAAAGAATGCTACGAGTATGTTTGGCTGTTATATCTACAAAAGGTGGCTACTTTGATGAGTCAAAAATTTAGATTAAATTTTGTTCAACAAAACGATTCCTTGATTTCTTTTTTATCTGCAATTGTTTATTTGTTCTTTGCTTTAATGTCAGAGTACAATGAAACATTAAACTGCTTAAATTTCAGTAAAAACTGGAAAAATGTGGGTGTTCTAAAACTTTCGACCAGTGGAATATTTTGTTGGTTCATCCATTTGGAGTCAGGACATGAAAATTCAGATTTGAACTTGATAGCTTACCACTCACACACCACATACATGATCTAGAAAGCTTTGTAGACAATGGCGTCAAAGATGAAGGAGCATTACAACCGTTGTGTGCCCTGTGGCAGTGGCACTCTCAGTTTATTGGAAGTTGGCTCCATACCCTTCGCAAGACTCCTCAATAATTAACCCACCTCGTGAAATGTTCCCTTGACATACAGGGTAACGGTGCTTTTTCATCATTTGTTCGTAGACACCATTAACATCCGTCATGGACACAAACTCCAATTGTTCCCACTTGCCCCGGGAATCCCCAGCCATGAGGTTTATAGATAACCCGTGCTGAGCACTCACCATTCACTGAACCGATTTTATTCTGAGGATGTGACAATGGAGACTATTCGTCATTTTTCTGACTTCGATAGTAATGCTCTGATTATTTGTTCTATTGTAAAATCCAAAATTTAAGATAGGGGAGAGGGGTAGAAGAGTATGGAAGAAATTTAAAGAAAAGGAGGAGAGGTTGGAAGGGGATTGAAGGAAAGGGAGGGGAGGAATTGGGGACTCTTTGGCATACAGGATGTAAGGGGTCGTGTGTGTCTGTGTGTGTGTGTGTGTGTGTGTGTGTGTGTGTGTTTTTGCACTCGTGAAAGAACTTGTCCTTGCAGTGTTGCATTTTCAGCAATTCTGGAACCATGCTTCGGAGAACCGATGCTGCTCTCTGTGGCCACCCTGTACATCCACCCATCCGTTTGTACCACTTCAGGGGTTTCAGTACACTCGACAGAAGCCTTCCTTGTGCTGGTCCTCCTCGATTTTGTTTGAGTCATCCTCCATCTTGGATTTGAAATGCATTCTTGTGGAATCGTCAGTTTGAAAAAGGACAGGCTTTGTGGCCTTTACTCGAACACAAAGAATTCGAGTTTGTCAACATTTGTGATTTATATTTATTATTTTCTGGAGCACGTTCAAGATTATCAAAATAGCCAGATCCAAAATGAACGAGATGGCCACTTAGACTGTTTTTTTTTTTAAACCAATTTTGACCATTACATGCAGGCACAGCAACAGGCGATGCTCCAAGAATGATAAAGAAGTATGTTTGAGTGTTACACAGAATATTCGCTTCATGAAACGGTAACTCCAAGGCTAAGTTTCAGACGTGGTTTATTTTCTGTTTGTTCTCGGCTCTGTTATTTATTTTAACTGCTTCGATGTACATCTTAATTTGTCACGTGCACTAACTACTCCTAAAGCCGTGGACACTTTTCCTCATCGACCTTCCTTAAAACCTCATCAGATCCAATTCGGAACTTGAAAGAGCAATCGGAGATTGCAGACCCTCGCCAGGACTTGCTCTGTGTGGTGTGTGGATGCATCAGCGACGTTGGTTATGTTCATACAGCGGACAAACAGATATTTGTGGTTTTATTGTATTGGTTCACGTTCCAACTGGATGTATTTTATATACTTAGTCACATTCCGTACTTTCTAGATGTCCTCATGTTCTAATAGTTCGTACTTTATACACATACTCTACTTCTTAATAGTCCATCCTTTAGAGACATAGTTGCATTCTAATAGTACGTACTTTATAGATGTACTCTTCATCTTAATAGTGTATTCTTTATCGACCTCCTTGCATTCCAAGAGTACGTACCTTTGAGGTGGTCGGTTGAAAAAGGATAACGTGTAATTAATACTGGCTACCATCAGGTGGTGTTTATGGACTACGTTAGCACACATGTACAGACAGACAGACAGACAGACAGACAGACAGAGACAGACAAACAAACCCAAATGCAATACCCTGTGGTGAGGTTAATGAGCATCTGTCGGTATTTGTAAGTGTGAGTAAAATCGGTGCGAATGAGAAATTCCACAATTTTCCCCAACTTTCTCCGAAGGTCCCTGAAACCTGATGATTATGTTTACTCCGATATAGCTTCCACCACCATCATTAGTGCGGTCTTACAATTTGCAAGCAGTTCTTATTCAGGTCATCATACTCGGCTAAGAAGTGCCTACAAATTGTGCAGAACAGTTAACTTTTCATTCCCTTTTAAAAATGGTGTATTTCTGGAAATTGCAGCCTTCACGGGACATGGTTAATGAGCTGAGGCTCAAATGTAAACCAGCAACGGCAGTAATTTGGAAATGAGAACACGACTGTCGGAGACATGACCAGCATCCCCGCTCGGTGCTTCTTGCACATATTCCTTTCACATCGCATCGTTCACTTTAAATTGGGAGCAGAAACATTTTGCTGCAGAGAAAATTATTAACAAGATGGAACAAGTTGTCAGAATATGAAGCCAAGTAGAAAGTGGCTAATATGAATAATTGTTTCTAGTTATGGAGCAATGAGAGAATACAATGAAATGTTTTTTTTGTTTGTTTGTTTCAGAAGAGGTGGGTGGCTGACGGTTTGTCTCGGGGAGGGGGCATGAGGGGCTTGGGGGTGGAGGACGACCGAGCTGTCACCGCTGACTTGAAATCTACATGGATTGCGAGATCAAGGAAAACGAGGCAGGTGAGCATTCCTGCTGCTGAAAATGGCAACTTTCAGCAAAAAGTATACATTTGTAAATATCTTGATAATTTCCTGTTCATAAATCTACATGACAGCCTCACAGCGATGCTGATGGTAACAGACTTCTTCTTGGACCCAAACTCTTGAACACAGCAGTGGAACTGCCAAAGCAGTTTCTCCTTGGCTATTTGGCACAATCTTGTACAGGTCACCACTCCGACCATTTCTTGGAGCACAGCTGTGCCACTGATGCTGTGCCCCTCTACCAGTACACTGGTACTCATTTCACCAACCTCAGGAGGATGACAGGCTGAGTCAACCCCACCTGGTGTTAATTCAGCAGCCAACGGGGCTCAAACTCAGGACCCTGGGATCCTAAGCCGACCACTCGAACCACTGAGCCAACACCAGGCTTATTAGTTACAGACTACACCTGATCAACCCAGCTCACCCCATACTTGGTTGTGGATGTAGATGCAGAGTTAAATAATTTTAGAGTGGTCTGTTTGTCTCTCTCCCTGGTGTTGGCTTAATGGTTAGGGTGGTGGGCTTGGGATCCTAGGATCCTGAGTTCAAATCCCACTCGGCTGTTGAATGAATACCAGGTGGGGTTGACTACCTGTCAGCCTTCCGAGGTCAGCAAAATGAGTGCCAGCTTACTGGTATCCTGTGTTGGAGTGGTGATCTGTAAAGCATTATACTCAATAGCCAAGGAGACTGCTTTGGCAGCACCAACGCTCTGCACAGAGCATGGTCCCAGTGTATAGATGGATGTTTGTCTGTCTGTGCACACGATTATCCTCCTCCCAAGGAATTGCGAATCATATCCTCATTTCCATTGAGCTCTTCATCGTCTGATCAGGCCAGTGCTCTTTGTGGCCTTTGTTACTCAGACGTCATTCTATCTTATGACTCCATTGCAGTGTTGTTACAATCTTGTCTTTTGCCAGAAAATCAGGATACAGGAAATGTCATTTTGCCCAGGGTAACGGCACACAATTAACTTCTCATTTCGAAAGATAATGTATGGAATCTCAAGCATCCACAAATGAGTGCTGGCAAATGGGACGACTGATACTACCTCTATACCTTTGTAAGACAGCCTCCTTCACCATGCAACTCCCTGCCTGAAAAGCACCAGGAAGGCGGTTTCTCGTCGAATCCTCTGCTGTTGGGAATCAAAACCAGATGAGACTACTCGAAGACAATTCCGTTGTCCTGCGATCTCGTGGGATCTTTAATGTCTAAGTGGGACACACAGATTGAGTACTCTTCTCCAACATGGATACGAACAAGAATGGTGTTGGATTACATTCAGTAATGTCTTGTGAAAATAGAAGGATTTATTTCATCTATTTTTTTTAGCTTGTTCGTATAATGAGCTTCAAATGTATTCCTCTGGAAAAGTGTGTACAGCTTGTGTTCATGGTTGTACAATTATTCCTGCCTTTCAGATCTACACAGCTGGCAGCTTTGTGTTTATGGGTATTGTTTTGGTAAAGATTTTGTGCGAGTGTTTAGATAGCATCAACTTCAGGATTTTTCAAGATAATAGGAATAATACATCAAATCCGACACACTTTCATCCATCCGTGCCTCCATCAATTGCAGTTTTGATGTGTAACAAGCAAGGGTTGCCTGTAATATCTTTTCTGTCGAGATTACGTTCGAGGCCTTGTGCACGGCTTGTCAAATACGCTAAAGTCACCATAGTGAAAGAGCAATACCACAAGAACCACATTTATTAATGCGGTAACAAGTGCGGGCAAAATGCCTTACATTGAGCTTCCTGCATCCTCATCTTTTTGGCCTAACAGATGGAATAATTAAGAAGGGGTCACGTATTCCGCTACATGAGCAACATCATGAGAATAAACCTGCTGCCCGAGAGATTAATCTGTTGTTTTGTAGCAAAGTGAAGTATTCGATCGGTTCGGATCTTTACTTGTTTTGGGGGACTTGTATTATTAAGCCTCCCCCTATAGGATATACATGTTGTATGATTGGTGTCTACAATTAGTGCCCTCAGTTTTAAAATGGTACTCCAGAGTTTCGTAGAACCCGAGGAGTACTAAACCAGATTTTCGGGAGGGGGTACCTTTTTATTTTCTGCCAATGGCCGGGCGAGGACTTTCACAATGAAATTTGGCATCAATAATGTAAATATAAAGCATGAAACATTTACATGATGTTTTTGACCTTGACCTAATTTTAAGATCTTGACCTAAGTATGGAAATGTTTGCATTTTTTACCATAACCCGACTGAGGTTTGTCTGATCAAAACAAAATTTCCCTTTCTAGATAGCCTACAGCAAGTCGCATTTAGCTTAATATACATCATACCCCTCTGTGTTAAAGGTCAAGGTCAACTGGTTGTCTGAAAAAAAAAATAAGAAAAAACATGTTTATTGTCATTGCTCCATCTTGCCAATGTGGAATCTCCAAGACCGCTTCGCCTTCCAAGATGATCTTGCATCATAATAGCATACCTACACTGAAGTTGTGCACCTGATATTTGATGAGTGATACTTTTACACCTGATGCCTACCTTTTTCGGATTGTGACCTAATGAACAAAAAAACACATTTTTGATCATCACTTGAACAATTTTCCTCTGATTTTCATGATGTTGAGTTTTATGTTCAGAGAGTAGACGGGCACACATTTTCTTAATTTACTCTCTATCCCTAAATGTTGAAGGTCAAGGTGATATGGTGGTCCGAAAAAAAGTATGCCTTCATTGGATTGCGGGCACCGAGGAGAGGCTTATCGTTGGCAATCGGCCAGTGGTGTAATACTGAAATTTACATTTACCGTGAGGTCCTCACCTGATCTCGCATCACATCAAGTTTTAGCAAGACAATAACCATTTGATTCCCCCAAAAATTCGTGACAAATGAAACATGAACATTTTACCATGATATAGTAGAAGGGCACTCGGGAGGGTGCATACCTCCGCCACATAATGCCTGATCCACGAGAACATATCGGGCCCAATACATTTTTGAAATATCATGCTATACAGTCATATCTCGATTTTGGCCCTATGAAGTTTTTGGGCTGTTTTTGGTGAAGAATCACTTAAAAAATTAAATTGCTCTCGTTTCCAGATCCGGATTCGGATCTTCACCAACGTCGAAACAATTCGTCCTTGCCCAACATGTGCACCAAGTTTCGTCTGAATCCGTCCATGTCTTTTTAAGATATCCTGTAAACAAACAAATGAAATTGCTTGTTGAGCAAGGAATTGCCGGAATAACTTTGTCATATCTCCGTGATCTCTGAAAAAACAAAAACCTGGAAATCAATTTGGTTCTTATAAGTCGATAGTGCTACTGTTTAATGAGTTATAGCACTTAGTTTGGTCATGATCATAATTTGGAAGTAAATCGGACTTGAAATGGCGTTTTTATCACAATTTGAAAGTTTTGACCCGACCCCCCTGACATTCGACCCCCGACCTCTAAGAAGGGTGTCGGTGTGACACCCCATGAAGCATATGGTTGGATGCAGAATTGGAAGATGCACATTTTGGATTTGGTTTGAAGTCGATACGACCATTTTAGCGGACGTTATTGCGAAAATAAGAATTTCGGTTTTTCGGTGACCTTGACCTTGACCTTTGACCGAGATTCACCAAAAACGACAACTGTCTAAGTTGGACCATGGCTGACGTCTGTACCCAGTTTGATCATGATTGCTGAAATGGTGTGGCTGCTACAGGGTAAACAAACACACAAACACACAGAATGACACACACAACCGAGCAACATAATTGCCGAAATCCGAAGGATTCTGGCAATTAACAAACAGAGAGAAAGGGGTGAAAACATTACCTCCTTCACCTTCGGTGGTGGAGTTAACAAAATATTAACACTCACACACACTTGATCTCAAAAATAAGAATCTCCTTTTTTGAAAAAGTCAGATTAATTTACTCTCTAACCACTGTTTTTCAATAGAACTATATATTTTAAGAAATAGAGGTTTGAATTTTTTTTTATTTGGTACCATGTAGTAATGGCTGACAAGATGGCTTCAAGGTATGCACACTCACCTCCAAGTTGTCTTGCCTGAGTTGGAATTCTGACCCAGCTATAAACTCTCACCCTGGTGTTTCATAGGCAGGGTGATTCATCAATGTGGGTGCCATCCCTCGGATGGACGTTAAAATTGAGTTTCATCTGTCAGCATTAGTTTGTGGATGTTAAAGATCCCACAGTGTTCTTCGCAAAGAATAGGCGAGCTATCGCTGGCACCATGAAGAAATTACTAATTCCTGCTCTAACTACTGCTTGGAAGGCAATGGCAAACCACCCAGTGTAACCCTTGCCGATAAACTGCTTCGTCATCACTGATGCTCTGTTACAGAGAATGGTACATCAGGATCAGAAAAACCTTTTCCTGCACCCATTGAGTCCAACCAACAGTTTTATTGTGACTTTGTAATATGATGACCCTCCCAGCAGGAGTGATGCTATACAATACAAGTTAACAGAGTTATTTAGTTAGTGTCTTTCTTGGAGTTGACGAAATAATATAATGCTTTGGCGCCAGATAAGCATCCAAGATTGTTGAAGGAGTTGGCAAGCAGCGAAGCATGATGTTGGCAGAGCAGATGGGCACGACTAAATAAGTTTTTTTTTAAGATTGAGAAACGTGTATGATGCCATCCAAGAAGTGATGTGGAACAAATAAAATTAATTATATTCATGTACTCTCAATCTTGTTACTTCCGTTTTTAACAGGATAAAATAAGGTGTTACGTTTGTCTTCTTCTTCTTCTTCTTCTTCTTCTTCTTCTTCTTCTTCTTCTTCTTCTTTCGGCTGCTCCCGTTTGGGGTCGCCACAGCGGATCACCCGTATGATCCGCATAGTGATTTGGCACATGTTTTACGCCGGATGCCCTTCCTGACGCAACCCTGGTCGCCTCTTACGACACAGGGATATGGTACACCTATTTTAACCAGGGTATACACCGGCCCAGTATACTGGTACTCATTTCGCCGACCTCGGAAGGATGACAGGCTGAGTCAACCCCCTGGTGTATTAATTCAGTGGCCCAACGGGGCTTGAACTCAGGACCTTTTGGATCCCAAGCCGCTGCCCTAACCACTGCGCCAACACCAGGCTAAAGGTGTTACTTTTGTACTAGAATCAAATTGACTGTCAGTAAAATCTCTTTTTACAGTCTTTTGATCTCCATAGTGATGTCTATGATATACAAGCAAGATAATATGGTAGCTTACCAAACCTTATGTGATATATATATATATATATATATATATATATATATATATATATATATATATATATATATATATATATATATATATATACATACATACATATGTTGTTCGCCTTTCGGCTGCTCCCGTTAGGGGTCGCCATAGCGGATCATCCGTTATGATCCACATGCTGATTTGGCACAGGTTTTATGCCGGATGCCCTTCCTGACGCAACCCTGCTCACCACTTACGACACAGGGATATGGATTGGGTTTCGCCATGACTCCGGGCTGCCCTACACCCTCTCATAGCATGGCCCAATGCAGAGTTCCCGTCCTCAAGCGATCCTCCAACCCAAGCTTCCGAGTTGCCGGATTACAGGCGCACGTCACTACTCCCGATATATATATATATATATATATATATATATATATATATATATATATATATATATATATATATATATATATATATATATATATATATATACACATACATACATACATACATACATACATACATACATACATACATACATATACATATATATCCAAATTAGTATTTCCATGTTTAAATGAAACTGTTCTGCTGCTGAAGAGAAGAATGCTTTGCTGCTGGCTACAGAGAAGAGGCGCCCTCTTGTCTGGTGGTAATTAACTAACTCCCGGAAGCGATTGCAACAGATTCCTTGTTGTCCAAGGACAATTATATAACAGCATAAAACGGAATGTAATGTTTTGAGAATGTGCTTACTCAATGGTGAACGGAAGGTCCATGATCAAAGGAATCGGCTTGTGTCTCCATCCACCCGGCCTCTTCGTATTTTGCCTTAACTCTGTTATCACCCTCTCCTCACGGCTGATGTCGTATTCCCATAGTGCAAATCATGACCTGAGCGTGTCTATCCCCCTTCCCTCCCAAAGTGGCCATGTCTGCAGACCCCTTTCTCACGCTTATCGCCCCCCCCCCTCCATTCACCCTTGCCAGATGTTTAGCTCTCCCATGTCTTTTGCTGTCCAGAATAGTATAAAGATAATTGCTCTGTGCATTTTGAGCAGAAAGAGGATCGTGTTTGTTATTGCTTGTCTTGTTTGTCCTCTTTCTCATGCTCATGTTTGTTATTTGTTGATGTTGTTTGCTGTTAATAAAATATGGTCTCAGACTCCGAAAGAGAAGAACTGAATTTCTTCCACAATTTGGCGCCCATGATAGGATTTAATTTGCCTCAGTGAATCGAGATCGATGGGATATTGTTGTAGGAGGGGGAAACAAAAGTGAACTTACCATAAAGGTAATGGATTTCTTCCCTGAGGGAGAGTGTCGGTGTTTTTGTCCTCCCTCCCTCCATTCCTCGTCTCTCCACCAGTTGGTAAACTTGTTCCCGAATATACAAAGGAGTCTGAACCATTTGCTGTGTTTGGGACAGTGTCCTGTTCATTTAAAAGGTGCTTTGTTTCGGGTGGCGTCTCTTTGGTTCAAGAGGTGTTTCAGGTGGCGTCCCGGTTATTGAAGAGTTGGTGTGTTTTAAGGTTGGCCACCTGTTCTGATCAAACAAATAACCATTAAGATTTCAAGAGTGGCCTCCTGTCCTGATCAAACATAACCATTGTGTGCACCCTCTACTTGGGTCTCGGTGCGACACACAAGGTAGTTTGGTGTTCTTACCCAAAGTAGGAACATAATTTGGTGCCATCTTCACCTGAAGTGGAGGGATAAATTGACTAAATTCATTGTTTCCCAACCAGGAGTTGGAGGTGACAGAATTGTGGGTTTATTTACAACTGAATGTTATAAGGATAGGGCTCGTGTGAATTTGTGTACTTATACAGAATTTGTGTTGACTTTCATTGAATATTGTATGTGCAATGAATTTTCATTGACTTGCATGTCGTACTATGTGTCGTATTATTTGAGTTATTATATTAAATGAGTGTTGATATAGTTTGTGTAGTGTTTCTGATATATCAGTGTTTCAATTTGTGTATTGTGAACTGTGAAACTTATGGGAATGAAGAAGTATGGAGAGTGGATATGAGGATTGGTCGTCACCGTATACTGTGAAGACTAAATAAAGAGGTACACATCTTATCAGAGGAGTACGGTCATGTCAGATTCCTCACACACTGTTGTAACTAGGTTTGGAAACTAAATATAGGTTTATGGCTTGTATTGAAAGACAGAGCCCTGGCATAATGGTGCGGTCTCTTTGGAGTGCAAGGCAAATGCCATTGAGAAGTGTTTTAAGACCAGATAGTGCAAGTGAATTTGATTTTGGTCAACATCTGAATTAGAAGTGATTGGTGATTGTGGGCTTGATAAGGAACTGAAGATTACTGTACGATGGCATAATCCTACTTATATTAACGAGAATATCTTGTTAGAAATGATATTGCAACAACAAAAAGCATAAAAAGAAATGGACATTCATAAAATAAAATAAAAATGATTAAGATCACCTCTGCAAGGCAGTTTGTACACAGATTATCCACATAAACAGCTGAAATTGTGTTTGGAAGGAATCAATTTGAATGTAAACTTCAGACAGAGAGTTGAAGCAGCCTGTGTTTGAACTTTTCTGTTCGTGGTTTGGTGGCTGGCTCATGACGTTTGTTGTGTGTGTTGTTGATCCCTTCTGTTTGCTGTTTAAGCATGAATACATATGGTGTTCGATACTTAAAATATCTCTCAGATATGGTGCATTGCTCCAAATGATGAACAAATGGAATGTTTGTGGGGAGGCGTTAGTGGTGAGTGTATTCCGTGTGAGAATCCCCACTCGTGCTATGGTAAGGGTGTGGGAGTCAAAATGGATGAAAAGCTCGGGCTTTCTCACTGTGAGATAACTGTGTGCTATTTTGGCTCTGAACACTGTACGTTGCATACATAATAAATGGATGGTCTCCTTGGAGCATCATTTGTATACCTGTTATAATAATAATAACAATAATAATGCATACAATATAGTCTTGGGGTAACATGTTAAGTCTGGAGGCCACTTTGGCTTGTGGCCACATTGGCTTGGTGCTAATAAACGCAAAGGCCATGGCTTCTTTCCCTGCACGGGCCAACACTCTCCATTGAGTCTGTGCTTGAATTAGAAACTGGAATCTCTGTTTTGTAGATAGGCAAGGACATAAATGTATGCGTGATCCCTCGGATGGATGTTAAGCGAAGCATGCTGTCTTCATTAGTTGATGTATGTTAATGACAAATTCCTGCCCCAACTACTGCTGGGAAGGCAATGGCAAACCATCCAGTGTAACCCTTTGATCGACTCAGGCAGGCAAAATTCCTTGCATATAATGAATGAAATAATGTTAACTCGTGTGAGAATTATGGAATTGCTGCAAAATTTGATGAATTATCAGTGCAAATACGTCTTAAAATGATTGATTTGTGAAGCAAATACATCAAGTGGAGAAAATTTGGGTTAAAATAGTGATTTATGAATATGATTGGATAAATGTCAGACATCCAAGAACCAGGACAAAGACATTTCTGTCTTTGTCTTTTTGCTTTTGGGTCATTCCGTGCCAACTCACCTAAATTTCAAAAACCTCCCCAGGTCACCTCAGATTTTGCTGGAAAAAAACTTAAATGTAAATCTATATGGCTCCACCCACCATGCAAAAGATTAGCTTTCAATTCCTCATAGTTTAAAAAAATATCTATCTCTTGAGACCTTTGAAATTTGGCCCTAAAAATGCCAAATGTGAAAAACGCATTTTCTTTCAACTTCAGGGGCTTATAATTTTATAATGTACTCCTGTAGAAAGTTAATATTGCAAATATTTACTAATTGTCATCCAAATTTTTCAATTATGGCATCAGATAGCCTCTGGGATGCATATTTCTCACTCTATAGGAAGCTAAAAATTGCTTTTGGGCCAAAACGAGCTAAAATAAGGTGAAACTATAATAGCCCTCCTGAAAATATGGAACAATGTAGAATTTTTTCCTCATAACACAGTGATCATAGGGTCATTATCTATCCATAGATACATTTTTGTTGTGATAATACAGTTAGGTGATGAATTATAAAAGTTTTACCATAAGCCCTTGCCTCCGAGGGCTCTAAAATGGACCAATTTTGTCCCCTGGTTTGACCATTTGGCTAGGGGTTTAGGATCTTCATTTTTTTTTTCTCAACATTGCCTCATATAAGATGTATCTACTGACCAAATAATTTTATCCAACGCTCATGGCTTCATATTAAAATAATTTTTTATTCACATGCACGTTTTTTAAAATAATTATTCACTTTTTTCACATTCATGAGCTTATAAATCTGAAACTGAACACTCGAGCAAAGTGATACTGCAGATATTTATAAACTGGCATATGAAATTTAAGGATCTGTTATCAGAATGCCTGATAAATGCATATGTTTATATCTGTAGGAAGTTGAAAATGCCACTTTGACCAAAAATGGTGAATATTCTCATGGCCTCCAGAAAAAAAGAAAGATCAATGCTGGGTGCCATTACTCGACATTCTTTGTGTGGTTGAGGCCCCTGACATAAAATCTGGTGGACGTCAGTACCAACTGTCACAGCATGACTTTAAGCATGTTCAAGACCTGTTTTCTAAGATGTAAAATTCTGTGCCTCTGAGTGCTAGATAATCGTGATAATGAATGTCATAAAAGATGAAAGGTCATTAAAGAGTTTTCTAAGATATAAAAATTACTAATATTCATTGTCTCTGTATATCTGTAAATTAAAAAGCTGCTACTCAACAAATCAAATTTGTTCTAATTTATAATTTGCATTCACTTACGAAAGTAATCATTAGCATGTATTTATGAATAAATAACATCCTTATCACTCATGTCTAATAAGAAGCATAATTTAGCCTCATGCGCACCCCTGCAAGTTCACCTTGTTTTGTACCAAGTGGGCCAAATATGGCAATTTGGCTTCCTAAAACGAGGAGTATGTGCTTTCTTGAGACATTCTGATGCCAAAATCTGAAATTTTGTATACCAGTTTATAAAATTCTGCAGTAACTCTTTCCTGGATAGTTCCATTTAAGATTTATAAACTTCTGAATATGAAAAAAGTGAATAATTATAAAAAACGTGCATGTAAATAAAATTTTATTTTACTATGAAGCCATGGGTGTTAGATAAAATTATTCGGTCATTAGACACATCTTATATGAGGCAATCTTTAGAAAAAAAAAGATCCTAAACCCCTAGCCACATGGTCAAACCAGGGGACAAAATTAGTCCATTTTAGAGCCCTCAGAGGCAAGGGCTTATGTTAAAACTTTTATAATTCATCACCTAACTGTATTATCGCAGCAAAAATGTATCTATGGATAGATAATGACCCTATAATCACTGTGTTATGAGGAAAAAATTCTAAGTTGTTCCATATTTTCAGGAGGGCTCCTATAGTTTCACCTTATTTTAGCTCGTTTTGGCCAAAAAGCCATTTTTTGCTTCCTATAGATTGAGAAATATGCATCTCAGAAGCTATCTGATGCCATAATTGAAAAATTTGGATGCCAATTAGTAAATATTTGCAATATTAGCTTTCTACAGGAGTCCATTATAAAATTATAAGCCACTGAAGTTGGAAAAAAATGCGTTTTTAACATTTGGCATTTTTAGGGCCAAATTTCAAAGGTCTCAAGAGATAGATATTTTTTCAACTATGAGGAATTGAAAGCTAATCTTTTGCATGGTGGGTAGAGCCATATAGATCTACATTTAAGAATTTTTCCAGCAAAATCTGAGGAGGTGACCTGGGACCCTTAGGTGAGTTGGCACGGAATGACCATTTTATGCCTGGTGTTGGCTTGATGGTTGGGGTGGCGGGCTTTGGATCCTTGGGTCCTGAGTTCAAATCCCGCTTAGCTGTTGAATTAATATCAGGAGGGGTTAACTCGGCCTGTTATCCTTCCAAGGTCAGCAAAATGAGTGTCAGCATGCTGGTATACTGTGTTGGAGTGGCGAGTCAAGGATCCAGGATTGTGCTCAATAGTCAAGGAGACTGCTTAAGCAGCACAAACGCTCTGTGCAGAGTATGATCCCAATCTCCTCCTTCCGGTTTTTTGCTTTTGACGGGCGGGGCTGGTAATTCTCGGACCCACAGGCTCTGCATGTTTATCATAAGAACAATCTAAAAGCTTGAAGCCAAGCCTTTTTATCTGAGGGCTTGCAGCCAAGCCAAGGTCAACTTACTCGTGCAGAAAGCAAAAAAAAAATCTTAATTTTTTTATGTATTTTGTTATGTGGGCTTGTATTTTTCAGGAATCAAGTTTAATTGGACTAAAATTTTGTCCAACTGTCACACTGATGGACCATAAATCTGGAAGCAGAAAATGGTTATGTAAATGAGAAAGTTTGGAAATTAATTAAACAACGTTAGCATTTGGTGTTGTTTAAATTGTTTGGAGAAATTTCGTATTTTTTAACAATGTTGTCAAAGGTCTTGTTCTCAAATGAACGCTCTGCAGCCAAAGTGTGGTCCAGGAGCAATGTCAATTTTGACAGCGTGACAAATCACACTGCTGTAATTTCAGGACCCCTCTCACCATGTAATGGGGGGAGTTCGCAGAACTGGCAGTCCTGAGATAGACTCCTGGGTGGCCGCCCTGTGACTACAATGAGAGATTTTCTTGTTTAATTACCCCTCTTAATTAATATAACAATGTGCAACCAAGCAACAGCACACCAGTGTGCTTTGACCTGTGTTGTAGTGATGAACAAGTGATATTCATGATAATATAATGTTTGCATGTGATATTCACTATAAAAGTGATTTTCACACACTTGTTTACCGTGTTGGTTGTCAAATACATAAACATGGGGAAGAGTTGTTAACTAGTGGAGGTTGTGTACACAGTAACTGAGTTAATTACTTTCAGACGCAGCTCATCAAAAATTATGGTATTCTCCATTACATTTCATTATGTTATTCGAACCTTCATGTTTCTTTTGGTTATAACTAATGGGTTGATTAGAGACTAGGTTCCTATGGTATTTGAGTTGTTTTGAGAGATTTTTGTTTGTGCTAATTTTGTTTTGCTTATCTAGTCAACAGATTAAGTTTGTTTTGAAATTGTTTGAATTTGGATTTGTTATCAGTTGAAGGTTCATGAATTTTTTTTATATACAGCCTCGTCTTGTGCTTGATCGCTTTTGGCAGCTCATCAGCCATCCAGCGTTCAGTTTAATAACAAGTTTTGTTTTGGAATCACAAATTGAGAAATCTTTATCATATAAGTCTCGTAATCCTAATTTAAATGTATTGGGGTCTTCAAGTGACAGAGTATTCTCCCGATTTTTTCTTTTCTTTTCTAACTTCTTGAATGGATCGAAATTTGCAGAGTAATATGAGCTGATAACAGCGAACCTTTGCCTCGAAATGTACGAAGTGGCTTCTCGTCTAAAGGACACGTCTGCAGTCTGGGTTGATAGCCCCCACCACTCTCCCATGAAAGTATAAAATGCTTTGAAATGTAAAATTGTTTCAGTGCAAGTACCTGAGGAAGTATAGAATCTCAGTGGCTTGTGCTCCTTGGAACTGACCAAGTACCAAGTTAGAATAAAACTCTCTGATGTAATGTGGAAGTGGATTGAATCGGGTTGGTCTAACTGTTAACTAAAAGTAAGAATAAATGAAATAGAACCAAATAATATTGCAATCAATGGAGATTCTTAAGTTCATTGTACGAGGGTGAGAAGTGTATGGTGTATAATTAGAAAATAAATTGTTTCACAAGGAAGGACTTGTGTGGACATCAGTTTATCAGTGTCAATGGGTTTTATGCAGGATTTTATAACCAAATCGGACAAACGTTAAACACTTCCTGAAGTCAAATAGGATTCCACAATCGGCCAGGTAGAATCCTTCAACGATCACAATGGGGTGGGTTAAAAAAATCCACATCACCACCCATTCAACTCTGTGCGGAGCACGGGTATATGCTAGTATATGTGTGTATGTGTATATATATATATATGTATATATATATATATATATATATATATATATATATATATATATATATGTATATATATATATATATATGTATATGTATATATATGTAAATATATATATATATATATATACATATATATGTACAGTATCTCACAAAAGTGAGTACACCCTTTACAAAAATGTACATATTTTGCTGTAACTTTTTACTTCGATGTATTATAAACACAAGACTCAAAGAAATGATAGAGTAGACATTCTCTCATACATGTACAGGCCCAAAACATTTATTCTGTGGAAACAATTTGGCATACTGGGCATATCTGTGAAAAGGGGGGAGGGTGGGGCAACAAAAGTGAGTACACCCTATGTACTTTCTCACATTGAAGTGTTATTGTTTTCAGTATTTTGTATGTCCACCATTGTTTTTGAGCACAGCAGCTATTCTCCTCGGTATGGAGTTGAGCAGTGTTCCACATGTCTTTGCTGGGATCCTGTTCCACTCCTCTGCAATGACTTCTCGAAGTTGCGTGATGTTGGACACCTTTCGTCCCTGAACCTTACGTTTCAGGATGCCCCACAGGTGTTCCATTGGGTTTAGATCAAGTGACATGCTTGGCTACTCCAACACATTGACCTTCCACTTCTTCAGAAAGGCAGTTGTCTGCTTGGAACGATGCTTCCAATTGTTTTCATGCTGAAATACAGCTCCTCTACCAAGTTTTTGAAGGGAGGATAACATCTTCTCCTTCAGGATGTCACAGTACATCGTAGAATCCATGTTTCCCTCGATGAACTTGAGCTCTCCAGTACCGGCAGCACTCATGCATCCCCAAACCATGACACTACCACCACCATGCTTGACAGTGGGGATAACGCACTTGTCTTGGTACCCAGGTTCCCCAGGTCGCCACCAGACACGCTGCACACCATCAGATCCAAACAAATTGATCTTCGTTTCATCAGACCAGAGGACATGTTGCCAGTTGTCTTGGGGCTTGGATTGATGTGCTTCAGCAAACTGTTTGCGAGCTTTCTCGTGGCTCTGCTTCAGGAGAGGCTAACGCCTTGGACGACGCCCATGCAACCCGATACGATGGAGTGTGCGACGTATGGTTTGCGCACTAACAGACTGGCCAGAAGCTGTAGAAATCTCTTCAGCAATCTTGGCGGCACTTTGTCGTCTATCTTGGAGGACTAGATTCTGAACTTGGCGAACAGTACGTGCAGTCATCTTTGCTGGTCTGCCCTGGCGAGCGCAACTCATTGTTGTACGCTTCTTGGAGAACCTCTGGATGACCTTGGCCACGGTGTTGGGACTTACTTTCAAAGAAGCACTGATCTTCTTGTATCCTTAGCCATGTTTATGTTGGGCAACGATTCGATCTTTGACATCTTTCGAGAGCACTTTACCATGAGTAGCCATGCTGCTTTATCAATGGCGATTGGTACAGTATTTCCGATGCAGTTATTTATTCAGTAAGCAGATAGACAATTACTGCATTGAGTACACTTCTTCACTTTTAACATACCAGGGAGGTTGCAGCTCTATGGACATTGTGTGTAGTGTTTGGTGGATATTTGTACCTTTAACACTCTTTGACTTAAATATGCAGAAAATGATGAAAATGGAAGCTGTTTTACCATGTTTGACTTACTTCTTGTGCAGACAATAGCAGGGGTGTACTCACTTTTGTTGCCTCCTCTTTCATATTCGTAATATGCCACATTGTTTTTATGGAATGGCAGTATTGTGCCTGCATACATATTGCAGAATGTCTACATCATCAACTCTAAGGTTTTGCTTCGAGCACAGCTGCTTAAAAAGTTGCACTGAATTATTTACATATTTGTGAGGGGTGTACTCACTTTTGTGAGATGCTGTATATATGTATGTATATATATATATATATATATATATATATATATATATATATATATATATATATATATATATATATATATATATATATATATATATATATATATATATATATATACATATATATATATATATGTATGCATTCATTCATATATACAAAAAAAACAACAAAAAAACATTTTATACAGTCTTAAGCAGGAACAACTTAATGTAAAATATAATTCTAGCTCAATGGAAGAGTTCGATAATCATAGAGCAATTAACCTTGATTGCCAGTGTAGCAACATTGGAGTCTTCTCAAAAGTCTGTCGGCCTCTCTTTATAGCTTTCATTTTCCCATCGTAGAAATCTTTTGTCAGTTGAGCTTCTTATCTTTAGAAAGAGGACTCCAGACAATGTCAGAGAGCACTGTCCAAGACTTTCCACTGATTGGCTGTCATAAAACCTTTCATCACTCCTGTTGGTTCGTCCTCATTAAAAGCTGCTCCGAGAAAGTCTCTGCATGACATCACAGCCTGCCAGTCTTTGTGGGAAGCCAGACCTCCAGATGACTTTATGACTTTGGAACTTTCACGTGAACATAACAGGCTCGACATTTTGATATACTGAAAAGTTTTTTTTTTTGAACTGCACGATACACCGACAATTTTTTCTCTCTCTTAATATAGAAGCCTTGAGGAACAAGCTTCTGCTATGCAATCACTTTAGCAACTCGATAGGCATCGATTTTTCTGCAGCATAACTTTCACTTGAATATTTGCTCGAGATAGGTTTTACCGTTGGGCATTAATCATGGAAGTCGCGCAGTTATTTTTTTTCCTCTCAAATTGATTTAAAGTTCCACTGACATGGTAAATTACTTGATCCAATTTACATATTTTTTGACATAAGATATTTATGAACAAATCCACTGTATGAATTTTTTTCCCCTCTTCGCAAACCTCCAAAATTACTTTATTTAGAGTTTTAATAAACACTATGAAATGTCCTTCGAGAGACCATGCCCACAAATTTGTTCCGGAATTCATCCCAACTGGTAATACTGTTGTCAGAGTAAAATATTAGGCTATGACGTAGTATAAAGGAATAAAGGTAATTTTTTCTTCTTTCCTAAATCAGATTATCCACCACAATCATCTGATTCGCACAAGGAAGCATTTTTCAGATGTTGGGAAAGTCCTGTTCTTGCAGACGTATCATTATAAATGAACCGCAAACAGCAACAATTTCCTATATCTGACGACGCAGGTGCTGCAGGGTGTGAGCTGGCATGCAAACCCAAAGTCGACTTCGATTTAAGCCCGCAAAACGTTGAGCCGTGCCTAATTGTTTTCCTTTGGCATTTTAATACTTCAATTGATCTTTGGCTGGTGTAGCTACGTCTCTCGCTGGCAGAATTCATTCATTGCTAAAGGTCACTGTTGAAGATGATAGACTCTGGCTTAACGATATGCTATTGAGGATTGGGACCGAAAGGATGGCTATCAGGTGATGTACATCGACCGAGATGCACCAAATGCAAAAGTGGAATGCCTCAGCCTGTATACCTCCGGAGAACATGCCACCTTCTCAGTCTCTGAGACTCCTTCCTGTGATTCCTGGGCACAGAAGCAGATTCTAACTTATCTCTTGACCTCTACATCAAAGGAAGTAGGAACCCTCTTGAAATATCTGTTTCGACAGAATATAGATGTAGCAGCACTTAATTTTTTTAAATAGCAAGCTGCCTTACTGAGATATTGGCCTGAATTCACAAAACCTACTGTGGAAAGACCCACTTGCATGCTGATTGGAAACGTGGCTCTCTGATACATCCTGTGGCCTTCCCTGAGTGCCAAAATGTATGCTAACATATCTGTACAAAAAATACTTAAAAAAAGTAAGTCTTCCTGAACAACGAACATTGTGGATGATGGTCAAGTTTCGTACAATTACTCTGCTGCATCTGGGCTGGCAAGATAGCCCAGAGGTATGTGCACCTGCCTATAAGCTGTCTCGCCTGGGTTTCCATCTCAATGGAACTATAAACTGTCTTCTTGGCATTCCGCATACAGGGCAATGAATCGGTGTTTGCGTCATCCCTTGGTTGGACATAAAGCCGAAGGATGCTTCCGTTTGCATTGGTTGCTGGTTGTTAAATATAAATATTCCATTGTGTTTTTGGTGAAGAGTAAGTGAGTTATCGCAGACACCCTGGCCAAGTTACAAATTCCTGGTGAAAACTGAAAAAAAACAAGAGCAAGTGCTCTTGTTTTCTTGGCTATCCCTTGACATTAGGTTACACTGCTTGCTATCTCAACGTGGTTGTTGATTGGGCAGCAGCTCCGAGCCTATAAAGAAATTAATGTTCTCAGATTGTTTGCGTGCCACATGTGAACGGCCATCTTTGGAAAGGAAGGCAACCATAATGCTCCGTCTCCAACTGACTGAATCTGCCATAGGGGTTTGTGGTGGTGGAGGAGGGGGGCAATTGGTTCAGAAAGTAAACAAGCTATACCTAAGCTATAATCTGTCGGACTTGCATCCAATATATTATCATCTGCTCTGTCAGACAAAGTACCAGTTTACCACAAATAGCGCAGGCAGTGCAAGGCCTTCAGGAAGCAATGGTTACATGGAATATATGAGTCTTTGGGATAATTTTGGGTGGCCTGTTTAGTGTTCCCATCTGGGCACATGCATAGATGTCAGGCTAAACATCCCTTCCCTGTAGGTATTTATTTGTCCATTGTCTCTATCCATGTCCTTGTCCTCCGTGGGACATGTGTACAAGCTCCTCCATGAGCCTTAGCTTTTCCTTTGTGTTTTTTCTTTTCACCTCCACCACCAAGGGTGAAGGAGGTTATGTTTTCACCCTTTCTGTCTGTCTGTCTGTGTACAGGATATCTCAAAAAGTTGTAGACGGATCCGGATGAAATTTTGTGGACAGGTTCGGTCTATTGTGACATGGCTGTATATATATATATATATATATATATATATATATATATATATATATATATATATATATATATATATATATATATATATATATATATATATATATATATATATATATATATATGTGACAAGGACGAACTGATTATATTTTGGTGAAGATTCTGATCCGGATCCGACAACTAGAATTTTTTAAGTGATTCTTCACCATTGAGAGATCGGGCAAAACCGATATATAGCACGATATCACAAAAAGTTGTGGACAGATTTGCATGAAACTTGGTGGACAGGTTGGGTGTGTGACGAGGAAGAATTGATTCAATTTTGCTGAAGATCCGAATTCGCATCTGGAAATGAGAATTAATTTGATATTTAAAGTGATTCTTCACCATTGAGAGATGGGGCCAAAAACGATAGAGTTCTGCAAAGCACGATGTTTCAAAAATGTATTTGGCCTGATATGTTCTCGTGGATCAGGCATTACGTGGCGGAGGTATGCGCTCCACCGAATGCCCTTTTAGGTTTTTTTTCTTTTCAGTTGAGCCCAATGGGATCACAAATAAAGACTTCCAAGAGGACGACAGTCCAATAGATTGTGATCAGGAAGAATTCTTGTGAAGTATTGAAACGTGTTTCTGGAGTGAGACAAAGGGGTTTATTTCGGTTAGAAGCAGTCTTTAAAATGCTCGAGTTATGATTGAACACTGATACAAGGATAATATTAATTCCATGTAATAATAAAAACGAGGAAAGGCCTCTCAACACATCGTGCCATTACTACACCACTAGCTAGCACTTATCTGTGGCACACACATCATGCCTTCAAGAGGGCCACCTAATAATTCACGGTGCGGAAGAGGCACACACATTGCGTACAGATGAGTGGGAGCTCGATGGTGACCTTTTGAACTTTACCGAGATGTAAAATTATTGTCATTTTCTGCATGTTACCTCTTCATATTTTTCATTTTAATTACTATTGTATACTGCTTACTTGGTGTCTCGGTTATGACTGAGATGTGGCCACAACTGCTGGGAAATTCATGGAGATGAAAGAGACCTTCATAAAATGGGCAAATCCTTACCGGAAGGAAAGGTTAATTCATTGAACTTGAGACAATCATAAGTACATTGTACATGTGGCACCTGAAGGGTATGTGACCTTTGGTCAGTAAACTTGCGTATTTATGACACTTGTATGAAAAAAAATAATTGAGTGATCCTCCATGCTATCTTGCTGAGGAAAGGGGCGGAGCTTGGACTGCATGTGTGTGCTTGCCTGAACTTTGCTCCGCCCCAACTTGCTGAGGAAAGGGGCGGAGCTTGGACTTCATGTGTGTGCTTGCCTGAACTTTGCTCCGCCCCAACTTGCTGAGGAAAGTGGCGGAGCTTGGACTTCATATGTGTGCTTGCCTGAACTTTGCTCCGCCCCAACTTGCTGAGGAAAGGGGCGGAGCTTGGACTTCATATGTGTGCTTGCCTGAACTTTGCTCTGCCCCAACTTGCTGAGGAAAGGGGCGGAGCTTGGACTTCATATGTGAGCTTGCCTGAACTTTGCTCCGCCACAACTTGCTGAGGAAAGGGGCGGAGCTTGGACTTCATGTGTGTGCTTGCCTGAACTTTGCTCTGCCCTAACTTGCTGAAGAAAGGGGCGGAGCTTGGACTTCATATGTGTGCTTGCCTGAACTTTGCTCCGCCCCAACTTGCTGAGGAAAGGGGCGGAGCTTGGACTTCATATGTGTGCTTGCCTGAACTTTGCTCCGCCCCAACTTGCTGAGGAAAGGGGCGGAGCTTGGACTTCATATGTGTGCTTGCCTGAACTTTGCTCTGCCCTAACTTGCTGAAGAAAGGGGCGAAGCTTGGACTTCATATGTGTGCTTGCCTGAACTTTGCTCCGCCCCAACTTGCTGAGGAAAGGGGCGGAGCTTGGACTTCATATGTGTGCTTGCCTGAACTTTGCTCCGCCCCAACTTGCTGAGGAAAGGGGCGGAGCTTGGACTGCATGTGTGTGCTCGCCTGAACTTTGCTCGTGCTCTGCCCCAACTTAGTGAGGAGAGTACTGGAGCTTCAAGCAAGCAAGCAAGCAAACTCTGTTTTCTGAGTATAGACTAGCTTGTTACCCACATTAAAGTGGTGTTCAACTTCTTTACTGAAAACAATGATTGTATTGTATGTAGGTAATAATTTAAAAAAAAAACTACTTTTTACGATGTGTTTCATAGTTGTACTTAGGTTGGAATACATCCTTGACGTACTCGCATCTTGCTTAGGAGAGGGTGGAACTTGGACTTCATATGTGTGCTTGCCTGAACTTTGCTCCACCCCAACTTGCTGAGGAGAGGGTGGAACTTGGACTACATGTGTGTGCTTGCCTGAACTTTGCTCCACCCCAACTTGCTGAGGAGAGGGTGGAACTTGGACTACACATGCACTTTTGCCCATAATTTTCTCCCACCTTACTCCCTCGTGCTGAGAGGGGCAAAGCTTGTATCAAGCAAACAAGAAACGGTATATTTCGAGAACAAAAAGTAGAGGTGGGCACAGTCGAGGAAGCGTCCTTCGGGATAAATTTTGGGGAGATGGGGGAAGTGAAGAGCAGGGAAAAGGAGGGTTAGAAGAGAAAAAAAAGAATGGGGATGAGAGATATGGAGAAAGGCAGACAAAGAACTGGAAGTAACAGCTGGAGACACGACCTTCCTTCAAGCACACCAGTCAACATCATAGAACAAAGGTCAGTATGTCAGAGGAAATGATGCCAGTAATAGGCCGCAGCAACGGCAGCTTTCGGCACGGTCGTAGGGAGGGTTAGAGTGGGTGGAAGGGGAGGTGACGGGAGTAGAGTGGAGGGGGGGGGGTGAGTAAATGTTTGAAAGCTTGGCATATCAAATTGTGTTTTGAAAATTCTGGAAGCAAGACATAGTCTGAGTGGCTTTGTGCAACATCTGAACAAAAATTTAAATTCCATGCACACTTATCATCATTTCGTTGAAGACATCAGTGCTGAATGTCTCCAATACAAGCAATGGCAACAAACTACGGCCATCTGAATTGTAAATTACTTTGTGAACAAAAACATCCGGGCTAATTAAAGTCCTAGAGATAGATGTATTCTATGTCTATGACTTTCATCCTTCACAAAGCAAATGTTGTACTTGGAAGAATATTCGCTGTTGACATGGCTTTTTCGTCAAAATAGTACAACAGTCATCTCGCAGCTATTACCACCACCGTTGATTGGTATTCTCATCCTGTTTGATGTTCCCAACTGAGCTGAGGTTCAAATCTTGTCTGCAGTGTTGATTTTCTCCGTTTCCTAATGTCCTTGAGTCACCTTGAAGTCGGCCTACCACACTCCGAGTGTCAGGATCCTTCGGTCAGGAAGAACACGGTCTCTGGTTGGGTTCAGGCCGATTTATATGTCCTGTTATAAATATTCATGTGAACATCCACTGATTTATTCCAATTGAATGGTCTTTTTGGATAGCATTGTGCAAGCTTCTTTAAATTCACTTGTTGTTCGATCAAAATCAAATCGGCTTGTGTTTCATTTAATGTGCATTAGATTGTCCCTTTAGAAGGCTCTCATTTTTTGTTTACAAGTTTCGTGTCAAGGCCCATGGAACAGCTGACTAACTGAGTGTTTGAGGGCGAAATGGCTGTGGTAAAGGGGAGAGCAAACAGAGGTGAGATTGCTTTGACAAAACAACACATAATAGGAGATATCAGAAATTGCGAAGAGTTCATCATAAGATGGCAGCAACTTGTCACTTTAAAGGACTGAAAGGGAGAAGTGCAACTAGACAGAACCCTCCATTTCTCGAACAATCTCGTCTCAGATCACCAATTTGATTTCAGACCAGTTCACGCCACCCTGGATATGCTGCTTCTATTCTCCTAACAATGGATGAAGGCCCTCAATGTCAGACATGAGATCAGGGCTGTCTGTGGACATATCTCACCTGGACATACCTCATACTTTTGATACAGTCTGGCATCCTGCTTGTACCCTCCAAACTCTCTATCTATGGTATCCAAGGCCAACTCCATACAATGCTTACTGACTTCCTCTACTCTCGGAGACAACATGTGGCGCTCAATGGAATCCTTTCATCTCCTCTCCCTGTCAAGGCTGGAGTGCCCCAAGGCGGTGTTCTAGGCCTGGTCCTATTCTTAATCTTCATCAAGGATCTCTCTGACTCTCTGCAAAATCCTCTTTATCTATTTGCTGATGACTCCACCCTCTGCCATGACATCCCTCATTCTTCAGACAGGCAGGCTGCAGCCTCATCCCTCTCTTTAGACCTTTCAATTTTTTTTTACAAACTGAACAAACACTTGGAATATGTTTTTCAATCCTGACAAATCAAACTCACTCTCTCTCTCTCTCTCTCTCTCTCTCTCTCTCTCTCTCTCTCTCTCTCTCTCTCTCTCTCTCTCTCTCTCTCTCTCTCTCTCTCTCTGAAAGGGCCATCTGACAAACCCTCTGATCTACTTTATTAGCAATCCTCTTGAGGAAGTTATATCATTCTAACTCCTGGGTCTCCCTATCACCATGATCTTTCTTGGGTAAACCACATTTTAAAACTTGGCCTCCAAAGCCAGCTGCTGACTGGGCATCCTCCATCGTATAAAGTCCTTCCTTGGCGCATCTGAACTCTTATCCACCTTCAAGGCCATCATCCCATCGTTTGATGGAATACTGCTCTCCCCTCTGGGTTGGCTCTCCTGCCCCACATCTTGCTCAGTTTGACACCGTGGTAACAAAGGCCTTTAGGATTATTGCAATCTCCCACAGTGAAGCTGAGTCTATGGGACTATCATTTTCACATCGCAGACAAGTCAGTGGTCTCCCTGTCTTTTACCACCACCTTTCTGGTCTTGCACGCTCTTCTCTTTCCTTGCTTTCCCTCTCACCTCTCCACCCCCATGTTTCTGCAGGGCACACACTGTCCACCATCATCCGTCTTCCAACACCTCCACTCATTTGTTCCTCTTTTTTCTCACCTATGGAATCAACTTCCACATCCTCTTCAATCTCAGTCTTCCCTCCAGGTCTTCAAGACAGCCGTTCACCACCATCTCAGATCATCGCAAATCTTAAACCATAATATTTTCTACCCTTGTTAACCCCACCCAAATTCCTCCTTCCAATTTTCCAGTTTTCCTTCCTTGGAGTTTCCATCTTTGCCACCCCAGGTATGCGTGTCTTGTGTCCTGTTTTTGTCTGTTACATCCTGATCTGTTCACTGTACTAACTCTTCCACAAGCCTCGACTATGTATACAAATAAAGCTGGTTCTATAGTTGAGATGAAAGAAAAACAAGGGTGAAGATAAATAGCCCAGATTTCGGAAGAGAAAAAAAGTAGAGAGAAGGTTAAAAGGTATTCTCCAACCATTCTACGATATCCACAAACATGAGGAATAGTAGAGGCCTCAGAATTGACCCCTGCATTGACAGTCTTAGTGCTTGATGATGGTCCTTTCATTTTAATTTTTACTTCACTGTTGCAAAGATAGTCTGACATACAGGTGAGCAGCCTTCCTCCAAAAGCCAAGCTTGCAACTCTGTTAAAAGCACGTGAGACATCAAGGCACACAGGCATTCCTCCATGAGCCTGATGTATAAGTGCATTGAGTTTATGATTGATGTTCGGTATGTTAAGGCATCTGCAGGAGGGTGATTGGACCTAAACTCAAACTGTTCACAAAAGATCAAAGCTGGCTTATTACGATGTGTTCCGCATACAGTATGTGACTTTCAAAATGACATACAAATGCTAAATGAGGACTTTTGCACATGCGCTGTGTGCGTGTTTTCATTGACTCGGTTCTGCTCGCCGGGCACTTTTCACCTGCCTTTGCTCTCATGAAATCTGGAATTAAAATCGTCTTTTAAACAATTTTCATCATTCAGAAGAATGAGTGGCAATTTCAAAATGGTTAACCATAATTATTCAGTTTCTGAATTCAAATCAGACTCATGGAAATAGAGGAAACGCGAGAAATATCTTGGATGAGAGGTGTTGAATTCGTCCCATTTCCTGTTAGTTCAAGTGAGTGGCGGCAGTGGCTACAACACACACACACACACACACACACACACACACACACACACACACACACACACACACACACACACGGATGATTCTCCTTTTACCGATAGATGCAAAGATCTGGAATCATTTCTCTTGTGGTCCTGGAACCAAACAACAACAAAAAAGCATTTATAATGGCCCTTACAACTCGTACAACTCCACTCCCCACTCCTCCCAAACATGATTAATCCTAAATACCATCAATTTAAACTTACTCTGTGCATTAACAAGCCCCAGATGTGACCTTCCAATCAGTGTTAAGAAGCACCAGATATGGTGTCTCCCTCTGGGAAGTCTGCCTGAATGTTGTTGGGAATGATGGCATCATCTTTCCGATTGCAGACTCATTAAAGAAATCACCAAGCTTGACATGTCCACACAAGGTAATCCCACAAGGTTCAAAGTCCACTCACTAGCAGGGATGAACACGCCGTCCACAGCCCTTGCATGCGTCCATATCGTCCGGAGTTCTTGCGGTACGAGCTGCAAGATATCAACTTTTTGGCCAAGTTGATCAGAAGGTTTTCCAAATATTTTGTTGTGCAGATACACACCTCTCTCTCTTTCTCTCTTTCTCTCTTTCTCTCATACTTTTCCAAGTATTTTGGTTTCTTTTACAAGCTTTGTGAGCCATTTTAGGTAACTATCCTTATCTGGTACGCACAATATCCATACATTCCTTGCCTTGGTGACTGTTGTTGCTAGGGGTTTCTGCACATGTTTGTCGAGCATTCTTGGGCAGATCACGTCATTTTGAAAGTCACGTATTACTGATCCACTACTCTATAGCTTTTGATTATAATCGACAACAAGGATCATCATCATTTGGGTCCCTTTTTTTCACGTGAACTGGGAGAGTAAAGACTTTTACTATTGCTGAGGCATATTCCCCACATTCAAACACAGATGAATCAACCGAGTAAGCAGTATAGCAAGCTTCATTCCATGAGCTTTTTTTGAGAATAATGGCAGCAATACAGTCCAAGCATTTTGCTTAACTTGTGTCCAGTTTCAGAAATTGTGATCTTACTTGGTTAGACCCAAATTCACCTTGGAACATTGGGTTCCACAATGGGAGGCAACAAATCGAAAATAGCAGACTTGGCCTCAGACGATATTTCATAGAGAGGCACGAGGAAGTCTATGGGTCATGGAGGAAATCTCACCTGAGGCTAAGGCCAAGGTCACATTTGCTCTATGGCGAGGATACAGCGGCCGTACGCCCTCTTAATTGACAGAAACGTGCGGTGGCCGCAGAGAAACTGAGGTGGCCTCAGGGAGGCCCGACGTCGTTTGGCTATATTTTACAGGCCATAGGGTCGCCGTGGAATTATAGCGCGGAGTTATAACTTTTTTTCATTTCTACGTTCGCCATAGCAATTCGACAAGCCAAGCTATGACGTAGATGTGTTCCACGTCGACCGTACGTAGGGCGTACGGTGGGCTTGCATTATTCGTGCGGCTGCCGTAAGCTCTTCTCAATGAAAAATGAATTTTCCCAACCCCCAAAAAATTACAGCGGCCGCACTATTTCCACGGTCGCCGTATGGTGGCCTTGCGGTCTGTGTGACTACCTGCGGGCAACGCAGGGTCGACGCACGGTCCCCTATGCCCGCCGTGCACCTACGTACGGCCTCCGTGGCAGTCTGCGTCGACCATGCGTCCACCGTGTGTTACCGCTAGAGATCGGAGTATAGTTGTTTGCCTATACCGTGGTGCCCCGAGAATCCCAATTTAATTCGTTCCAGGAGGCTGTTCGGATTGCAAAAAGTTCAGATTCCACAATTATTTTCCCAATAAGAAATAATGAAGTGAATTAATCCGTTCGTGGACCCAAAGAAAACCCACTTTCAAGACACTTTAAACTGAAATCGCCATGTTTAAGGTAAAATAAGATGAGTAAATGACCTTCGGTGGCGGTGTATTGTATGTAAACTGGTACAATCACCACATCCAAAGGTCCACACAGGCTCGAGCTCCGGCCTGGGTTCTGATCGCTCGCGCACTCTGCAACCGCTGCCCCCAGGGCAGCTCATCAAGCATGATGCCCACAGAACCACAATCACTTTCATCAAATGCATCGGGCTGACGTAATCATGGATATTCCAAATTACAACTGGTTTTGCTGTGAAATTCAATCCTTCCCCGACAGTCCGTCACACCACGTGATCGGATTGCTTTTTTGTTATTAATTAAAACACAAGATGATTAAAAAAACAAACATCACAAATGAAGGTGAAAACACGAGGTAAGGCCTAAGTCACATTTGGCTCGCTGGCCGGAGGGTCTACAAAATGACCGGGCACTAGCAATTATAAAGCGGCCGCAGTATTTCCACGGTCACACAATGTAGCAGTCACATATGTTTTTTGCAGCGTCTCACGAAGCGAACGCTGCTCATGGAGAGCTCGGTGTTGTTGTTGTTCTTCTTCTTCTTGTGAAGACAAAACCTTAATCTCTCGGACTCGGCTCTTGTATATACAAGATCCGGATCGCCTTAAATACTGAGCACATGTACACATCCTCACATAGACGGTGCCTTTTGAGAGCGTCTATCATGAACTTTTAAATATATTCGGACATTTGCCTTAAAGTTTCAAAAAGTTCACGTCACTATTTAAAGATTATTCCATTTATCGTATTGTAATTTCGTAAATACATTATATATTTTGTAAATACACGATATATCGTAAATACGTAAATACATTATGACGGGTTTTGCTATTGGCTTAATGAAGGCAAGTGACGAAATATCGGAAGTTGTTGTTGTTGTTGTTTTTTTAGCCGACAAAACCTTGAGGTTTTGGACGCTGCTCTTGGACACATTTGTCCTTGTTATTTTTCGGGGAGCCGCTCAACGTATTTATAAATTGTGGAGACCGAAAACGTGGGTGTGCTGTCCGGTCTTTGATTTGATGTCGCACGGTGACCTTAGGGCGTTCCTGCGGCGGCCATAGAATTTTGAAGGCAGACGCAAGGTGCCCGCAAGGCGACCGCAAGGGGACCCTTTGCCGAACATGCGGCGAGACGGACGGTAACGAATGGGTTAATTTTTTATTTTTTTACTTTTTTATTTTTTTACCAGTTTTTTTTTCGGCTTGTCGAATTTCTACGGCGAACGTAGAAATGAAAAAAGTTATAACTCCGCGTTATAATTCCACGGCGACCTTACGACCTGTAAAATATAGCCAAACGGCGTAGGGCCACCCTGAGGCCACCTCAGTTTCTCTGCGGCCACCGCACGTTTCTTTCAATTCAGAGGGCGTACGGCCGCCGTATCCTCGCCGTAGAACAAATGTGACTGAGGCCTAAAGTATCGATCGACACACGAGAAATGCTTTCACGAGGACTTCCACCGACGAACTGAATGAACAAAGCGTGAAGATGCGCCTCGAACAGGTGGGGGAGACACGTGAACAAACATGAACGCCATGTTGTGTTCGGTTTTTTTAAAATGTATGAGGTTTTTAGGGCAAAATTTTCTCGAAAAAATTGTTCAGATTCCAATTTGTTCAAAAAATGGGGCGTTCGGATTCTGGGGGCACCACGGTATATTATAGTTATAGTATATTCAGTTATATATACTGGTATATTTTTATTTCAGTAAATAAAAGAACTGGTATATATACCCACTCGTTACCGTCCGTCTGGCCGCACGTTCGCCCTAGGCCCCCCTTGCGGGCACCTTGCGTCTGCCTTGAAAATTCTATGGCCGCCGCAGCGACGCCCTAAGGTCATGGTGCGACATCAAATCAAAGACCATACGGCAACCCCACGTTTTCGGTCTCCACAATTTATAAATACGTCGAGCGGCTCCCCGAAAAATATTAACATATGTGACTGCTACATTGTGTGACCGTGTAAATACTGCGGCCGCCGTATAATTGCTAGTGGCCGCAGATTTTGGAGACCCCACGGCCGCCGTGGCAAATGTGACCTAGGCCTAAGTCTGCTCTCTCCTGTTTGTTACATAGCAGATAGTGTAGACTTGGCACATTTTATCAGGTGTGATTTTTGCTCATTGTGTAATGGATAATCCCTTCCGCCTTAACCTAATTCTGAGTATGCACCCTCATGAATTAATATCTGGGTAATCAAGGAAAATTGGCAAGTAATGGGACAAATGAAAGTGCAAGATGTGGATTGGTACACATTATTTTACCAAAATTAATGAGGCAGTATATAATGAATATTCAGGGTCAGAGCTGGAAGTATGCACACTCACCTCGAAGCCATCTCGCCTTTGTTTGAATCTCGGCACAGCTATAAACTGTCATTCTGGTGTTTTACAGGCAAGGCGACTTATTCGTGCCACCTCTTGGATGGACGTTGAATTGGCCGTCTCATCTGCCCACATTAGTCGGTGGTCGGACTCCTTTGCAAAGAGTAAGTTAGCTATCACGTGTGAAATTGCCATATTGCAAATTCCTGCTCTAATATACAGGTGGCACTGCATCAGCAGCACTGATGCACCGCCTGCAATATAGTCTGGTGTTGGCTCAGTTAGGGTGGTGGCTTGGGATCCGAGGGTCCTGAGTTCAAGCCCCGTCGGCCACTGAATTAATACACCAGGGGGTTGACTCAGCCTGTCATCCTTCCAAGGTCGGCGAAATGAGTACCAGTTCCAGTGTGTGTACTGGTAGAGGGGCACTACATCAGCGACACAGTCGCACTTCAAGAAATGATAGCTACCCCGGCAGCTTAGCTGCCATATGACCACCACCACCCCCTGCAATAACTGATGTTAACCCACAGCCATGAACGTCGATGCCAAATTTGTTCATGTTTATTCGATACTGAATTGGGTGTTCATTTGCCTTTGCCACAAGCACAGCCTGGACCTTGCTACTCAAACGACCAAATTTCGGTAAGTACGAGGCATAATATTGTACCACTAGGCATTTTTACCTGTTGCTTCGCTGAGCCATTTAATCAAAAGACAACATGTTGTACTTCACAAACATTCTCCTATATTCATGCCTTCATTTGTCCGAGGAAGTCTGCTTAACATCACCTTCATCAACCATCCTTGCTGCTTATATATGGCACGAGCAAAAATCACGTCCGCTTCCCTGCAAAGCTCATTGGTGGACGCCTTGGTTTGAACCTCTGCTTAAAATGGATGAAATGAAACACTTTGAAATTTTAAAATTATTCTCATTCAGATTTCAACATCACCGTAACGCATATTATCGTGTTGTTTCAACTTTTTCTTTTTCACACCGGCTACTACCGGGTGGCACGATACAATTTACACATAAAGAGCAATGGGGTCTTCCCCCCACTCTGAACCCCCTCCCCCAGATATGCTACCCAGACAGAAAACAGACTTGGGGTACCCTTCGGCAACATGAAAAATTTGGGTCAGTAGTTTTTAACTTATCAGGAATTTGAATGCCAGATAACGTGTTGTCATCTCGCTCCATCCGTCCATCACCTATTTCGAATTATCTGGCCAAACCGCTGGGCCGGTCTGGGTGAAACTTGGCAGCAACGTTCCGCTCCTGACTAACGGGGATTGCAAAGCTTGTTCCGGTCATGTGACTTCAAGTTGGTCAAAATGGCTGACTTAGTAAATTTCTTCAAAACTCTTCTTCCCCAGACCCACCAGTCACATCGCTACCAAATTTGGGTGACTACCTTAGGCCAGGGCCCAGATAAGCTCCAGGTCCAGTGGTCCAATTTTTTTTTAGTTTTTGGAATGTAAATAAGCAAACAAATACATAAATTCACTTTTATAACATAGATTGCTCTTTCAAAGCAAGTGTAAGTTCAGTCGCCTAACGGGTTCAGCCCAAGAGACCACAAAGCTGCCGGGGAAAGTCGTAAATTCGAGTTTGTATTACAAACACTAAAAAGTCGTTACTGTTTGAAGAGGAAACAATATCGCCGTCCATCATTCTCACGGGAAATATCTCTCTCCAACTCGCACCCCGATCCAGCCACAGCGCTCAGATTGAATTGGTTCGTCTGCACAGTCGGGTACACGCGCTCAAACCAAGTGCCTCGAACATGGGCAGGTGTACTGTGGCTTTGTAAATGTGAGCACATTATCTGTGCTTTTTAATTTTATTGCAAGGTATTTACAGTTGCTTTTTTGGGTTTGCTTTGTTGTCTAACATTTGCTTATTCATGATCCAAAAGGATGCATTCGCAGGTATGTCGCATGTTGTGGAATTTTTCGACCAAAGCAAAGGTGCGTGAGGTTTGGTGATGTTAGCAATGGAAAATCTCATCAAACTAAATCTGTCTTCATTTATCTCATCAATAAGGTTCACATTAAGACCCGAATCCATGCATGCCTCTGATGGTTGCATTGCCGTGTTAAAAAAGGGATTTACAATGGTTTTTATATCTGCGAGCCTGAGCACCAGATTTTCAATTAACATACGCCTTCCAAAGGTCTCTGTATGAATTAAGATAATGAGTGCTCACATTTCAACTTTTGCTTCATCTAATGCCTCCAATGCTTGCTCCATCTCGCATATTGCTTGAACTATTAATTCTTATAATCCACACGCTGACATTCTGGAGAATATCCCGCAAGCTTTTTTCGAAGTTTTCTCCAAGGTGATTGAATGTTGGATGGATCGTTAAACCCAAAGTTGGACTGCTGGGTGCTGTTCAACTTGCTTGAACTGATTGAACAAAATTCCATTTTGTTTCCTGGAAAAGTGAGGAGGCAGGGTAGCCTAGTTAGTAAAACACTCACCTATTGATTGTGTTGGGCCGGTGTTGATCCTTGATGTGGTCTAATTTCGTTTACTGAAAAGGATGCTGTATTGCAAAGCATTCTCTCTTTTGGATGCAGCTGTAAAGCTGGCTGTCCTGTATGCATTTAGGTTATGGAAGTTGAAGATACCTTGGTATATGTTTCTCGAAAGCCAAGTTGTTGTTTGCTATTAACCTGGGTAAAAGTTCCCTGCTTGTGGTTCAGTGCTCATTGGCACCTGAGGGATGTTGATTATGGAATGGGCATGATTAGGCAAATTGCCTTTGTCTTTGTCTCAGTTACCTTTTAATTGTGCACCGTTCCTTCCCAATGCCACATCCAGGCGATGCATGACGTCATCGCCGGGTGCTGAAGGAAGGGAGTACTCAATTTTTACTCCGTTTGTTTTCTTTCTTATCTCAGCCGTCCTTTGAGCTAGAAAGCTGGAATTTTGGGACAAAAGTGAAGATGTCCTTTGGCAAAAATACATTTTTTTTTTCATTTCTTGATTAATCAATTAATTGATTAATTACTTAAGTATAATCGATTTATTAATTACTTATTTATTTTATTTCTCATCCTGGCAACATCTCAGGTCCCTTTTGAGCTGGGAAGCTGATATTTGGACACGACCGTGAACAAGTGATTTAGGGCCCAAAACGATATATAGCACAATATCTCGAAAGGTTATTGATGGATTCATATGAAACTTAGTGAACAGGTTGGGAGTGCCACGAGGAAGGATTGATTCAATTTTGGTAAAGATCCGAATCCAGATCTGGATACGATAATTATTTAATTTTTAACTGATTTGTCACCGTTAAGAGATGGGGCTAAAAACGATATTGCATGATTTCTCAAAAAGTTGAGGACGGATTCGGATGAAAGTTGGTGGACAGGTTGGGTGTGTGACAAGGACTAATTTCTTCAACATTGGTGAAGATTCTTTTCTGCATCCGGATACGAGAATTTTTTAAAGTGATTCTTCGCCAGTGAGAGATGGGGCCAAAAACTAGGTATAGCATGATATCTCTAATAGTTGTGGATGACTTGTGACAAAATGAGGTGTCAGAGAGAATTGGTTCGGTGATAACCAAAATCCAATCGGCTTGTCCTTAACGTCCGGACTCAGATCGCACCAATATTTAAACTGTTCAGTCTAGTGGAGGGATACGCTCTACCGAGTGCCGTTCTGTTTCGCCAAGAGTCACTCTACGAGTGATCTTTCGTTTGTTTGTCCGCGCGATATCTCAGCCATCCTTTGATTGACGAAGCTGAAATTTGGAGACAAAAGTGAAGATTTGCTTTGGCAAAATGATATATTTTTTATTTTTTTATTACTCAAATAATTGATTAATTGCTTAAATATTATCGATTTATTCATTACTTATTTATTTTATTTCTCATGTGGGCAATATCTCAGGCATCTTTTGAGCTCAGAAGCTGATATTAGGACAAGACGGCGATCAAGTGATTTGGCTATGAAGAGCATTTTTGATTTATTGATTAATCAATTAATCGATGAATGATTTTCTTGCTTGTCCAGGCAATATCAGCCATCCTTTGAGCGAGGAAGCTGAAATTTTGGGACAAAAGTGAAGATTTGCTTTGGCAAAAATCTTAGTTTTTTTTTTTTGATTAATAAATTCATTGATTAATTACTTAATTGTTATCGATTTATTAATTGCTTATTCATTTTATTTCTCATCCTGATGCAGTGCCCTCTGTAGGTTACAGCAGGGATTTGAAATTTGTTCAGGGTGCCGGCGATAGCTCCACATACTCTTTGTGAAGGACACCATGGAATCTTTATCATCCATGAACTCATGCCAATCCGTTTAACGTTTAAACTTTAAGCGGACGGCACACACATTGATGAATCACCATGGCTGTGAAACACCGGGATGACAGTTTATAGCTGGGTTGGAATTTAAACCCAGGCTAGAGGGCTTCGAGGCGAGCGTGTGTACCTCTCAGCCATCCTGTCAGCCAAAGCTTGAGTTACACTCGAGGAACCCCCAAAACTTTTTATCCAAATTGTTTCTAAGAGCTTCAGTTTTTCATTGGTCATCAGGATATTTTTAATTCAAAAAAGCGCTCCGTTGCATTTTGTCATGAAATTTCCTTTTGATCATAAAAATTGGGCAATCATTTGTCATCGTGATATGGTAATGAAACAGGATAAAAAAAAAGAAAATCTGGCACAAAAATCTCCAGTGTGAGATTTCTCAATATTACAGTAATGAGCAAGTCCAGAGCATTTAATCTTCCCCTTTAAGTTGAGCATCGGATGTTACTTTGGCAGAGTGGGCACAGAGAGGGGAAGAGGGAAATTAATGTCGGTGCTAGGTTCGAGGTTTTAGAAAAAAAGAAATCGGAGCAGCGAATGCAGTTTTAATGAATCGCCGATAGAGCGAGTGCAGTTTACTCGAGATGGACGGTGTCAGCAGCAATAAGCAAACGATTCTAGGATGCAGGTGTATAATGCATAGTTCGAGCGAAGTAATGCTGACTCGAGTCATTTACTTCAAGGAATGGGTTTATGGATTTTAGAAGAGCTCATTTTGAGTAAAGTACCCAATTCTGATGATTCCTTTTCAGGAAGAAAATTGATGAATCATGGAAGATGTGACACAAAGCTAGAAAGAGGGCTTCAGCTATCTGGACAAGGTTGGTTATTTGAATCGAAGTGAAGAAGACAAGGCAATTTGCATTGAATAAAGTTGGGATTACAAGGAGATCTTATCGGAATGTTTCCACTAATATTGATAACGTCTTTATGAACAATGTTCAACACGTTGATAAATGGAGAAAAGTGACGGGACGAGGGGAAACAGCTTCAAGGTGAAAAAGAAGAGCGTAAGAGGAGGTTCTTTGATTCAGTGGTTGGTACGTAGTATCTGGAAGGGTTTTCTTTTTCCTTTTTTTAATAAAGAAATTTAAACTCATGGAGGAACTAAATGTGCTCGAAAGAGCGGAGCGGAGGGGGGTCAATGAGAGTAGAAAGGGTGGGGTGTGGGAATGGGAGAAAGCATGAGGTACCATTTTTTGAAAGACTGGAAGGAGAGGCACGGTACGACAGACATAGTGAGTCTGTTTCACAGAAAAGTTAACAGAGGAGAGGGGTTTGGAGGTGAATGTTCAGCTGGGCAACATCACCAAGCATAGGGTTCTGAAAGAACAAGCATGATTTCAGCAGGCTAGTGGAGGTTGGAGGGGTGTGAGGAGCGAGGTCAGAAGTGAAACCAACCTGCCCGCGATTTGTGAGAAGCAGACTTTACGACTGGGCCTCCTGCTAGGATATACCGATAACAATGATAGCCAATAGTTTGTTGTCTCCCGGACGCATGAATAAAGAAACACTGATCGAGTTCAAAAACAAATTTTATGATGTTGGAAATTGGGACATCCAGGCAGATCAGATATCTTTTTTTTTAATTTTTTTAAATTATTTTCAGTATCTAAGGCTCGTAGTGGAGCTACCACACACATGGACAAACAGACCGATATACGAGATGTAACGCAGGACTGTAAGAGGAGACAAAGACAGCCACTCAGCTTGGGGGAAGTGCCGTCACTTCTCGGGGCACTCTGGGTACCTGTGACATCGCAACAATGGCGCAACCTTTCTCACTGCACTCAGCAGGGCATTTCCTAAGAAGGAATTTCCTCCTCCCCATGGATGCCAACCAATGTGGATTGTCTGTGCTCTAATGTCCTGTTGGTTAACTTGAGGCAATCCCTTTGGTTGGGTGCCTGGAACGTCCACACTCTGAGAAAGGATGATCACCTGTTTCTGCGATGATTTGAGCTCCAGCGTTTAAACATCAGTATTACAGCACTGTGAGGTTTGGAGTCCGGATAGTGGGGAGATCATCGCGGCTCGTTACACCAACTGCTCGTCTGGTTGCTCTGATGATTACCATACCCAAGGAGTTAATGTAGCTGTGCCCAATAAGCTGACTCACATGATAACTGCACTCACTCTATCGGTGAACAGTAACACTGTTCAACGAGCGTATGATGACACAAAGGATTCGTCACTCCTTTGGTGTCATTTCCTTGGGACCTGTATATGCTCTGAGTGAGGTGAGTCATCTGACTGTGAAGGAGGAGTCTTATGCCATGTTTGAGTCTCTTTGATCAGTGCCCCAGGAAAGATATTCTCCTCATCTTGGGGGTTTTCAATGCATTGACTGGCATGGATAAGGATGGCTATGAGACGTGTCGGTCCCCATGGGTCTGGAACTGTGAATCAGAATAGCACTAAGTTCCTTAACTTTGCAAGAAGTCATGGACTTAGGGTGGCTGGTTCATGGTCTCATTGCCACAGGTTCATTGCTGGACTTGGTATTCCAATGCTGGAGGTGTGGCAAAGGAGATTGACCATGTGCTCATTGATGGTTGCTGGAGTATGCTCTGGAACTGCAGGGTCTACCAGAGTGCTGAGGTCCTCAATGCAGAACACAGTCTTGTTGTAGCAACTGTGACGTAACAGCTCAAATTCAGGAGAATGGTTCCATACCAGCTGAGGCTGGATGTCGGCAAGCTCAAGGATGAGAGGGTAGCTGAGGAGTTTCTGAACGGGCTGAGTTGGGATTTGGGGGGTCTGGGTGTTTCAGTGAATCCTGAAGAGTTGTGGAGTGCCTTCAAGACTGCCATCCTTGATGTTGTTGGTGGATGTCTTGCAACCCACTCTCGGGCAAAGAAGAACTTTGTCTCCCAACGGCCACTGGACACCATTGACTAGAGTTGCAAGGCCAGACTTAATGGCAGAGATGAGCTGTTCAGGGAGCTGAGGCGTAAAACTGTATGTTCACTGAGGGTGGACAATCTTTGAAGGGGTAGAGCATCACCTGTGGTCAAGTGATTCTTATCCTGCTTTCAGAGGAACTTGTGCATTGTGTTCCTCCAAGCCCGTCCCTCGGTGTACTGCAGTTAGAGCAGAGGGTGGAGGGATCTTGACAGAGGAGTCAGACGTGAAGGCCCGCTCGGCCGGTTACATTGAGTGGCTGTACCAGGCTGATCTACTAGCTGTTCAGTTAGATGTCACGTGGTACTAGCCCTATTGCTGACCCTCCAATCAACTGTGAACCACCTTTGTTTATGGGAACACAGACTGTGGTGAACCGGTTGAAAGGGAGTAAAGCTCCAGGGATCTGTGGCATCCATGCTGAACTTCTCACGGCTTATGGAAATGCTGAACTTGTGTCGTTGCATGCAGTTCTGTGCTCTGTTTGGAACACAGGCATCATCCCAACTGACTGCAAGAGGGGCCTTGTTGTCCCTCTCTGGAAAGCGAAGGGTGATCGCCAGGCCTGCAACAACTACCGAGGGATGACATTTCTCTCGGTTCCGTGCAAGATCATGGCTCGTATAATTCTTAAAAGGCTTCATCACCATCGGCTTTAGCGTCAGCACCCAGAGCAGTCTGGTTTTACACCAAAGAGATCAATTATTGACCATATCCTTGCAACTTGTGTCCTCACCGAATGAGGTGAGAGCTTCGGCAGGGGCTGCTTGCATCATTTGTTTATCTCCACAAATCGTTTGACTCGGTGAATCGGGATGCCCACTGGAGGATTCTTGGTCTTCGTGGAGTGTCATCAAAACTGCTCAATCTGATGTCCAAACTCAACTGTTTTCTGAGAGTGATGTGAGGTGTGGTGGTTCCATCTCTGTCTTATTTGTTACTGGAGTTTGTCATGGATGTGTACTGCCCCCCCCCCCCCACTCCTTTCATCGCCTGTATGGACTGGATTCTGGAAAGAATGTCGGAGAGATCAAGCTGTGGTGGATCATTTGGGAATGTCAGTGTAATGTCGTGACAGAGGTGCAAGCAGGCAGACACGAGCCGGAGGGTAACACAACTCCGCTTTATTGCCTCGAGCGAGAGGGTGGGCGTCGGATGCCCGTAGCTCCGCTTTATTACGTACTCGATGCACTCTACAGGCACACGACCTACAGGACACTGCTAATGACAGCACATGCTGCTCCTGACGCTACTGGTGCTACAAGTCCCTAGTGGGCGAGTCGTGACATATGAAGCCACCACCACATGACCACCACCAACCGTGACTCCGGCCTCCGCCCATACAGAACACGCTCCGCCCATACACGACAGTCAGGATCTCTGACCTTAATTTCACAGATGATGCAGCCATATCCTTATGGGGGCCTTCCATGCACTGAATGAAGAGTCGGAGCCCCTGTGATTACGGGTTGCCTTGGTCAAAACTAAGATCCAGTCTTTCAATGACATCGTGGATGCTGCTATCTTGTCTGTTCCTCTTTGTGGAGACGATGTTGAGGTCACAGAGAGGTTTACTTACTTTGGCAATGATATTCATGTCTGCATGTTGTGAGCCAGAGGTCGATATACGTCTGGGTGAGGCCTCTGGAGTCATGGATTCACTGGATCATGGAGTGCGGCATTATCGGTACTGATGCAGGAGGACAAAAGTCCGAGTCTTTCAGTCTTGGTGCTTCTAGTCTTGCTCTATTGATGTGAGACTTGATCTCTGACGAAGAATCTGCGATGGAGACTTAACTCCTTCGGTAATTGCTTTCTTCGGAGAATCCTTGACTATTGCTGGTCAGACTATTGCTTGTATCCAACGAGCGTTTGCTGAGATAGATTCAGATGAGATTTTTTAAAACCTGTATTGTTTGTGAGCATCAGCTGCGGCTGTATGACACATGGCTAGTTTTTTTCTGACGCGAATCCTGCCCACCAGATTCTCTCAGCGAGGGATTCTCGTGAGTGGAGGCGGCTATCGGGCAGACTACGTGCCTCGTGATTGCAGCCGGTTGATCAGCATCTCAAGGAGATGGGGATGGCCAGGCATCTACCTGGGGGGTTGGCCAGACGGAGAGCCCTGGAGTACCGGCAGAAAGTGGACGCAGCGATGCCCTGCCCCGGTGCATGCTCTCATCGTGACCTGAATGTGATTGTCTGGAATTATTTAAAAAATAAATAAATTATTTTATGGCAGGCAATCTGTGATGACTACGGAATTGCTGCTGAAGAAAAGGAGTGGCACCCATGTTCCACAAACTAAATTAATTAAATGGATATGTCGATGGATGTCGATGTCATCTTTACTGTCTATTCGTTATTCATGTTTTTTTTTTAAGTTTTATGCCTCTACAGTCGAAGACCAGGGGCATGATGTTTCCGGATTGTCCATTCATGGGTCTGTCCGTCCGTCATTAGTCGGTTTTTCGATACCACAATAACTTGTGAACCCAATGAAGACATTTGAACCAAACTTTGCACAAGTCGGGAATGTTCTTCGAAGATTCACTGATCAGACTTTCGGTTCAACAGATCAAAGGTCAAGGATCACGTGCCCTTTGAAAATCTTATTGCAAATCATGACACGAGTTGGAAGCATCTGATGTTATCTCTCTTCTACTTATTTATTTTTCTCTCTTGTGCTCTCTTGAATGTGACCTTTTATTTTTCACGTGACCTTTTAATTGAGATCAAACGTAACAGTGGCTTGAAATCTAACGCAGGCGGAGGCATCGCCATCGATGTATTCCCATCAAATTGTATTATAGTTTGTAATTATAGAAAAAAAAAAATCCAAATGGGATGCACCCACAATTTACTTAATTAATGTCACCCTTCCCTATCTGCTTACCTCTTTTATGATCACTGATATTATGTGGTTATCATGCAGTTTGTTTGTATATTAGTTTTTATCTTGCCAAAAGGAAGTTTTTGCAAGATATGTTCGTCAGCTTGTATGTTTTTTTTTTTTTTGTCTGTAATCACGTATAAATCACTCTGCAGAGCACAGTTATCATTGGAAATTTTTGTAACTTCGTATATCAGAGGCCTATAGAGGTCCCTTTCAGCGCATAAAATTTTGAAGGTCAAGGTCAAAGGTCAAGGTCACTTTGTCGCAAATCAGGGGAGTCGACGAAACCCTTATTTTTTGAGTAATTTTAATCGGATCGTCTTCAAACTTCATGGGAATATAGTTCATGGTCTGGCGCTCAGCTGATTAATTTTTGGTGGCGATTGGCCTTGACCTTCATGGTTAGCGCCTGAGGTCAAACATATGTGACCCCAAGTTCAAATTTTCAAGTTTTAGGAACCATATCGTGTAGTACCTCAAATTGAACACCTCGATGAGTGCTTTCTAGATATGTCAAGCTTGAGACATTATGACGTCATTTGGCGACGTTATGAGGCAAACATATTTTTCATGGTTACTCTGTAGAACGATTCTCATCGGAATCTCTCGTAGGCAGATATTCCTCAAGGAGTCGCTCCTGGTGGATAGCAGCTCTGTTCACCTCAGTGTGACATTAAAGAAGTCACACGTGGTCACCTTTTGGCAAGATACGGGGGTTTTTTTATTTATTTTTTTATTTGTTATTTCATTGCACCTTTTTTCTGGCTTGACATAATTGTGCTGGAGTGCTGTGATTGTTCATGGTTCTTCTTCCGTGTGGTAGCTATCATTTTGTTGGGGCACCACTATGTCACTGATGCTGTGCCCATGTACTAGTACACCGGTACTCATTTCACCGACCTCGGAATGATGACAGGATGAGACAACCCCACCTGGTGTTAATTCAGCAGCCACCTGGGCTCAAACTCAGAACCCTAAGACCCCAAGCCAGCCACCCTAACCACTCCGCCAACACCAAGCTTTTTTCTTGTGTAAATGACCTCGATGTAATTTTCTGAGTCGAGGCATTACAAATTAATATTGATGGTCATTGGAGGACGAACTGTGGAAGATGAAGCTCCCATTAGTCATCAATTAAAATGAGGTTTCCTTCCTTTTGTAAAGCGCCTACCATTATGTAGCGTCAGCACAGGGTTGAGGAGCGTTTATTTATTTTATTCTTGAGCTCCAGGATAAGGGCGATGCACCCATTGTAATTCAGGATGACCTACTGTAACGAAGCAACCGAAGGAACGAGGCTACATGAAGAAGGGCTTATTGATCTGGGCCTTGAATTGCTGAAGGTTGTATGTTGTTGGGGAAACCATGAAGAGGAACTTGGTTCGAGAGTTTTGTGCTGCGGGGAAAGAAAGAGGATGCACGTCTAAAGGATGCACGTCTATTGGTTCTGAATTTGTGCGGAGACGCGCAACAATGAGGGCTCGTTGATCGAAGCTTGGCGAGTGGATTGGAGATGTATTCTTGGAGAAGGAACCGTCCCTGAGCGGCTGCCATAATCAGAGGGGTTTGTGATATAAGAGGAAAGAATGAGAATGCTAGATAAGGTAGGAGGGGGTTTGTGGTGGTAAGTCGGTGGGAAAGCTACAGGTTTCAACATGTACGTTCGATTTTCAATTGGAGACTGAAACACGCAGTGATTAAGAAAACTTGCTCCTGTGGTTTTGAACCATTCAGCAGTCATCCGACTACAAATTAGACTTGTCAGTGTCTCCAAGCTATTTTGGTTGGGGTTTTCTTGTGGCGGTTCCATCTATCTGCATCCATCCACTCTTTAATGTCACAGTCTTGCTGCAAACTTCGCAATTGTCGGCCATGTTTTTTCATCATACTTGGACAGATTTCTACATACATGTCTCCTGTTATGTTTATGAAGAGTTTGTCTCTTCAAACGGAACTCTTGTGCGATTTTTATCTCCTCTTGAGTTCTTCGGGGCTACCTACTCGGTGCTATAACCAGGTTAAATTTCCCAGCAACCCCAAGAGGTCACGCGAGGTGCTCAACAACCATTCGGCTGCTGTCATCTCCTTTTCGCACTCACTGTTTGCTTTTCTCAGCTTTTCAAAAATTCTGTGAAAATTTTTAACAAACCAGAACAGATTCAAATATTTACATTGATTGTGCACACCTACCTTAATTATTCTTGCATGTGAGCACAGAAGATTTTGGTTTCGGAACATTTATTTGATTTCCGAAAGAACCGGCAACGGACAATGAAAAGGGAACGATGAACGTGAAGTCTTTGCTAATTCGGGCAACAAATACCATTCCGTGGAGCTCGATACACAGCGGTGACAGTGTATGTGTGTGCGCAAGGCTGTGGGAGGAATGCTGATCTATGGTAGGAGAGCGCAGGCAGCAAAGAGGAAATCGTTCCCAGAAATCTGTGTTGTAATTGTCTGAGAACCTTTAATGGTGCTCAAGGCTTTGAGTTCACTGTGAGTGAACGCGGGTCAGATAAGTCCTCAATCGTGTAATAATTAAACTTTTGCTCACATATCCGATGAACGTGTAAAGATTTTTAGATGTGTAATGAATGCAGGGTCTGGCAGGATAGCCTCGAGGTGTGCACCTCTGAGCTCAGACTAGCCTCAACCAAGCTATAAACTGTCTTCCTGGTGTTTGACATGTAAGATGAGGAATTGATGCGCACACCGTCTATCTGTAGGACCTGATCTTTAAGGACCCATCGGCTAGCACTAGTGATTGGAGGCGAAGTTAAAGATCTCAGTTTGTTTGTTTTGGGGAAGCGTCGGCGAGTAATTGTCGACACCTTGAAAATATCACAAATTCCTGCCTAGATGGATTGATTGGAAACAATTTCAAACTACCCATCATAACGCTGCTCAAGAACCTGCGTCAGCAGCACCGACGGTTTGGCAAAAGTATTGTACGATGATGATGATGATGATGACGATGACGATGATTATGATGATGATGTGGAATGCTAATTGGAAACGCAAAACATTCTGCTGAATGCGAGCCTTGACTTCTCAAGATCAAACATTCCATCCACCTGTCCTTTTGAACTGCATGGTATCACCGCATTATTCCACATTTTATGCAGCA
>NC_140974.1:6444063-6446563 GCF_056783735.1 Eptatretus burgeri
CGGGGCTTTCAACAAGCGTCTTTCGCTTAAACTATTGGTTCTAACAACCCAGATTCCCGTCGCCTGTGTTGGTGTCCTCACAATTTCGGGCCTCGCCCCCCAATTTTCTCTCCGTGCCCTCACACGGTCTCCTGGCTGGGACACGTGGCTCCCTTTTGGCAGGCACGACCCTCTGCCGAATCTCCCGCTATGGCACCCCCGGGCACTACACTGCCTCCGAGCCTACCAGCTCCCTAACACCGGGGAGTGCCCCCCATGGCACCTCCCCTGAAACGCACACGTGGCAGGCCGGCCTCCCGGGTCCCTTTCCGAGGGTCACCCGTGCCCACTACACTGCCCACGCGGCTAATGGCGCCCCGGGCCCCCGCACCAAGCAGGCGCACCCGTGCCCACTACTCTATCCCGGCCCCCCATGGGCCCTTGGCCTACCGCGGCCGACTAGCCTGGTGCCCGGGGTACCCACTCAGCGATACTCACCTTTCGCAGCCACGCTCCCAAGCCCGTCAACAGGGCTCCTGCACCCCTCCAAATGGGCCTCGAGCCTACTGTCCCACTAACAACAAAACGACCTCCATTTTACAATTTGACTAACCCAGCTAACTCACTTTACTCTGACCCCGGGGTCCCTTGGGTGGGAGTCACTCCTCCCCCCAATCACTCATCGCACCATGCATTCCCCATTCACTCCACACACACAGACCCGCTGGCCTCACTCACTCAACAAGTACTCACCTCACAACTCACCAACAACTCTTCAACACACACACCGCTGAACTCTGCCATCCTTCTAACTACATCCCCTAACTAACTCGTGCTCCCACGTCGTCCCTTAAACTAGTAGCACGTTCCTTTTAACACTACGTTGCTAAGCTACGTCCCCTCTACACATTCACAAGTCTGTCACAGTCTCCAAATAAATCATTTTATTTCCCAACCTAAATCTGGCTACAATCCCTCTAACTAATCCATTCCACGGACTCCATGAGGACTTACCCCTGCCCCATGAAGTCGGTCTCGCTAAGCTAACCCTTCCCCCTAACTAGTTTTCATCCTGTGCCCAGGGTAAGGGGGTCTTTCACCCCTTGCCCAGGAATCCTGTGCACCCGAAAGTGAGGCTTGCTTTTTTTTTTTTTTCCATGCGCAGCACCTGCGCGGCAACTCAGAGCTCGCGCACTTTGCACCTGGCCGTGACGTCATGCAGCTGCACGTGTTCCTCGTCCCTCCTTGGACGGGACCATCCGGCAGAGATACCCCTCCTGCCGAATTCCAACCCCACGTGCAGCCATGGCGTCACCGTGCGCATAAAAAAAAAAAAAAAAACACAAGCCACACGTCTCGAGGGGTTCCCCACGCGAACACATGTGCTTTGCCCGTTGGAGCTTAACACACACGATCGCGTGGAGAACCCGTCCGGTCCAAATCCGTTTACCTGCCTAAACTTTGTCCGTCCGCGGGATCGGCAAATCCACCGCGTGCGTTTCCGGACCGGGACTTCACTCTCGCAAGCGAGCACGTGGTGGTCTCGTGCGTTGCACAGCACGAACCGCGTGCTCACTGCTGGGTGAACCCGGCACGGTCCTCGAAACAACCACAGCCGCTACTCGGCTTTCTCTCCTCTGTCGCCGTCGTCGCCGCCATTCGACACACGCACTCCTGCGTGTTACGACGCACACAGTCCACTCCATCACATTCACACCGGGAGACGCGGCTGCGTGCTCCCGCATGCCAACCGACATCTCCCTCTCATACCGCTCTCTCACACACACGGTCTCCCTTGCACACAGCGACCTTGCACACGGCCGTTCACTCACGCGTGCGGGGGAACTCACCCGCGGTGCCTCACTCGCACTCCGTGCCTCATCCACACACGGCGTGCTGGGAAGCACGTACTCCGGCACCATCGCCACCACACCACTCACACGTGGTGCCTCACTCATACTGGCCGTTTCACTCACACACACGGCCTCACTCACACACGGTGCCTCACCCACGCACGGCGTGCTGGGAAGCACGCACTCTGGCACCATCGCCACCACACCACTCACACACGGGGTCGCTTCCACACACGGTGCCGCACTCACACCTTGCACCACACACACAGGGACAACCACACTGGGGATTTGTGTCCCCACAAGGGTCTCCGGGGCCTCTACACCCCCCAAGCTCTCCATGCACCCGTCCACAGCACTCGTCCCCTCAACCTCGCAAAGCACGACCGAACTCACCTGGTCGTGACTCGCCTCAAGGGGGCATACTCCCTCCCCTCGTTCCTGGAGGAGGCCATCCCGCTGCTCGCACCGGGTCCCTACACGCTCCGCGAGCTCACCCCCATTATCCTCCACTACCTCCGTGTGTGTGTGTGCGTCACTTACCCCGTCTTCATCGTGTAGTCTTCCCTCTATCGTTCCCATCTCCCGTGTCTCTGCCAACTCTTCACCCTTTACCTCCCTTGTCTCAACTATTATTTCTGTTGTCGCGGCCTTCATGCCCGCCTGCAGGC
>NC_140974.1:6454063-6481563 GCF_056783735.1 Eptatretus burgeri
ACCACCTGGTGAATTTGTTTGTAATGCAAGAGCTGCTACACAGACAACCACGTTCTGAGGAAGCAAGCGGTGTAACTTGGGGTCAATTGCAGGCAGGAATTTTTAATTTGTTTGTTTCGAGTTGTTTGTTATAATTATTATTTGTTTAGGGTACCGGTGATAACTTTCCTGTTCTTCGCAAAGGACACCATGGAATCTTTCACATTCACCATTGAGCAGCGACAGTCGAAGGGTCCTTCTGATGGATGGATGGCGCACACATTTATCCCTCACCCATTTCATAATCTGGGACCGAAATATTATGGCAGCATCATGTGACATTCGAGAATTCTCACAAATATGAAGTATATATAACCATTTGTATTTTAATAAAAGTAATTCCAAGGTATCCTGATGCAGAGCAGCATGAGCATGGTGTGTTTCTGGTGTGCAACATCTTTCTTCCACTGAAATGTACACTACATGGTCAAGGAATGTGGACACCTGCTCGTCCAACATCTCATTCCAAAATCATGGGAATTTATATGGAGTTGGTCTCCCCTTTGCTTTTATAACAGTCTTCACTCTTCTGGGAAGGCTTTCCACTAGATGTTGGAACATTTCTGCGGGGATTTACTTCCATTCAGCCACAAGAGCATTAGTGAGGTCGGGCACTGATGTTGGCCGATTAGATCTGGCTCACAGTCGGTGTTCCAATTCATCCCAAAGGTGTTCGATGGGGTAAGGTCAGAGCTCTGTGCAGGTCAATCAAGTTCTTCCACACCGATCTCATCAAACCATTTCTGTATGGACCTCGCTTTGTGCACGGGGGCATTGTCATGGTGAAACAGGAAAGGGCCTTTCCAAAACTGCTGCCACAAAGTTGGAAGCACAGAATCATCTAGAATGTCATTGTATGCTGTAGAGTTATGATTTCCCTTCACTGGAACTAAGGGGTGGAACTATGCATTCAGGCAGGTAACGTTCTCCTGGCATCCACCAAACCCAGATTAGTCTTTTGGACTGCCAGATGGTGAAGCGTCAATCATCACTCCAGAGAACGTGTTTTCACTGCTCCAGAGTCCAATGACTGAGTTTTACACCACTCCAGCCGACGCTTGGCATTGCGCGTGGTGATTGTAGACTTGTGTGAGGCTTCTCAGCCATGGAAACCCATTTCATGAAGCTCTCGACGAACAGTGCTTGTGCTGACATTGCTTTCAGAGTCAGTTTGGAACTTGGTAGTGAGTGTTGCAACTGAAGATGGACGATTTTTTTTTTTTACGCTACGCACTTCAGCACTCGGCGGTCCCGTTCTCTGAGATTGTGTGGCCTACCACTTCGTGGCTGAGATGTTGTTGCTCTGTGACGTTTCCATTTCACAAGAACAACACTTGCAGTTGACAGGGGCAGCTCTAGCAGGGCAGAAATTTGATGAACTGACTTGTTTGAAAGGTAGCATCCTATGACGGTGCCATGTTGAAAGTCACTAAGCTCTGCAGTACGGCCCATTCTCCTGCCAATGTTTGTCTATGAAGATTGCATGGCTGTGTACTTGATTTTATACACCTGCCAGCATTGGATGTGGCTGAAATAGCCGAATCCACTCATTAAAAGGGGTGTCCGCATACTTTTGTCCATGTAGCGTATTTAAATATTCCATGATGCATATCTACCAGCCTGGAAGGTGGGGATGCCCCTCACTCCACCCAACACTTTCCATGTTCCCCACTCCCTGCCTCTTCTCAAAACCAATATGCTTTTTGAAATGGTCAATATATTTATTCATTCTGGAATCTGCTCCACTTTCAGCATTTTCTTTCAAGCACTCATATCTTGTCCCATGATTGCCTCACTGTTCACCTTGACCATTTCTCTCCAAGCTTATCACCATTTTTCTATTGTCTTGTTATTTGTGCATGACTCTACTTTAGTCTTTATAGTCTGGTCTGCTCAAACACTCTCAACCCCCCTTCCCAACCCCACGTCGGCAAATCTGCCATTCTGTGCTCAGCAATGAAGTAGGAAGCACATGATGACTTTCCACATAAATACCCTGGAAGTTACACATGCCTCGGCCTTCATAGCATGTAGTCAGTGAAGAGAGAATCTCCTACCAATGTATGGTTTAGGGTTACCGAGGATGTCAAAAACACCCTTGGTTCGGTGCCATGACTGGATGTGCAAATGAGGTGTTCAGTCTTGTCTCCACGCACGTGAAGCGAAAAGTGGGGTTAAGCAATTGGTTCACTTCTGTCTGTCTGTCTGTCTGTATACAAATGTCCGTTTTTGATCGAGGAACAACTTTATTTCACTTGAAGTTATATTTTGAACATGAATTGGAAAACAAACCTGTAGTTTAGCAGTACTTTGGCTCTGAATCTATCCCAATCGAGCATGCTCGGAGAGGAGTGAGATTTGGTTTTTTTTTTTTACTTTGGCTACCTGTCTGGCAGTCAAACAAAATTGAAAATCATTCCAAACAGGAGACTTACTGTTGTTAAGGACGTCATAAAGGACACAAACAACAAGTACAGATAGCTAATGTAACGTGTTGAATAATGTGGTGTAAAAGACAACACCTTATTTAATGGCAGTAAACTTTCGGAATTCTTTTTTACAAACTTTAAAATCTTTATTTTATTTCGATTGAATTATGTAGTTGAACACTGTCGAACACAAATCCCCTTATTGCCACTTTCAAAACCCTTTCGTTTAGCAGGACTTCGCCAAAATATTATGGAATTTTATATTATAATATATTAGACTAGCAGGGGTACCCGGCATTGTGGGGCAACGTCGGGTCCCTCTTCCCACCCCACCTCTTCTCCTGTCTCCTCCCACACCATCTCTTGAGGGACGAATTCATCGCTATTCGGTGAATTAGCAGTACTTTGGCTCTGAATTCATTCCGATCGTGCATGTGCAGATATGAGTGAGATAATATTTTTTATTCTGTCTGCCTGTCGAGAAGTCAAACAAAATTGAAAATCATTCCAAACAGGAAACGTACTGATTTTAAAGACGTCATAAAGGACACAAACAACAGGCACAAATAACTAATATAACATGTTAAATAGGGTGGTATGTATAAAAGATGCTGCATCAACAGAGGTAAAATTCGGAATTTTTATTTTCGACAACCTTTAAAATCTTCATTTTATTTCAATCAAATTATATACTTGATCATTGTAGAACACAAATCGTCTTCTTGACACTTTCAAAACTCTTTCTTTTAGCAGTACTTGGACAAAATATGTTGGAATTTTCTGTCATCACGACCAATCAAATTTGCAATGAACTCTCGGTCAAGAAGTGATGGTTTGCACGCATAATGCCTCTACTCTCCCCTTCTCATGAAGATTGGCACCATTAAAATGATGATGTTACCATCAAATGGGCTTGTGTTTTATGGTTGTGATGATTGGTGTATCCTCTCGACATCTCTCTCACTAATACCGTTTCCACATGATTCGGCTTGCAAATCCAGAGGTTGAATCATCCCTGTCAATTGTATTCTTCACTTTCATTTACTAATTTTCCATGCGTATGGTACTTGCCACTGTGAAGTCGTCTGGTCACTGTGGGACTCACTGGCAGGCTCAGCGAAGAATGACATTTTGAGGAAATATCAATTGCTTTTCACTCCAGTCATTCAGAGCATCCCATTGTTTTGTTATACAAACAATGCATTCGCGGTCATTGCATGGTGTGTGAATCATGTACACAAATGACGAACACACACGCACTCCATGCCGATAACTTGCAAGCTGCTTTGCTTAACGATGCTCGTCCCACGGAGTCCTTCGAAAGCTTCCATTATACTTTTATTGGCAGCATACGATCGGAATTGGAAATCGAGAACAAGCACTTTAAATCGAGGTGTTAGAAATTTATTTTCTGGTGGAAATGATGGTGCGGAGCCCAAGGTGACCCACAAAATGGTGCTCGGAGTTGGATAATGCTGCATTTGGAATTCGGCAGCTGCCTCTGTGACGTGCCGAGCTGGAGGTTAATGAGCTTCTCCGTCGCTCCACATAGACGAGGCGCTGGGCCGGAGTTACCTGGGTAACATTGTAATTCCTGTTCAGAATGGCAAAGGATGGTCTGACGAATTACAAAATTACACCTGAAGATTTTGGACAAATATCGTGGAAGTCATGTTCCTCAGCTTCTGACTGTTTGCACTGTGGCATTCAATTAATTATCAGGGAAAATGCATCCTGGGCTTATCGATTTACCATTTCTTACTTTGTGGCACGAAAGGACAGAACTTGCAAAGGCTGCATTGTGCCATGCAGCACAGAAAGCAGGTGCGGCATGAATGCGATCATGATGTCCAATTGCTGTTCCGTGATCCGGCCCTTTGGGTTGCATCCTTGGACGATGGACAATCCTGATTCGTGCCTGCGGGCCGGCCCAGTTCTGCTTGGAATACAGGACACCACAATAAGCTTTTTGAGAGCAACGACATTCTGTAATCGACTGTGTTACTAAATAGTGCCTCCATTGCTTACATAAGCTAACTTCACCAGTCTTGATGGTGTCATAGTGAGAACATCTGCTTTGAGTCTGGGTCTCTGGTGGCCCGGCGGTTTGAACACGACCCTCGTTGAGTCAAATCAAAGATTTTAAAAATGGTACTTGCTGCTTATTTGCTTGACGATGAGCATTTAAAAAGGATAGGGCATGAAGTAAATCTTCTTCTCTGGACCTTTTCTTCTTTGTTCAAATATCTTCTTCTCCAGACCCACCAAATTGGGGTTACAACATTAGGCCAGGGTGGGGATGTTAAATTGGGAAGGTCATGGCGATCACATGACCGGAAGTTTGTCAAAATGGTGGTCCCGCAAATTCCTTCCCAAATCTTTTTCTCCTGATATACCAGTCAGAATGCTACCAAATTTGGGGTGACAACATTAGGCCAGGGTAGGGATGTTAAATTTCCGGTCATTCCGACCACGTGACCGGAAGTGTGTCAAAATGGCCGACTTAGTCAATTTTTGGGAAAATCGTGTAAATTAATTCAAAAATCTTCTTCTCCGGACCCACCAGTCACAATTCTCCCAAATTTGGGTTACAACATTAGGTCGGGGCCCAGATAAGCTACTGGTCTATTGGTCCTATTTTTATTATTATCTTTTCATAAAATTTCTCACTTTCTTTATCTGTCTGTCTACAGAGAGGTGAACACTTGTAAATTGTTTCTGTGAAGCTCACCTGACTGCACATGGATAGGGTTTGAGGGTAGAGGGGTCGCAGCCGAAACACAAATCCTATCCAGATTCTTCCTGATGGATCCACCATTGCCTATTCGGGTTCCTTCCTCCTGAATACTCCAATGCAGTAATTCGTCTTTTATTCGACCACTCCTTTGGCGGTCACAGGAGTGTCTCGTTTTGTAAAATACTCTGGGAAATTCAATGTTTCCAAGTCAAATGCAAAGGGGATTGCAAGCTTTGTGTTTGCATCTGAAGGGCGGCATGATGCAGCGCTCCCTGCGGGAGCATTATCAGAAAACAATACCAGAAATGATAACAATAAAAAAAAAACCAATTTGAAGTCGCATTCAATGACACAAGTCAACAAAAAGCAAAACTCATTGGCAGCCTGTGCCTGGAGAGTTTAGATTTGAAAAGGTCAGTGGGGTTTTCATGAATTAGCATCGGGCTATTAATTACCAATGTAAGTGCAAAGTATCTGCTCGGTGCAGTCTTTGTTGCCTTTTTCTGCCACGTTGTTTCTAAAGTTCATTGCTGTCAACGCCTCTAATCTGGGCGTCATGGTGCCAGTTGCTCAATTATCGAGAGCATTGTTCCACGATTTATCTCCGTAGCAGGGTCAATTGTTCCAAATCCATCCATCCCTAGTTATCACCCACGCTATTGGTTTTGCTCATCCATGGAGAACTGTCAGCCAAAGTCCTGAGTTTGGGGTTGGTGGTTTTGGTCGATGGAGGTGAACTATTACACCTTCGGTCATTCTCTAGTGCACTTTGTGAATCGGAATACGTAACCTGGAGCTCACAAGGAGGTTCCACACTCTGGTGATGGATTTTGTGTTCCACTGCGGTTGCACAGGCATGGTTGCACCAAACGCATTGGGCCATGTGGACCATCATCTTCAAAGTGTTGTTTCACATTGCAGTTGTGTGATGAAATTTATTTTTGAAAGAATTCCTTCAACTTGTCGGGTGCATGGTTCAATGAACATCCAGCTCATCAGCTGGGCATCCATCACCTGTCATCAAGGTTTCAACCATTCAATCCCAGAACCTCTTCGAAGAGCAGGTCCACAACCTTAGTTGTGTCTGAAGGTCATCCAATCAAGAAAGAGCTATTTCTTGTGTACAATTTCCTGAAACTGTGGACTCTTAAAAACAGCAGTGATGTCCCTGTGTTCCATAGCCAATGATGGACAAAATGTGACGCCTCGATAGAAATGACACAGATTCACTGAAGAGGGATTTGCTGGGAGTGCACATAGGGATCGAAGGTGAGAATATTATAACAATTAGATCTTTTCATTTCCCTGGTTTCACCTGAAGTCCTACTTTAACTATTCATGTAATCACATTTACACTCCACAATCCCCATACAGTAATTTGCTGACATATCACATTGTAATCAATTATCAGAAAAATTGGACAGGGTCCCCACACGCACACGCACACGCACACACGCACACGCACACACGCACACAACGGGATCATTGCCATCCCCACTTGAAGGGCAGACAAGATCAGCCATTCTTATTTCCCATCGAAAGGTCGGCTCCTAAATGCAGCACCACCTATTTTCATTGTACTGGACTATAATGGCAGTTTTTGTTTTATTAGATTCTTAAACAGACGAGCACATCCAGCGCAAACAAGCTCTGAGGTGATCATGCTTGCAACTGAGATATCCTTCCATATGTGGTATCGATCTATATATTGTTGCGGATTCGCGCCCGCCAGGCGTGCGAACGGCCACGTAACTCGAATCGTGGCACGTAGCCCACCGGACGGACAATCCCGTCGTGACCCTCTCGGACTAACGCCGGGAACTAGTCACGGGTGGACCTTTCGGCCTCACCACGATCGTGCCAATCGGCCCCCCGCGTGGGATAGGGTTGCTCGCCAAATTCGACCTACCTAAGTACCCACACGGAGGGTAGACCGGGCGATCGCACCTCGCCGCAGGTCGACTTCGGACACGGGCCACTTTAAGCGACCCGTTCCGTACTATCGGGATAACCGAGCGGTGTTATCATCGGCCTCGACGGTTCGATTAATTATCGGGCGTTTTAGCCCACGACCAACCCTTTACGTGAAGTAAGATGGAGATTCAATAAAGGAAAAGACGAAGCGAAACGGGAAAACAGTTCAACATAATTCACATTTATTTCGCGATGAACGGAAAGCACACATATACAATTACACCAAAAGCACATGTAAAAGAAGAAGACAATGCAGAGCTATCCGACTACCGAGCACACGGCAACACTTATGCAGTTTTACTTCACAGACGGTGCCGACAACACATATACCCAAAGCAAAAGAAAAGGACCACCCTCAAGGATGAGGCGGGCCTGGGGCCGAGACCGCGTCGGGCCTACCCGTCTGATGATGAGACGCAAAGTGGCGGTGGCGCCCCAACTCCGCGGGCCTCGCGGACAGTGTCTGGTAGGGGGTGGGAAAGGGGCCCCCTTGTCGCACTATCTCAGCGCGGGGGGAAAACAGGAGGGGGTTGTTGATGCTCGGGGGATGGAGGATATCTCCCTGTCTCGGGTCCCGCGACGAGCGTCTCCACCACGACCTCGGTCGCGCCGCCGGCCTCTCCCTCCGCAGCTCCCCGAATCCGACGCGAGCACCCCCTCGACCGCCTTCGCCGCCGCCACCTCTCCACAGCTCCGTCCAATCGCCCTCTCCGTCTCCTCTCTTGACTCGTCCCAACTCTTCACTGGCTCCGCGAACTCCCAACCGACTCGACTGACGGACGCGGCCCCTTATATGCCCCGTGGCTTCGCCCCTTCACCTTTGACCCTTTACCTCCGACCCTTCACCTCTAACTGGCTCCCCATTGGACCGAGGAAAAGTGGGCGTGAATGCTTTTTGATCCATGAATTTGCATATAGCGACCACACTCCAACGCCCTGGAGGCGGGGCCAAATCGCCCCACGCTCACCGATAGGACGGAACAGAAGTGGGCGTGAGTCGTTTTTGATCCGTTTTCTTCGGAAAGTCTGTGATGTTTCTGAACACGCTGCTCGGTGCACGCCCTGCACGAGTCCAGTATCGGTGCCCACAAGTGGCGCAAGAATGGTGGTGATGCGATGGTGGCGAGTTGTGACGGTAAAGGTCGTGGCTGTTGTTGTGAAGCGGCGTTGTGGTTGGTGGTTGTTGTGTGATGGCTGTTGAGACGTGGTTGGTGGTGGTAGTAATGGCGGCTGGTCCAAAATAAAGATAGTAAAAGAAAAACGGCTATCCTGAAGGGTCGCAGCCCGAGTGAATGACATTTATTCCCTCTAAACAACGGGTTTGGGCCTAACTACACATATACTTACAGAGATATCTCACCTAAGGGACCTGAATGGTGGTTTGGGAATTTCGTCAACCACAACAATATTATGAAAACTCTCATTTTGTATATATATATATATATATATATATATATATATATATATATATATATATATATATATATATATATATATATATATATATATATATATATATATATATATATATATATATGTGTGTAAGTAAGTATGTATGTGTATATCTATGTTTGTATGTTCCTGAAATACATCCAAAACGGTACATGATAGTGCAAACATTTTCAGCCCACCTTACTTATCCTTCTCCTGCGGTGTGCAGTATCAAGTTTCGTTCAAATCGGGCAATGAAAAAATTTATTATAAAATCAATTCCAGATTCAGTCAAGTACTCTTCGGGAGTATTTGATCAATGCAAACAACCTCAGCGGTATAGTTCGCTGGAGCTATCTTTTTTTTATGATTTTTTTTTCATCAACCGCTGTCACAACGGGAACCCAACGGGTTCACGGGTCGTCTCGTATAAATTGAAAATAGGACCACTGGCTCTGTAGCTTATCTGGGCCCTGGCCTAATGTTGTAACCCAAATTTGGTATAGTATTGTGACAGATGGGTCTGGAGAAGAAGATTTTTGAAGGAATTTACTCAGTCCGCCATTTTTACCTTCATAAAGTCACGTGACCCAAAGTAGCTTTGCAATCCTCGTTACCAGATAGGAGCGGAACCTTGCTGCCAAATTTCAGCCAGATCGGACCAGTGATTTGGCCGGAGAAGTTGAAATAGGAGACTGACGGACAGACAGACTGACCGATGGAGGGTGAACGATGCTGATACCTAATCTGGAATTTGAATTCTAGATAAGCTAATAATATAATCCCGTATGCTCCAATTTTCCATCGAATGCAATACCTTTTGGCATATACAATGGTTCAATATTTCAGTGTGGACCCAAAGACCTCTGGTATGCTCATCATTATGAAAAGTCCTTTCAATATGCACATTCGTGGTGACACCATTTGGCAAGGCATTGCATCAAAAAAGTGCGTCGATAGACGTAGAGCTGAGTACCCCATCTGTCAGCATTAGCTGGTGCATGTCAAAGATCCCACGGTGTCTTTCAGAAAAAGTAGGTGAGTTATCGCTGGCACCCTGAAATAAATTCCAAATTCCAACCCAAGATCGCTCACCATTGAGCAGCTGGATCGTGATAGCCTTGGGCCAAAATCTTTTCCCGGCCGACCCCACAAGAAGGTGGAAATAACTGCAGCGGTTAAACAAGAAGTAGCAGTAGATTTGCAGTGAGACCAACATTTTTTTTGTTGTTGGTACAATATCAGTTCCCTTACGAGGAACTATGATGCAAGAGGAGGCCATTAGGCCTAACGTATTATTGCCAACCCTATTATTACGAGCTCATGGTTGTTTACCTGTTCTCTATCCTTTGTAATTGCTGAGTGATGATCAAGCAAGGAAGCAGTTCATACTTTGTTATGACTAGTTTGGCATGTACTTTTGGTTTTAAAGACTTTGGTGTGACTGGACCGGCCACGGGGTTCGAACTGCTGACCTCCAAAACTCAGAGCGGACACATGAATCGGAACATGAACCTGCAGTTTAGCAGTACTTTGGCTCAGAATTTGGCAAATTATGTGGAGCCTCATCCCGAGTGCATATGCGCCCAGCACACAATGGAATTGCTTCGGTCTGTCTGACAATCAAACAAAATTGAAATCGAACAGGAAACTTTCTGTTTTTGGGGACATCATAAAGGACACAAACAACAGGCACAAATAACGAATTTAACGTGTTAAATAAGGTGGTGTGGAAGAGGGTGCATCAGTGGTGATAAACTTCCAATTCAATGTTAAAGGGAATGACAAGGAAGCTAGACGGAGGAGGAGGCCATTCGGTCGTCATGCTTGTGCAACACCAACACCAGACCAAATATATCTGTCAAAATGATCATGCTATTTCATTGGGGAATTGAGGGGAGGAGTGGGGATGAGACAGTGTGGCACAATCAGGGCTATCCCAAGCATGCTAAAATATAAAGAGGGAAATACATTTTAAAAAATTGTTTCAGCCGTCGAGTCGACAGATCTGTTGCTATCCCATGCCACATCACCCCACCATGTCGTCGTTTGCCGGCGTCATCGTCACCGTTGTGGCTCGTCTATCTTGCCCCCGTTGGTGTCTCAGCAGCACACCATTGAGCATCGATTGCATGGGTAGCTGCCTGGTGCAGTAACCTGTTCTTTCCGCCGGCTTCCGCGGTACTTCATCTCTTCCACCTGTGAACGCTTGCACTGATTCACCCTCTCTTTGCACTCAGCACGCCATTTTGACCTGTCAAGGGTGAGGGCCTCAAACTTGGTATCTGACATTTCACATCGTTTCAAAGTGGCCTTCAACTGATCTTTATACCGCTTCTTGGGGGCACCAATGTTCCGCAGGCCATCAGTCAGATCACTGTAAAAAGGGCCTTTGGAAGTCACACATCACCCATTTTGATGATGTGGCTGACCCACTGCAGGTGAGCTTCCATGATATAGGCCACAATCCCTCACATGCTGCAGCACTCCAGCACCTCTGTGTTTGGCACGCGATCCTGCCATTTCACACCTGCAATCCTTCATCGGAAGTGCATGTGGAAGGAATCTCGCTGCCGGTAAAGTGTCCAGGTTACATAATTGTAAAGTAGCACTGTCAATGCGACGGCTTTGTGGACTGACACTTTGGTGAAGAGATGTACGTCACGGATATTCCACACCTGTCCACAAGACGCCAGAAAGCAGATGGCGCCTTTGCTATCCAGGCCGTAATCATGGCATCGCCAAAGCAGTCATTCGAAACCATGCTGCCTCGGGAGCAGAATTTGGGTACCTACATTTGCTTTTCGGAGACGACAGTGACTGTTGGTACGGCATACAGCACTCTGGGTTTCGGCTACAGCATCACTTCGGTTTTCTTAGTTGAAACACAAAGGCCATACCTTGTTGCTGAACGAGCAAAACAGTCCATCAGGCCTGTGCATCAGCTTCGGTGTGTGCTGCAAGCACACAGTCATCGGCATGCATTGCTGATCAGCATGTGCCGAATTTTCGTCTTAGCCTTAAGGTGGCCTCGGTTGAACATTTTGCTGTCATACTGATAGTTAATGCTAATGCCCTTGCCACAGTCATTATAGGTGTTGTGCATCATTGCAGAAATCACAATGCCAAGAAGCAAGGGTGGAAATACACATCCCTGTTTGACCCCATTCTCGACACTGAAGGCAGCCGCCTCTTGTCTACCTTCCACACCATGGGCCATCGTACCATCGAGAAATGAACTAATGATATTCACCAGTTTCTCTGGGCAACTGACGCAGGCCAGCAGTTTCCACAGTCCTGTTCGACTATCCAAGTCAAATGCTTTTGTCAGGTCCACAAAGACCAGGTGGAGGTCCTTGCACTGCCCCTACATTTTTCCTGGAGTTTGCACGCGGCAAAGATCACGTCGACCATGCCCTGGTTCTTTCTAAAGCCGCATTGACTTTCAGGGGTCACTTCCTCAGCTGGTGTGTTGATTCTGTTGATGATCACTCGTGTGAGGACTTTGCCTGCGATGCTCAGGAACGATATGTCTCTGTGATTGTTGCAGTTGGTTCGGTCACCTTTTCTTTTGTAAAGGTGGATTATCGTTGCATCCTTAAAATCCTGCAGCACAACATCTCTCTGAGATGGTGTTGAATAAGTGGTGAATTCTGTCTGTCAGGTGGTTTCCCCCATGTTTAAAGATTTCTGAAGGAAGACCATCAGATCCAGGGGCCTTTTAAGCTCTTCAGCACTTTTATGGCCTTTTCGACTTCCTCCAGTTGAATGGGGACACTGAGGTTGTCCAGTGTAGGTCTTTGCGGGAGTTCATCAATGACAGCATCGGCGATGTCAGATGGGCAGTTGAGGACCTGCTCGAAATGCTCTGCCCACCTCTGTACTATCAGTATCAACTCCAATACTAAGGAGTTTCCGTTGGCACTGCGAACAGCGGCTGCACCGTTGAAGCTTGGGCCATGAACCGCTTTGAGTTCTTGATAAATTGCTGAAACATCCTTATTGTTTGCTGCCTCATGCAGCCATTTGACCTGATCAATCCACCACTTGTCCTTCACCCATCTGATCCCAGCCTGGGCAACTGATCTTACCTGCTGATAATGTTACTTCATGGCCTGGCAGTCATTGTTGTTCACCCATTCGAGATGTTTGCTGTGTCGATCAGACAGGGTAATGTGGATTTCCAGGTCGTTATCATCAAACCAATCTTTGTGCCGGTGTCTTTTCTTGCCATGTGTAGTCAGAGCTGCTTTCCGTGTTGCTTCCTTCAGTTTCTGCCATTCTATCTCGACGTCGGCAGGTGCATTATACCCATTGATTAATGATTATGGTTCTGCATTGATGTTTTGTTACAGTAGTGCCCTGTTATCAGTCTTCAGTTTTTCCATGTCCAGGCACGGTGTTCTTGACGACAACTTGGCGCAAACTCTCGGGGGCATATTGAGTGCAGTGATGACCTTGACCAGCCGATGATTAGACGAGGCCATTGTGCTATGAACTGTCCACGTGAGGTGGATGTCTGCTTGATCCCTTTGCTGCACGATGGCCTAGTCAAACATATGCCAGTGTTTGGATCTGGGGTGGATCCACGATGTTTTGCTCCGAGCTTTCTGTTGTAAGATGGTGTTAGTGATAACCGGTTCATGCGCAGCACACACACTCAGGAGAAGCGATACGTTGACGTTTTCCTAGAAGACTGCAAAGCTAACTCCTGCCTGGTGTGGCTGCGATTCTGACTTCCCGATCCAATAGAATGGGTAGCCGGCTCTAACCTCCGCAAGCTGCGATTTGTCAGCAAGACGCGTTTCACCGAGTTCCGCAAAGTCAACATCATGTTGGCTCAAAAAGTGGGCAACGATGCTGGCTTTTCTCTCTGAATGGAATTGTCGCCATCAGTCAATATGCGGATGTTCCAGGCTCTTATTACAAAAGTAATTGAATAATCAATAATTATTTAAACAATAATAATCATAAAAATGTTGTTGTTTGTTGTTGAACCTGATCATGACCATCTGTTGTTTACCTTGCATCCAAGCTTAGCGTCTTCTGCAAATTTGGAAAGCCTAATCTTCATCCCACTATCCAAATCATTTATGCAAATAATGAATAATAATGGTCCTAGTAGGTACCCAACTACTTACATCTACAGCCCTTGATGTTAACTCAGCCTGGAAATTCTTCCACAGAAACCTGCTCTCATGCACAGACTCATCCCATCTTGTCTTCAATTATCCTATTCTTCTTCCCACCAACGGTACACTGAATCCTGTGATGAGGCAGTTGCTTTGAAACAACTTGCATTCTCTTCCTGGAAGGCAATTCTGACCGAATGAAATTTCGGTGCATTCCAAAAAGTCTGCAACAAGTGCGTCCACTCTCAGGAGAGCCATAAAACAAGACCTGTCCAACATCAAGAATGAACTTTCAAACTTGTCTCCCTCCTCTAAAACCTGGTGGTACCTTGTTAAGTCTGTCGTTGGTGTATGCTCCCCTTCCATCCCTTCCCTTTCTTCAAATGGCACCATAGCCGACTCCGCTCGTGAGAAGGCAGAGTTCCTCAATTCTGTGTTTGCCTCCAAATCTTGTGTCCCCAACCCCTCAGTCTCTGAACCCATCACTCCCTGTCATATCCATCTGCTTCTGGCCTCTGTGTCTTTTGCACCTGAGAAGGTGGAGAAAGTTCTTTCAACCCTCGACTCTGACTCTGCAACTGGAATGGATGCTGTCGGCTTAAGTATCCTAAAAGCCTGCTCTGCTGCTGTTGTGCTTCCTCTCTTTTCGATTTTCACCCTGTCATTTGTGTGAGGTCATCTTACATCTGCATGAAAATCTGCCAAAATCACAGCATTACATAAAAACGTGTAAAATCACATCCTCTTCACTGCAGACCTTACGGCTTACTTCCAATCATCAGCAAGGTCGTGGAATCCATCATCACAGTTGATATGAAATCATTCCATTTTTATTTTTGTATACCTTGTCGAGGCTTGAATGAGAGCGAACACATAACACACAGCAAGGGGGGCATGGGACAAGAGGGGCGGGAAAGGGAAGGAGAAAACAGTGGGGAACAGAGACATTAGGAAATCTGTGGAAGGGAGAGGGATGGGGCGGGGAAAATGGGGAATACAAGATGGACATTACAGGGAATTTCAGGAAGGAAAACAGGGAATTTGAAGGAGGTGGGTTTGTGGTGGATTAAGGGGGTAAAAAAAATCGAAGTTTTGAATGGGGGAAGATAAGAGGTGGTGGTGAACAGCTGTTTTGAAGGCCTGGAGGGAAGAATGGGATTGAACAAAGTGTGGGAGTTTATTCCAAAGGCGGGAAAACAGAGGAATGGATGAGTGAAGGTGAACAGTAATTCTTGATTTTGGTAGTTTACCAGAAGTGGGTTGCTGGCGGACCTTGAGTGCCCTGAGGAAATATGGGGGGAGGGGATATCACAGACAGTGCAGGGGGGGGGTGAGACCAGAGAGGAGATGGTAGAAGACAGAAAGACCACAGACCTGCCTGCGGTGAGAGAGTGAGAGGCCCAAAGACTCAGCCTCATCGCAGGAGATACCAATGATCCGAAATGCCTTGGTTTCCACAGCGTGAAGCTGAGAAAGGTGAGAGGCAGGAGCACCAGCCCAGAGGGGATAGCAGTACTCCATCAGGCTGCAGACAAAAGCTTTGTATGTGGTTAGGAAATCAAGTGGGCTGAGGGAGGACTTTGCATGATGGAGGATTCCAAGTCGGCGACTGGCTTTGGAGGCCAGGTTGGAAATGTGGCTTTCCCAGGAAAGGTCATGGCAGATAGTGAGACCCAGAAGCTTGAAAGAAAGGACTTCTTCCAGAGGATTGTTGAGAAAGTATATGGGGGGGGAGGGGGGTTCCAAATGGCCCTTTGGGAGAGACAAAGTGAGAGTGTGAGATTTGTCCGGATTAAAAGACATGTTCCACCTTTTGGACCAGTTTGTGATTTTACCCATATCTGCAGAGAGTGAAGAAGCTGCTGCTTGTCGGTCTGAGTGATGCCAGATGGTGCGGCAGAGGGTGGAATCATCAGCAAAGAGATAAAGCGGATTTTCCAGAGAGTCGGAGAGATCATTGATGAAAACCAGAAAAAGAACAGAGCTCAGAACGCTGCCTTGAGGAACTCCAGCCTGGACAGGAAGAGGGGATGATCGACACAGCAATTTATCTCCAACAACCTCCTCTCTTATCACCATTTTGGTTTCAGACCAGGTCACTCCACCTTGATCAGGCTGCTTCCCCTCACCCAACAATGGATGGAGTCCTTCAATATCAGACATGAGATCAGGGCTGTCACTCTGGACATATCTTCTGCTTTTGAAACAGCCTGGCATCCTGCCTTGCTCTCCAAACTCTCTGCCTATGGCATTCAAGGCCAACTCCACACATGGTTTACTGACTTCTTCAACTCTCGTAGCCAACGTTTGGTTCTCAACAGAATTCTTTCATCTCCTCTCCCTGTCAAGGCTGGAGTACCCCAAAGCAGTGCTCTTGGCTAAGTCTTATTCCTCATCTTCATCAATGATCTCTAACTTTCTGGAAAACAACACTTCTCTGTTTATCTATTTGCTGATGACTCCACCCTCTGCCGTGACATCCCCCATCCTTCAGACAGGCAGGCTGCAGTCTATTCACTATCTTCAAACCTTGAAAAAAAAAAAATCACAAACTGCTCAAACATGTCTTCCAGTCCTGATAAATCTCAAATTCTCAATATCTCTCCGAAAGGAACATCTGGCAAACCCTCCAATCTGCTTTCTCAACAATCCTCTTGAGGAAGATCAGTCATTCAAACTCCTGGGTCTCACGATCAGCCATGATCTTTCTTGGGCTAACCACATTTCAACATTGGCCTCCAAAGCCAGCCACCAATTGGGCAAACTCCATTGTACAAAGCTTTTCTTGGCACACCTGAACTCCTATCCACCAACAAGGCTTTCATCTGCAGCTTCATGGAGGACTATTCTCCACTCTGGGCTGGTCCCCTTTCCTCACATCTTGCTCAACTTGATGCTGTGGAAACCAAGGCCTTCAAGATCATTGGAATCTCTCACACAGAAGCTGAGTCTCTGGGTCTATCATTTCACCATCACAGACAGGTCGGTGGTCTCTCTGTCTTCTACCACCTCCTTTCTGGTCTTGCACCCTCTGCTCTTTCTGTGCTTTATACACCCCCCCCAGGTTTCGGCAGGACTCACGCAGTTCACCATCAACCCTCTTCTGGTGAAACTACCTAAATCCAGGATCACTGCTCACCTTCACTCATTGGTTTCTCTTTTTTTTGTCCCTGCCTGTGTCAACTTCCACATTCTCTTCAATCTTATTCTTCCCTCCACAACTTCTAGACAGCTGTTCACCACCATCTGAGATCGTTACCAATCCAAAAGCATGATCTTTTCTACCCTTATGAAGCCCACCCAAATCCCTCCTTCTTCCAATTTCCCAGTTTTCACTCCTTGGAGTTTCTTTCTGTATCCATCTTGTCCTCCAGACATGTTTTGCTTGCTGTTTTTGTCTATTACATCCTGATCCATTCAGTGTATTAGCTCTTCCATGGGCCTCGATTATGTATTCAAGGAGAATTGTGTTATTCATGTGACCACTGTAGAACACAAATTGCCGTGTTTGCACTTCCACAAACCTTCAGTTTAGAAATACTTGGACAAAATTTCACACCATCTTGAGCAATCAAATTTGCCATTCACTCTCAGGGTGAAGCTGAATCTCATGTAATGGTGAGATTCAGCCAAAAATGGCAGCACCTAGTGGTGCACTGACAGAGCGACTTTCATCCAAAAGATCTGTTTATTTCGGGCAACTTTTTCTCAAAGATCATTCCAAAATTGTCAGTTTCTCCGAGAAGAGTTGGCACAAACTTCAGCTTTGGACTGTTCCTTTTGACACCTGTTTGTGGTGAGGATGTTGAGGTCGTGGAGAGATTCACTTACCTTGGCAATGATATTCATGTCTCTGCTGGCTGTGAGTCAGAGGTCAATAGACGTCTGTGTCGCGACTTGGGAGTCATGGATTCACTGGATAATGGGGTGTGGCACTGCTGGTACCTGTGCGGGAGGACGAAAGTCCGAGTCTTCAGGCCCTTGGTGCTTCCAGTCTTGCTCTATGGATGTGAGACTTGGACTCTGACGAAGGACCTAAGACGGAGACTTAATTTCTTTGGTACCAGGTCTCTTTGGAGAATCCTTGGCTATTACCGGTCCAACGAGTGGTTGCGAAAAGAGAGACTCGGATGAGATTTGTTGCCTGCATAGTCCGTGAGCGTCAGCTGCAGCTGTATGGACATGCGGCTCATTTTCCTGACGCTGATCCTGCTCACCAGATTCTCTCAGCGAGGGAGTCTCGTGAGTGGAGGAGGCCAATGGGCCGACCACGTGCCTCGTGGTTGCAGCAGGTTGATCGGCATCTCAAGGATATGGGGATGGCCAGAGGGAGGCCCCTAGAGTACCAGCGGAAAGTGGACACAGCGACGCGCTGCTCTGTCGCATGCTCCCATACCTGACCTGACCTTTTGACCCATCGGCTTCATATGGTTCCCATCACACCTGTTTTTCAAAGTTCACAAACTTAGGTAATATAGATTGTGCTCAGAAACACAAAGCAATATTTAAAAAGACCCTTCCCATGTTCTTCTTCTCCTCAAGACTGCGCAGGGTCAGGTCGATGAACTCAACGCTCTGATTACCTCTGCCAACAGTGGTGGATGGAGGTTTTGTTTTCACCCCTGTCTGTCTGTCTGTCTGCTTGTTTGGTTGTCTATAACCTTTTGAGATATCCTGTTCACAGACAAACAGGTGGATTCGGCCAAAATTTGGTGGACACGTGTGGTGTTTGACAAGGACAAATTGATTAGATTTTCGGGAAGCTCCAGATCCGGAAAGTATAATTAAAAAATGATTTCTCACCATTGAGAGATAGTCCCAAAATGATACGTCGCATCATGTTTCAAAACGTTATGGACGGACTTGGACAAAACTCTGTGGGCAGGTTTGGTTTGTGACAAGGATGAAGTCATTTGATTTTGGTGAACATCCAGATCCAGACATGAGAATTTTTTTTTTATTTTGCAGTGATTTTTTTTCACCATGGAGAGATGGGGCCCAAAAACGATATGTAGCATGGTTTCAAAAAATTGTGGACAGCTTATGACAAAACGAGGTGGATGAGTTGGGCAGGTGACAAGAACAAGGCAATTATATTTTCGTTAAGGTCCGAATCCAGATCCGGCCTTTCGGTCAGTGGGATACAAAATGTAAACTGTTCGGCCTGTAGCTGTAGGAGGTTAGCCTCTACCGAGTGCTGTTCTAGTTGTTGTCTTCAAACTCAATAGTTCAAACCGAGGCTTGTTGTTGATTTCAAAGTCGACTCAAGAATTGTGCCAAATCTTGTAAACGAGTGGGTTATGGAGTGAATGACTCAACTGCACTAATTACAGATGCGAATTTCCTCGGAGCTGGTGTCAAGCGTTGGGCATGACTGCCCTTCCTTGCATGACAAAGGCATTTAGCATTCAGAGCCAGCCAATAAAACAACCAGGTTTATAGGTTCCCTTAATTTGGGATGCAGCCGGAGGACATTTCAATTTTACATCAGTATATCTTGTCATCAGGCAGTGTTCGAAATTTCTGCATTTGGTGCTCGTGATGTTGAGAAAAGTTTGATTTGTCCATTTTTTTTTTCTGCAAATGCTTGTGCTGGGACTTTCCCGACCCATGGCTTACATTTCTTGTCGCCCTGGGGAAAAAGGCGCGTTTCATCAATGTGGTGTATATACCACTTCGTTATGTCGGGCTTTCACTGTAATCCCCAAGTCGATCTTTGTAAGAAGATTATTAACTTGTTCGAGGCTTGAAACATGAGTTTCCTTCGTGAATGGAGCAGGCCTTGCTTGCTGAGCTCCATATTGGCTGCTGACAAGAGAGCAGGTGCACATCTCAAGTGTTTGTGAAACCATGGACATGCCACTATTGAAGTGTTGGTGTAACCATGGACGTGCCACTATTGAAGTGTTGGTGTAACCATGGACGTGCCACTATTGAAGTGTTGGTATAACCATGGACGTGCCACTATTGAAGTGTTGGTATAACCATGGACGTGCCACTATTGAAGTGTTGGTATAACCATGGACATGTCACTATTGAAGTGTTGGTATAACCATGGACGTGCCACTATTGAAGTGTTGGTATAACCATGGACGTGTCACTATTGAAGTGTTGGTATAACCATGGACGTGCCACTATTGAAGTGTTGGTGTAACCATGGACATGCCACTATTGAAGTGTTGGTGTAACCATGGACATGCCACTATTGAAGTGTTGGTATAACCATGGACGTGCCACTATTGAAGTGTTGGTATAACCATGGACGTGCCACTATTGAAGTGTTGGTATAACCATGGACATGTCACTATTGAAGTGTTGGTATAACCATGGACGTGTCACTATTGAAGTGTTGGTATAACCATGGACGTGCCACTATTGAAGTGTTGGTGTAACCATGGACATGCCACTATTTAATGTTGGTATAACCATGGACGTGCCACTATTTAATGTTGGTATAACCATGGACATGCCACTATTTAATGTTGGTATAACCATGGACGTGCCACTATTTAATGTTGGTGTAACCATGGACGTGCCACTATTTAATGTTGGTATAACCATGGACGTGCCACTATTTAATGTTGGTATAACCATGGACGTGCCACTATTTAATGTTGGTATAACCATGGACGTGCCACTATTTAATGTTGGTATAACCATGGACATGCCACTATTGAAGTGTTGGTATTACCATGGACGTGCCACTATTTAATGTTGGTGTAACCATGGACGTGCCACTATTTAATGTTGGTATAACCATGGACGTGCCACTATTTAATGTTGGTATAACCATGGACATGCCACTATTGACAGTCCCGAAAGCTTGGGCTGCTATTTGAGTTGATCGAATTTATTATTTATTAGAGGAAAAAAGATTTGTGCGGAGATTAGATTTTGTGATTAAATCTTTAATATTCCCAACAGCATGTGCTTGATGTGAGTTTTTGAGTTGCATACCTAATATTCCTCATGATAGTCCCTTCTTTTCCTTTCCTCTGCATTTTCCTCCTTTATTGTTTTCATACACTGTCCTGTACAATCAACCTTTGTCTTTTTTGCCTCCTCCTCCCCCACCTACCCTGAAAATAATATCCTGTTTGGGGTTTGCTGACCTGTAAGCTTTTTGTAATTACCTCCGCTGCGGAAGGTGGACAGAGTGTATGTATGTCTCCACCCCTCTTTGGCTGTATGTCTGTCTGTCTGTCTGTCTGTCTGTGAGCAGGATATCTCAAAAAGTTTTGGATGGATTCAGACAAAAGTTTGGGTGTTTGACAATGACTAATTCATCGATCCCGGCACAGATTCTCGAATTTTCAAAGTGATTCTTCACCTTTGAGTGATGGTGCCAAAAGCGATACGTAGCACAATATCTCAAAAAGTTGTGTTCGGATTTGGACAAAACCTGTTCAGGCTTGGGGCCCACGAGTGGTCCACGCCACCGTTATTGCTGGAACCCCAATAAATCTTATCGAAACATTTACCTGTTAATGAAGCACTGTAACACCTGATACCTGCCAGACGTGAAATAACTAATCGTATCTAAACAGCATTGCACTCCATCAGACCACTCTGCGACAGTTCGGTCACAACATGCTCTGAGCCTTCTGACAAATGCTGTTTATAAGTGATCTGCCTTAAAATAAATGATTACATTGCATTGAATACATGAAAAGTTTCAATCCATTTTTCCATTTCAATCACAATTAATGACAATGCGCCCCCCCCCAAAAAAAATGGCGTCATAATCAAGGATCAATGCACGATATTGAAGCCATCCGGACTGAATTGCCACTTTGCTTGGGAGTCACCACAATAGGGTGGCTGACATTAGGCTGACAAAAAAGTTATGGTCCTGTGAATTAGTCTTGGGAAGCAGAACAGACAAATGCCAACGATCCCATGATACATGGATGTTGTGACGTGACAACACAGAGCAGTGAAAATTCCAGTTTCAACCTGGGACTACCTAGCTCAGCACTGTGCGGAGTTGCTTACGAGATACTAAAGGTATCCAGACATAGAAAATGGGAAAGTAGTCTTTATAACAATTGGAATCGATCTTTATCGGTGTTGCTGATGATCAGTCATGCTTTTATGAAGGACTCGCACCCACAACGTCGCTTCACCTCCTCCCCTACTGCGATGAGCATACATCTCCCAACATTTGTCTTATCCTGTCTTGTGCGCCATTCTGGATAGAGTGTCGTTTCTCCCGAAACAATTTCTCTGGCGAGGGTTACAATGCTAGATGGTTCGTCACTCCAACGCAGGATACTCTTCAGGGTCCAGCGATTTGGAATTTGGCCAGGGTGCCAGCATTAACTTGCCTACTCTTTGGGAAGGACACAGTGGGATATTTAACGTCCGCCAACTAATGACACGACTGCCAGGATGGTCGAGAGGGAGACACATTTTCCTGTAAGCCGTCCAGCCTGGGTTCCAATCCTGACCCAGCTATAAACTGCCATCCTGGTGTTTTACAAGCAGGATTATTACCTCTGCCACCAAAGGTGGATGGAGGTTATGTTTTCACCACTGTCATTTTGTCATGATATTCCAAAGGGTTATGGATATCTGGATTTGAATGTGATGAGGATGATTGGGGCCATTTGGGTGATGGGGCCAAAAACTATATCCTCGGATAGCATGATATTTCATAGCATTGTGGACGGATTATGACAAAACTAGGTGGATGAGTTGGGTAGGTGACAAGAACAAGGTGGATCGAATGTGGTTCAGGTACAGATGCAGATCCAGCCCATCAGAGGGCTATAAAACAAACTGTTCAGACTGGCAGAGGTATGCACTCTACCGAGTGCCATTCTCGTTCATCAATGTGTCCCTTGGATGGACGTTAAATTTGGCATCCCATCTGCCGGCTTTGGTCGGTGGATGCCAAATTCCTGCCCTAAATACTGCTGGAAAGGCAATGGCAAGCCACCGAGTGTAACCCTTGCCAATAAAGTGCTCCAGCAGCTCCGGCACTCTGTGAAGGCTATGGTACATCAGAATCATAAAACTGATGCCAGTAAATGGGACACCCTGCTTATCATTCTTCTGAGGGATGGCACACACACACGCACACACACACGCACACACACACAGGTCAGGTCAGGTATGGGAGAATGTGCCAGAACAGCGCGTCGCTGCGTCCACTTTCCGCCGGTACTCCAGGGGCCTCCGTCTGGCCATCCCCCAGGCAGATGCCAGGCCCATCCCCATCTCCTTGAGATGATGGTCAACCTGCTGCAACCATGAGGCACGTGGTCGGCCCACTGGCCTCCTCCACTCATGAGACTCCCTCGCTGATAGAATCTGGTGAGCAGGATCAGCGTCAGGAAAACGAGCCACATGTCCATACAGCCGCAGCTGACGCTCACGGACTATGCAGGTAACAAATCTCATCCGAGTCTCTCTCAGCAACCGCTCGTTGGACACAAAATCCGACCAGCGATAGCCAAGGATTCTCCGAAGAGACCTGGTACCAAAGGAATTAAGTCTCCGTCTCAGATCCTTGGTCAAAGTCCAAGTCTCGCACCCATAGAGCAAGACTGGAAGTACCAAGGACCTGAAGACTCGGACTTTCGTCCTCCCGCACAGGTACCGGCAGCGCCACACCCCATGATCCAGTGAATCCATGACTCCCCAGGCCCGACCCAGACGTCTATTGACCTCCGGGCTCACAACCTGCGGAGACATGAATATCACTGCCAAGGTAAGTGAATCTATCCACGACCTCAACATCCTCACCACAAACAGACACAGACAGGACAGCAGCATCCAAGATGTCACCGAAAGCCTGGATCTTTGTTTTGACCCAAGAAATCCGTAATCCCAACGGCTCCGACTCCTCATTCAGCACCTCGAGGGCCCCCAAGAGGATGTCTAAAGTCTCCGCAAAGATGACTGCATCATCTGCAAAATCAAGGTCCGAGATCTTGACATTGCCAAACGATGCACCGCAACTTGATCTCTCCGACATCCTCCCAAAAATCCAGTCCATACAAGTGCTGAAAAGTGTGGGGGCAAGTACACATCCCTGACGAACTCCAGTAACAACTGGAAATAAGTCAGAGGCGGTACCACCACACTTCACAGCACTCTCAGTACCAGAGTAGAGTTCAGACATCAGATCGATCAGTTTCGGTGGCACCCCGCGAAGACCAAGAATCCTCCAGAGGACATCCCGATTCACTGAATCGAACGCTTTACAGAGATCAACATAGGCTGCAAGCAGACCCTGCCGAAACTCTCGTCTGCGTTCGGTGAGGACACGAAGTGCAAGGATACGGTCAATCGTTGACCTCTTTGGTGTAAAGCCTGACTGCTCTGGACGCTGGTGCTCAAGCAGATGGTGGCGAACCCTATCAAGAATTATCCGAGCAAAGACCTTGCCCGGCACTGAGAGCAGCGTCACCCCTCGGTAGTTGTTGCAGTCTTGGCGATCACCCTTCCCTTTCCAGAGAGGGACAACAAGGCCCCTCTTCCAGTCAGTTGGGATGATGCCTGTGTTCCAGGCAGAGCACAAAACTGCATGCAACGACGCGAGTGCAGCATTTCCACCAGCCTTGAGAAGTTCGGCATGGATGCCACAGATCCCTGGAGCTTTGCCCCGTTTCAACTGGTTCACCGCAGCCCGTGTTTCCACAAGCGATGGTGGACCACAGTTGATCTCGAGGGTCAGCAACAGGATTGTAACACCCTTTACGTCCAACCTGACAGCTGGGGGATCAGCCTGGTACAACCGCTCAAAATAACCGGCCCAGCGGGCCTCACTTCAGACTCCTCTGTCAAGAGCCTACCACTCTCTGCTCGAACTGCAGTGCTCCGAGGATGGGCTTGGATGAACGTAATGCGCGATTCCCTGTAAGCGGGACGAGAATCACCTGTCCACAGGTGATGCTCTACCCCCTCACAGATTCCTCGCACATAGGCCTCCTTGTCCACCCTCAGTGCACGTACAGTTTTACGCCTCAGCTCCCTGAACAGCTCAGCTCTGCCATTCAGCCTGGCCCTGCGACTCTGGTCAATGGTATCCAGTGTCCCTTGAGAGACAAAATTTTCTTTGCCCTGCGGTGAACTCCAAGGCATCCACCGGCAACATCAAGGACGGTGGTCTTGAAGGTGCTCCACAACTCTTCAGGACCCCCAAAGCACCCAGACCCCCAAGTGTCCACTCAGCCTGTTCGCAAACTCCTCAGCTACTCTCTCATCCCTGAGCTTGGCAACATCCAGCCTAGGCTGGGATGGTACCATTCTCCAGGATTTAAGGTGCAGCTTTAGAGTTGCTACAACAAGCCTGTGGTCAGTATTGAGGAACTGAGCACTCCGGTAGACCCTGCAGTTCTGGATCATCCTCCAACGACCGTCAATGAGGACATGGTCAATCTCCTTTGCCACACCGCCAGCGTTGGAATACCAAGTCCAGCGATGAGCTTGCGGGCGCTGAAACCATGAACCAGCCACCTAAGTCCATGACTTCTTGCAAAGTCAAGGAACTTAGTGCTATTCTGGTTCATAGTTCCTGACCCATGGGGACCAACACACACCTCATAACCATCCCTATCAGTTCCAGTCGATGCATTGAAATCCCCAAGACTAGAAGTGTATCTCGTCTGGGGCACTGATCAACCACAGACTCGAGTGTGGCGTAGAATGTGTCCTTCACGGTGAGGTCACTCGCCTCAGTCGGAGCATAAATAGAGACCAGGGAAATGACACCTAAGGAGTGACGAATCCTTAATCTCATAATACGCTCGTTGACCGGTGTTACCTCAATTATCATTGGGGTCAGCTTATTGGACACAGCTACAGCAACTCCTTGGGTATGGTAACCATCAGAGCGACCAGACCAATAGTAGGTGTAACCACCCACCATTATCTCGCCGCAATCCGGTCTCCGAACCTCAGAGAGAGCTGCAATCCCGATGTCCAAACGCTTGAGCTCAGATGATAACAGAGACAGGTGATCATCCTCTCTTAGGGATAGGACATTCCAGGCACCCACCCGAAGGGACCGCCTCAGGTTAACCCAAGGAGACCGCCGTCTGGTGGACGACACCTCAGCACCACTCCGACACACTCTCCCGCAATCTGACCCAGGGATGTTACCCGTGGTTTCCCTCCTATCAAAGATTGGGGGTCCCGAAGGCTTTGCCCCAATCCCATCATCCGGTGAGCTGCCCTGCGAAGGGAAGCTGCACAGGAGGTACTCCCACGGAGTGGGTTTTCAGATTTTTTTGCGTTTTTGCGTTTTGCGGAATGAAGCGTTTTACGGTGGCTGGAGTGCAAATCCTGCCACCAACCTCCTAATAAGAAGTGACCCAACTGCAGGAGGACGTCCGCAGACACAGTTGGGCACTAGATATGGATGGCCGTTGGCTCACAAGGAGCTCCTCCGCCCTTTGACAGGTTTTGTTTTTAATCCTGCTGGGTGTCCATATCCAAACACCCTCCTCACCAGAAAACCTGGTGGGGGAGACGGTTTAGTCGCCGACAACCCGACCATGGAACAGGTTAGTACAGGTTTACATGGTACCTGTAGCACGCACGCACACATACACACACACACACACACACACACACACGCACGCACACATACACACACACACACACACACACACACACACACACACACTGATGTATTTCGCTGCATGTGCAATACCAGGTGACGGTCAATAGTTGTGTCGATATTATTAGGAAAAGTTTGATGAGCACTGTTTAAATTCGAAGGGCACTCGGTAGAGCGCTTACATCCTCCACATCATGCATGATCCACGAGAACATATCGGGCCCAATACATTTTTGAAATACCATGCTATACATTCGTATTATATCACCGGGCGTCGTGGCGTGCGCCTGTAATCCGGCTACTCGGAGGCTTGGGTTGGAGGATCGCTTGAGGACGGGAGCTCTGCGCTGGGCCGCACGATGAGAGTGTGTAGGGCAGCCCGGAATCATGGCGAAACCCAATCCTTATCCCTGTGTCGTAAGAGGCGACCAGGGTTGCGTCAGGAAGGGTATCCGGCGTAAAACCTGTGCCAAATCAGTATGCGGATCATAACGGATGATCCGCTGTGGCGACCCCTAACGGGAGCAGCCGAAAGACGAACAACAACAACAACATTCGTACTATATCGTTTTTTGGCCCGATCTCTCAATGGTAAAGAATCACTTTAAAAATTAAATAATTCACATATCCAGATCCAGATTCGAATCTTCAAAATCAAATCAATTCGTCCTTGCCGCACACCCAACATGCCCACCAAGTTTCGTCCGAATCCGTCCACAACTTTTTGAGATATCCTGCTCACAGACAGACAGACAGACAGACAGACAAACAGACAGGGGTTGAAACAACGTCCTTCACCTTCGATGGTGGAGGTAATAATCCAGGGATAGACAAGGTAGAATATATGTGAAAAGGACACAATGGTCGGTATAAGTTAGTGATGAGATTGAGATTTTCCTTTAACCCTTAACCCTTAACCCTAAACCCTTACCACCTTTTAATTTTTATTTTTTACAAAGTTTAGGGCTCAAAATGCAAGTCTCATACGCAGACAGACAGTAGACAACACAAGACTTGCGTTCAGACAAACGCAGTCACTGATCTTGGGGGAAAAGTAACTTCCCAGAGCCGGAACACCCTGGATGCCGATGGTCCCCTCGAGCGGCAGTGCTTATCTCACTGTGGTCAGCAGTCACTTTAAAGGCGAAATCTCCCTCCCCAAGGGATACCAACCCACGGGGCTTATC
>NC_140974.1:6486563-6494063 GCF_056783735.1 Eptatretus burgeri
TTGAAAATTAAATAATTCTCGTATCGAGATCCGGATTTGGATCTTCACTAAAATCTCATCAGTTCGTCCTTGTCACACACCCAACCTGTCCACAAAATTTCATCCGGATCCGCCACAACTTTTTAGCCGCGTTGCATTGCGAATGCTGGCTCTAAGAGAGCTCTGCGTTGTTGTTGTTGTTCTTATTCTTCTTCTTGTTCTTCTTCTTCTGGTGAAGACAAAACTTTTATGACGCGGCTCTTGGACACATTTGTCCTTGTTGAGATATCCTCTCCACAGACAAACAGACAGAAAGGGGTGAAAACTTAACCTCCTTCACCTTCGCTGGTGTTGGTAATCATACGAGTTCCCTAAAAAGGGACGCCAATGCAGGAGGAGGCCAATGCACAATGGCTACCAAGCTATGGATGATTGTCCGTACTCTATCCTCTCTCTCTTTTTTTTAATTTTAAATGCTGCGCATCAAGCCAGGAAGCAGCGTGCACCATTTTTAAACTCTTTTGCATGACTCTGCCAGGGCGGGTACGAATTGCCGACATCACAGACTCAGAGCGTATGCTCTCACCATTACCCCACCAAGTCCGCTCTTAATTCTCTCCGGTACAATGCTCTACTCTTTCCTAAAGGTACAGTGTGATGTTTAACATCCACAAATCAATGCAATCAGGCAACAAGAGATGGCTGCGGACCGCCCGGTTGACATGTCTGAAGAAAGAGGAACCCTTTGGGATGGCAAAGTCAAGTGAGGAATCACATCCAGGCTGGATGGCTGAATGCTGAGTACATGGTCTCTGAACTGTCCTGGCCTGTCAGCCTAATAAATAGATTAGGTAGCATCATTATATTTTCCCATGTGCCAATCCACAGATGTAGCTGATGCAAGTATCTGCAGATACGTTTATCCTCTTTGTGAACCCACAGGTGTGGCTTCTCAACTCTGGAGTAGAGTGTACAGCCCGTTGAGAAGCACCATCTCTGAAATAGCCGAGGCTCAATTTCTCCAGAGGGAAGATGTGCCTCAATCCAGGAAAGTGGTAATTGTGGGGGGTGGGGGGGGGAGAAAGGAGAGAGTGAGTAGATATGTAGAAGAACACAATTGGTATGGCACTCAGTAAAGGGTAAACCTCTGCCAGGCTGAAAAGTTTAATTACGTTTTGTATCCAACTGATAGGCCGGATCCAGATCAGGAGTTCACCAAAATCTAATCAATTTGGCCTTCTCACACAACCAACCATTCCACGAAGTTTCATCCGAATCCGTCCATAACCTTTTGAGATGTCCTTCTCACAGACGGACAAACAGGGTTGAACACATAACCTTCGGTGGTGGAGGTAGTGAGAGTGCAGATGATAGACAGAGAGTGAGTAAAGGGTGAGCAAACCACCGACAGCCCGTTGGCCCAAGGTTCAAGCGATCCTCATCCCAGAAAGTAAACAGGCGGAGCATGTGGGCCCAAGATTGGAGACGAAGATACTAGGGTTGTGGTTATGAGTGCTGAATCAAAGTTGTTGTTAAAGTAATTGAACTTGTATCTATAACCCACAAGTTCAGTTCTTTGGGGTATCCTTTTTGAATTGTCTCGATTAGAATGTCACCAAAAGTCACAGGCAGGTTTGTCATTTCAAATCTGTCAGTGCGGAGATTCAGAACAAACAGTAAAGATCATATCTACCAGGTCGCTCCCTGTAAATTGTTTTCCTTGCGGTTGTGGTGGAGTATTCAAGTTATGACGCGTGTCATGGGGTGAAGGCACCCCGTCAGTTTTGTTACCAGAAAGGCCAAAGATGGAAGAGACGAGGGCTGAAGCATGATTCACCCCATTTTGAAATATAGGAACCCATGACCACTGAGTACATGGTATGAAGTGACCCTTTCAGCTCCCCAACTGAGCGAAATTGCAATAGTGGTTCGAAGGTTGCGGTACATACATACTGCGATCCCAACTTGATGGAGGATTGATGAGCCTATTGATCTCTTTTAGTGTCAAAAATCTTGTACAAAAACGAAAACAACAACAACAACACCTCTGAAAATTACTGTAAAGCTGCAGAGAAGTGCTATTCGTTTTACCTTAAGCTTAAACTATTGGTGTTTTCATGTTTATTTTTCAATACATTACTGTATAATTCATCACTGCATCTTTGGCATGACATGTAAGTTGGAAAATGCATTTTAATGGTGATGGTTCAGTTAAAATGGCTCGGTTTAATTTACTTGACCATGTGATGGTTTAATAGTACTCAGTGATGTTCCTGTTTAATTTTAACATCTCTCATCTTTTCCTGTTTGATAATTCCCTCGCTTATTGTTCCCAACTGTTGCCCCACTGTTGGATGCTAATCTGAGTTCCCTTGCAAGCAACTTCAATGCAGGCGCATCAAAGCCTGCGCAATGGTTGCCAGCCTATGGTTGTTCGTCTGTGATCCATCCATTTGAAATGGTGAACATCAAGCAAGGAAGCAGCACGCATCATTTAAAAGTCTTTGGTACGACTCGGCCAGGATTAGAACAACCGACCTCCGAGACTCGGAGCGGATGTTGTAACCGCTTAGCCACCGAGTCTGGTAAACACCCTTTAGCCTCTCACTCTTCCATGAGCATCGATGTTGTAAAAGGGGAAAAAGTTTGAAATTGGTGTAAAAAACAATAAATAAATAACATGTAAGCGCACTTTCATTAATATTGGTAAAAGCTTGACGTTGGCTCAGTGGTTAGGATGGCTGGCTTGAGATCTTAGAGTCCTGAGTTTTAGTCCTGTTGGATGCTGAATTAACACCAGGTGGGGTTGACTCAGCCTGTTATCCTTCTGAGGTTGGTGAAATGAGTACCAGTGTACTGGTATCGGTGCATTGCATCAGTGGCATAGTTGTGCCCAAATAAAATGATCGCTACCCAGCAGCCAAGTTGTCATATGCAAAAAGAATAATTAATATCAGTTGTTAACATTTTCTGTCTTACCACAAACTGACTGATCACCCTTCATATAAATTGGGCTGATATACGTTGTGGTTCCTTCATGTTTTTTTTTGTTCCGTACAGCATTGAATGACCAAATAGTTAACCAAAAAATGTTGGTGCGGGTTGACTCAAAAGGTTTTGGTGCCTCCGTCACTCAATCAAATTGTTTTAGTCCAATCGAACCATGAAAAAAAAAGATTGTCAACCGGACCAAGTATTATTTGGTCAATGTAACCCTAAATAGATGGTGCACAGAATATGAGTTTTCTTAAAATAACTGTGATGTTAGGGGAGGCCATTCAGCCCACCCAAGCCTGCACTATTATCACCAACTTATGGTTGTTTGTCCGTGTTCTATACTTATAAATGCTGCGTCAAGCAAGGAAGCAGCACGTACCATTTTTAAAGTCCTTGGTAAGACTCGGTATGACTCAATCCAACCACCAACCCCCCCCCCCAGACTCAGAGCAGAGACACCAACCATTCCAATGCTGATGGTCGAGGCTTTTTTCAACTGAGGTGAAACGGCGATAAACCCAAAATTTTATAATCCCTTTTGAAAAACGTCACAATATTAATTTTTTGGTCAAATGTTCTTAACCAATTTTTTTGACCAACATTTCTTTGGCTTTGCACCCACTCATCAAACATTTATTGGTCAAGAAAACTTGACAGAAATTCATGATGAGCATTTTGGGGTTAAATGCCCACAAACCCAAAAAAATTTGGGTCAAAGAAGGAAATTTGACCAAATTCTTTGAACAGTGCGTCTTGCAATCTTTCCATGCAGTTCAGGATAAATAGCCATGACGTTTCACCCAATCATGAGTTCGTCATCCTTTTATAGCACACGTAGTGAACATCATACTCAACGCGTGCACATGAGAGAATAGGAAACAACAACAACAACAACAACACAATACCCTGGCAATTTGGAATCCGTATCGTCGGCTATGACCCTTTTGCTTCCGGTTTTTGTCATGGGGAATGATGCATACTGGGAGATCATGACCGGAAGTGTTGATTTATTTATTTATTTAATTATTTTTCCCCAAAGTTAATTTTAAACTTCCGAAAGTGATTTTTTTTCATGACAGGAAGTGTTTATTTTGTATTTAACATTACCGGGAGTGATTTTGAAACTCTTTCCGGAACTTTTAATTTCTTTTATTCATGACCGGAAGTGTTTATTTATTTATTCATTCCATTATTTTTTCCCCAAAGTTAATTTTATACTTCCGAAAGTGATTTTTTTCATGACAGGAAGTCTTTATTTAGTAAAGATATCCCCTGCATCATCAAAAATAATTTTTAATCGTGATTTACATTATTTGATCGCTGATCCCGAATCCAGGCTGAAGTAACTGGAAATTGCGTCAAAATCATCAGCTGTGCGGCACTTACATGTACCATGGTTTCGTTGGCAAGTATACAGTTGTGAACAAGTTTTAGGTAAAGTCAGAAGCGAATGTAAGAAGAATTCTACGTTCGCTTCTCGGCTTTGCCTATTCCATATTCATCTGAAGATATTGTTGCGAATTCGAATCCGCCGGCGTGCGAGCGGCCACGTAACTCGAATCGTGGCACGTCGCCCACCGGACGGACAATTCTGTCGTGACCCTCTCGGACTAACGACGGGAACTAGTCACGGGTGGGCCTTTCGGCCTCACCACGATCGTGCCAATCGGCCCCCCGCGTGGGATAGGGTTGTTTGCCAAATTCGACCTACCTAAGTACCCACACGGAGAGTAGACCGGGCGATCGCACCTCGCCGCAGGTCGACTTCGGACACGGGCCACTTTAAGCGACCCGTTCCGTACTATCGGGATAACCGAGCGGTGTTATCGTCAACCTCGACGGTTCCGATTAATTATTGGGCGTATTTAGCCCACGACCAACCCTTTACGTGAAGTAAGATGAAGATTCAATTAAAGAAAAGACGAAGCAAAACGGGAAAAACTGTTCAACATAATTCAAATTTATTCCGCGGCAAACGGAAAGCACACATATACAATTACAACAATTATGCACCAAAAGCAAATGTAAAAGAAACACAACAATTATGCACCAAAAGCAAATGCAACAAAAGAAACACAATGCAGATATACTACCGACTACGCGAGCACACGGCAACACTTACACAGTTTTACTTTACAGACGGTGCCGACAACACATATACTCCAAAGCAAAAGAAAAAGGGCCACCCTCTACGACAAGGGGGCAGACGTGGGCTGTGGGCGCGAGACCGCGTAGAGCCTACCCGTCTGGTGATGAGCCTCAAAATGGCGGCGGCGCCCCGACTCCACGGGCCTCGCGGACAGTGTCTGGAATGGGGTGGGAACGGGGCCCCCTTTTCGCACTATCTCAGTGCGGGGGGAAACAGGGGGGGTTGTTGATGCTCTGGGGAAAGAGGATAGCTGGCTTGCTTGGGTCCCGCGACGAGCGACTCCACTGCGCCCTCGACCGCGTTCCCGGCTTCTCCTCTCTGCAGCTCCCCGACAGACTCCGAACCCCGACAGACCGGCTCTCCTCCAGACCCGTCTTGACTGCTGCTGCCACACTTCGCCGCCGCCACAACGCGCCCGAGCCCGAAACAGAAACTCTCTACTCCAACTCGAGCCCGAAACAGAAACTCTTCTCCAACTCGAGCCCGAAACAGAAACTCTTCTCTAACTCGAGCCCGAAACAGAAACTCTTCTCTCCCACTCGATTCGCCCCGCGCTCGGCGCTTTATAGTCAGCAGGAGAAACCATATGCAGATTTTCGGATCAGGATCGGCTCTGGGGCGGAGCCACGCTCGCCCATTGGACGGAGGAAAAGTGGGCGTGAATCATTCCTGATCCTTGAATTTGCATATACCGATTCTACTCCGACGCGCCTGGAAGCGGGGCCAAATCGCCCCGCGCTTAATGATTGGACGGATCAGAAGTGGGCGTGTATCATTCCTGATCCGACTTCCCCTCGGAAAGGCCGCTCTTTGTACCCATGGCTCAGCGCGCGCCCTGTACGAGGCCAGGAAAGCTTGACGCTCGGCGTTCACAAGCGGCGCGGGAATGGCCACAGAAGGAGAGGTGAAGGGTCTAAAGTGGCGGTCCCTGGCCATGGTGACGCGTGGAATGGTGGTGATGCGATGATTGCGATAGCGAGTTGTGAAGGTAAAGGTCATGGCTGTTGGCGTTGTTGTTGTTGTGAAGCGGCGTTGCGGTTGGTGGTTGTTGTGTGATGGCGGTTGAGACGTGGTTGGTTCAAAATAAAGATAGAACAGAAAAACGGCTATCTTGAAGGGTCGCAGCCCGAATGAATCACATTTATTCCCTCGAAACAACGGGTTTGGGCTAACTACACATATACTTACAGAGATATCTCACCTACGGGACCTGAATGGTGGTTTGCGAATTTCCTCAACCACAACACTAAATTGCATCAAAATCATCAGCTGTGCAGCACTTACATGTACCATGGTTTCGTTGGCAAGTATACAGTTGTGAACAAGTTTTAGGTAAAGTCAGAAGCGAATGTAAGAAAAATTCTACGTTCGCTTCTCGGCTTTGCCTATTCCATATTCATCTGAAGATACATATATATATATATATATATATATATATATATATATATATATATATGTATATATATATGTATATATATGTATGTATATATATATATGTATATATATATATATATGTATATATATATATATATATATGTATGTATATATATATATATGTATATATATATATATATATATATATATATATATATGTATGTATATATATATATATATGTATATATATATATATATATATATATATATATATATATATATATATATATATATATATATATATATATATATATATATATATATATATATATATATATATATATATATATATATATATATATATATATATATATATACAGTGGGGAGAACAAGTATTTGATACACTGCCGATTTTGCAGGTTTTCCCACTTACAAAGCACGTAGAGGTCTGTAATTTTTATCATAGGTACACTTCGACTGTGAAAGACAGAATCTAAAACAAAAATCCTGAAAATCACATTGCATGATTTTTAAATAATTAATTTGCATTTTATTGCATGAAATAAGTATTTGATCACCTACCAACCAGTAAGAATTCCGGCTCTCACAGACCTGTAAGTTTTGTCTTTAAGAAGCCCTCCGATTCTCCACTCATTACCTGTATTAACTGCACCTGTTTGAACTCGTTATCTGCATAAAAGACAGCTGTCCACACTCAATCAATCAGACTCCAACCTCTCCACAATGGGCAAGACCAGAGAGCTGTCTAAGGACATCAGGGACAAAATTGTAGACTTGCACAAGGCTGGGATGGGCTACAGGATAATAGGCAAGCAGCTTGGTGAAAAGGCAACAACTGTTGGCACAATTATTAGAAAATGGAAGAAGTTCAAGATAACAGTCAATCTCCCTTGGTCTGGGGCTCCATGCAAGATCTCACCTCGTGGAGCCTCAATTATCATGAGAAAGGTGAGGGATCAGCCCAGAACTACACGGCAGGA
>NC_140974.1:6499063-6521563 GCF_056783735.1 Eptatretus burgeri
TACATACATATATATATATATATATATATATATATATATATATATATACATACATATATATATATATATATATATATATATATATATATATATATATATATATATATATATATATATATATATATACATACATATATATATATATATATATATATATATATATATATATATATATATATATATATATACATATATATATATACATACATATATATATATATATATATATATATATATATATATATATATATATATATATATATATATATATATATATATATATATATATATATACATACATATATATATATATATACATATATATATATATATATATATATATATATATATATATATATATATATATATATATATATATATATATATATATATATATATATATATATATATATATATATATATATATATATATATACATATATATATATATATATATATATATATATATATATATATATATATATATATATATATATATATATATATATATATATATATATATATATATATATATATATATATATATATACATATATCATGCTGTTTCAAATTTCCAACAGCACACTAAACTCACAGTACTACTGGTGGTTCATATGCTAACTCTTTCTGGTGAATTCCTTCTTTCTTCCATTTTATATGAAATATAAATAAGGTCAAACTGGTATTCCAATTTGTCTTTTCAAGCCAGCTCTCTTCTCGACCCACTCCTCGCATGATATGGACAAAGCGCCACTGAAAGAAAAAAACAAATTTATCTGTCAGCTACGACAAGGTAATCTGCAGCAAATCTCTTCAAGTGGGTTTTTATACGTGTTCTGCTTCCAGAAGATGTGCAGCAGGGTTTAAGAGAGAAAAGTTGCACGCTCTTCCCTCTGACTACTAGCTCGGCACGAGGCATGGCCTGTAGATTAAAAGCTTTTAACGCCATTCTGTCTTTCCCTCGATCGGCGGCACTAAAGGCAACGAGTTAGCAGCTGGGACAATTCCAGAACACAAACTTCTCAGCTCAAACTGTTTTGAGCCATTCTGCATGCGTGAGCTTTGAAATGCGCATGCAATTAGGAGCAAAAATGTATACAATCACTGGCTGGGTGACTTTATGTGGATGACAGCACCCCCCCCCCCACATCCTTTCCCTCCCTCCCTCTCCCTCCATCCCCCTCTCCCTCCCTCTCCCTCCATCCCCTTCTCTCTTCCTCTCTCTCTCTCTCTCTCTCTCTCTCTCTCTCTCTCTCTCTCTCTCTCTCTCTCTCTCTCTCTCTCTCTCTCTCTCTCTCTCTCTCTCTCCCTTAGGGATCGTTGGTGAAGTGAGATTTACAATCTTTCTGCTTCTGCAGAGCACCATGCAAAGTAAACTGAATTCACTTTTTGCTCCCCATGCTGATGCAATGAGGTACATAAATGGCAGTAGGAACGAAGAGCCAAAGTACATTGTGGGTCGAGTCCCCAAAAATGCATGACTGTCAGAGTTTCAGCTCTGATGTACCGTTACTCTGTTACAGAGCATCGATGCTGCTTAAGCACTTCCTTGGCAAGGGTTATACTGGGTGATCTGTCATTGACTTCCCAGCAGTACAGCGGCCTGTAAAAGTATTCACCCCCCCTCCAAAGTTTTCACATTTTGATGCTACCTGAGCTTATTTTGTTATGCTTTCAAATCAAATTTAATATTTTGAGTCTTCACAAACTACTGTAAAGTGATAAAGCCAAAAAAATGAAGATAAAATGTGAATGAGTTCTATTAACAGAGAACATGAGATAATTCTCAGTTACATGAATATTTCAACCCTTTGCCTAATTAACCATAAATCACTTCAGAACCAAATTGTTTGTTTGAAAGGTTACAAAATAAGTGGAAGAGGTTTCACCTGTTTGTAATCAGTGGTTTCACTTTAAAATTAATCTCCAACACTTATCTAAGGAGTTTTAAGGTTCAACTCACTTGATCAACAAACAAGGTAAGCATGAAGACAAAAGGAGCTTTCCGAAGATGTCAAACATAAAGTGGTGGAGAAGTCCTGTTCAGTAGAGGGTTATAAGAAGTTTCCAAAGTCACTCATTGACCCTTTGAGTCACTCACGGTGAAATCCATCATGAAGAAGTGGAAGACGTATCATACCACCCAGACACTACCGAGATCAGGTTGCCCATCCAAACTCAACAACCAGGCAAGCAGGAAAATGGTTTGGGATGTCTCTGTAAATCCAATGAATTTTGGAAGATCTACAAGGTCTGAAATGGGGGTCAGTGTTCTACTATGAAATGGTCAGTGTTTTACTGAAATCTTCTATGTCTGAAATGGGGGTCAGTGTTCATCAATCAACAATATCCCGTTTCCTTTACAAAGGTGGCCTCAAATGTGGACAGGTGGAAAGAAAGTAGCCATTACTGAAAAAGACTAATCTAAAATCACATATGGAGTTTGCAAAAAACACATCTTAATGGTACTGCAGGCATGTGGAGAAAAGTTTTGTGATCAGATGAGACAAAATTGAACTTTTTGGTCTAAATTCAAAGTGTTATGTCTGGCAAAATCTTAACACTGCACATCACCAGTGAACACCATCCCTACTGTCAAACATGGTGCTGGCAGCATCATGTTATGGGACTTTTTTATCAATAGAGACTGACAAGCTTGTCAGTATAGAAGGGATAATGGATGGTGCAAAGTACAAGAGAATCCTTGATGAAAACCTTCTTGAGTCAGTCATGAATCTGAAACTGGGTAGAAGATTCACATTTCAGTAGGACAATGATCTGAAGCACAAAGCTAAAGCCACACTCGAGTGGCTGTATATGAATAAAATAAATGTTCTTGAGTGGCCCAGTCAAAGTCCTGACTTGAACCCAGTTGAACATTTATGGAGAGACTTGAAGATCGCAGTCCATCGACGATCCCCATCAAAGTTGCCAGACCAAGAGCAATTTCCATGTGAAGAATGGGTAAATATTTCTGCATCTCACTGTGCAAAGCTGGTAGAGAGACCTACCCAGAAACACTCATAGCAATCATTGATACAAAACGTTCTTCCACCAAGGACTGACCTCAGGGGCTGAAAACTTTTACAACCAGTGAATTTTGATTTGTACATGTTTTTTACAGATATTCCTGACATGTAACCTTCAACTATAACAGTGTTTCGTTTGATCTCTTCAGTTATTATTTATAAAGTTCATTTGGAAAAATTGTTTCTATATAATTAATAATTCATCTAAATGTGGCATTATTGGTAGAAGTTGAAAACTTTTGCAGGCCACTATGGCAGGATGGCAAGAATTCGTAATTTGTTCAGGGTGTTGGCGATAACTCACCTACTCTTCATGAAGGATACGACCATGGGATCTTTAACGTCCAGCAGCTTATGCCGGCAGACGTCCATCCATGTTTAACGTTTATGGTCCATCCAAGGGCTGACACATTGATGAAATACCTTGCCTGTGAAACACCGGGATGACATTTTATAGCTGTGTCGGGATTCAAACCCTTTTTTGACAGCTTATATGCGAGTGTGCGTATCTCCATGTCTAGGCCATCCCGCCAGCCCAGTTTCAGCACAGTGCAGTTTAATATACCGAATTGGCATGTTCACCACACGTCACACAAATTACATAACTGGAAAGACCTTGACCTAAACCTTACAAGAGCGAAATATTATGGTTTGATAACAAGGTGGAGAAATGTCTGAGGCCCCTCTGAATCTCAACATGACTTTCGACTATCATATCTGTGAGAAGATTATGTGATGTCGAGTATCGATGAAGAGGTGGTCATCGGTGTTAGAACTAACTAGCACTAACCAGGACACATTCTTGGCACCTTCAAGAAATTTGTCTCATGGCAGCTTCAAGGATTATTTTTATGACAGTAACCTAAGGCTCATGGACGATCTTGCACGTATATTACTTTCAGGAAGAAGACATGATGAGACATGGGTGAACTTCCACATGACATGCAAGGAAATTGGTGGACAATACACAACATGTAGATGTCATTTGAACCTGGAATCCCAGAATCATGAGCAAAGTGCTCTTTTGGGAATGCCAAACAGCCCGAACAAGGATTGACTTGAAAGATTGTTTGTCATTGGGATATCTTTCAATGGTTGAATGCCTTTGGTAATTTTGAACGTTCGATCATTGTGAGACTTAACAGTTAACTAAATTATGATGATGTATTAACAAGGTGACTTTAAACTGTCCTTATCCTTCAACATCTTATCAACTTATTGTTCCGAAAGCATCCTGATGAACATCATTAATATGCCTCGTATTGCCAAGAACTGACAGGAAGCAGCTGTTCAAAGCCTACAATGCTCATTAAATGAAAAGTATTTACAATATGAGTCTTCAATTTGTCTCACAACCCCATGAGCTCTGAAGACAAATGCAAGGAGAGTGTAATGGATAGAGAGTGTCCATGATGATGGACTTATGACTTACCCAGCCAGCCGCCCCCACACCTCACTCTCTCTCCATCCCTCCCCAACCCGCATTAGTTTCTTGAAACATCATCACATTCACTCAACTAAAAATGATATCTCTCATTGTCTCTGTCTCTGTCTCTATCTCAATTGTATCTCTTTCACTCTCCATCATCTCTTACTTTCATCTTCACTCTATCTTCTATCTCCTCTCTCTCTCTCTCTCTCTCTCTCTCTCTCTCTCTCTCTCTCTCTCTCTCTCTCTCTCTCTCTCTCTCTCTCTCTCTCTCTCTCTCTCTCTCTCCCCCCCCCCTCTATCTCTTAGGGATTGTTGGTAAAGTGACATTTACAATGTTTCTGCTTCTGCAGAGCACCACGTAAAGTCTACTGAATTCACTTTTTGTTCCCCATGCTGATGCAATGAGGTACATAAATGGCAGTACGAATGAAGAGAGAAAGTACATTGTGGGTCGAGTCAAAAAAATGCATGACTGCAAAAGTTTCAGCACTGATGTACCATTACTCTGTTACAGAGCATCGCTGCTGCTGAAGCACTTCCTTGGCAAGGGTTATACTGGGTGGTTTGTCATCGACTTCCCAGTAGTACAGTGGCCTACAAAAGTATTCACCCCCCTCCCACCCCCTCCAAAGTTTCACATTTTGATGCCACTTGAGCTTATTTTCTGATGCTTTCAAATTAAACTGAATATATTGAGTCTTCACAAACTACTGTAAAGTGATAAAGTATAATTTACTGGTACAATCCAGAATTCATGGTTCTATTAATGATGGAAAGCCGTCCAGGTCCTGCGGCAGCAAAACAGCCCCAAACCATGATACTCCCATCACCATGCTTCATGGTTGGGAAGAGGTTCTTTTGTTGGAATGCGGTGTTTAGTTTTCTACAAATATAGCGTTTCTCATTTAAGCCAAAAAGTTCTACTTTCGACTCATCTGTCCACAGAACATTCTTCCATTGGCCTTCTGAATCACCCAGGTGGTCTTTGAAAAACTTGAGATGGGCGGCAATGTTCTTCTTGGAGAGCAGTGGTTTCCTCCTTGCTGTCGTCCCATGCACACCATTCTTTTTCAGTGTTTTCCTGATGGTGGACTCATGAACACTGACATGAGCTAATGGAAGAGAGGCCTGTGGATCCTTAGACGTTACCCTGGGGTTCTTTGTGACGACCTGGATTATTGTGCACCTTGGTCTTGGAGTGAATTGCATTGGACGACTGCTCCTGGAAAGAGTAACAATGGTGTTGAATTTTCTACATTTGTACATTATCTGCCTGACAGTGGATTGGTGGAGCACAACATCTTTGAAATGGTTTTGTAACCCTTTCCAGACTGACGGGCATCGACCACTCTTTTTCTGAGTTCTCAGAAATCTCTTTTGATGGGGCATGACACGCTTCCACAAACTTGTTTGGTAAAAACCAGACTGTGATGGTGACGAACAAAGTTTATGTTTTTCATGTTGGGCAGGGACACGCAAACTCATTCCTGATTGTCATCCCATTGAATAAAACACCTCACTTTAATTACCCCCTTAATTGAGCTGATTAACCTCGAGATTCACATACATTTTCCAACAAAGAAATTGAATGGTGGATCATTTTGCTCAATAAATGAATGAAAAAGTCGATTTTTTTGTGCTATTTATTTAATCGAGTTCTCTTTATCGATTATTGAGACTAACATGAAGATCTGATCACATTTTAAGTCGAATTTATGCAGAAATACAGAAAATTCGAAAGAGTTCACAAACTTTTTCTCACCACTGTATTTGGAGCCAGGTATGATATATTTAATTTGTCATCAAATACCTGTTTGCTGAAATTCAGCTTCCACATCCTTGACTTTTGGGTCCAAAGTAACCTTTGATGGGTCCATGCCTTGATGCAAAAGTACACAAATATTCTTCACTTTTTACAAATACATAACTATGGAAAAATGTATCATTTACATACATCTGCCAAACACAGCAAACAATGAAAAGTAATTAAACAAAACCCCATTTTCATTGCAATATGACCTAGTTTTTTTCCCCTCATTTCTGGCTCTGTTTTGCATTCTGTTCTAATTCATTCGAAATAAATGAATTAAACTTTCTCATTGCTCACTTTCCTTTTCATCACAATGTAAATAATCTCGTCGTGGGCAAAAAGTCAATGTAAGGTGTTTTTTCTTCTCTTAATCTTGTTCAAAATATGAAAAGCTCTTGGTGAATCTCTTCTTGCATTATTCTCATTTTAATTGAGTCTCGACTGTTGTAGGACATCTCACAGTGAAACTTAATGTAACGGAAGCAATTTGTGCCACGCTATTCAAACCAATCACTCTGTTGTTTCATTACAGCTGGCACAAGTTTGAGAATTTCATTACTTTATTTTTTTTTAAATGCTTTTTTCCTCAAACTGTGATATGTTCAACCAAAGTGCTTTTTTCATTGTTGCAGTAAATTACGATTGACAAATGACAAGGTGCTACCATCTTTGGCTGAGTAACAACATCGGCCTGATTGTGTCATTGCAAAACCCTCAAACTGCCGTGAAGATAATTCATTTGAAAAATTAATCATATGATGTGTTTATGTTTATGTGTGTGTGTGTATACGTATGTATACAAATTCGTATGTATGTATGTATAGATATTTGTATGTATGTATGTACTGTATATATATATATATATATATATATATATATATATATATATATATATATATATATATATATATATACTGAATGTATAGATATTTGTATGTATGTATATTTATGTGAAGATATTTGTATGTATATATGTAAATATATATATATATATATATATATATATATATATATATATATATATATATATATATATGATATATTATGTAAATACTAGCGATGCCCATGCACATGCACGGGATAGCAGTACAACATAGCTGGTAGCAGACGACACACCGTACAAGGGGAATGAAAAAATACGCATTGTGCAAAATGCAAGTGGTACTATGGAACGCCAAGACTTCCCAAACATTGTCAGCATGTCCGCGAAGTGCCACAGAAATTTCATAGGGATCATGTGACGGCGAGCCGAGTTTTTAGTGTGCATGCTTGGTATTATAATCGAGATATGTATGTATATATATATATATATATATATATATATATATATATATATATATATATATATATATATATATATATATATATGTATACACACACATCTATATTAATATTTCGGCATGCCCCTTTCTTTGTTCCACAATCAGATTTTTGTTACTGCATGAAATGAAACAAGATTTGGCACATATACTAATGATATTAATGTCTTCCTTAAGAGGCCCCTCAAAATTCGTTTTCATGCATTTTCACAAACTCCAACGGATTCCATTCAAATTCGGTACGATTATGGCTTTTGGTCCAACTTAGGTCATTGGCTATAAATTTTTTCCATAACATTTCCGATATTCGAAAAAAATCGATAAATCGATATCCCTTATGGGATTTTCTATTCAAATCCACTCAAGTTTAAGGCCTACGGGGGACGCAAATTTCCACTTTGCCCTGGGCGCTGTTTACCTCCGCTATGCCAAGCTGTTATGGTTAGGGTTTGGGTTAGTGTTAGTGTTAGGGTTAGCTACCCAAACACTAACCCTAACCCTAACAGCTAACCCTAACCCTAACAGCTAACCCTAACCCTAACAGCTAACCCTAACCCTAACCCTAACCATAACCGCTAACCCTAACGTTAACCGCGAACCCTAACCGCTAACAACTATTCAGGAAATTTGCAAGAAAGCCCGGGCAACGCCAGGCTTTATTGCTAGCCCGAGCAACGCCGGGCATTACTACTAGTGTATATATATATATATATATATATATATATATATATATATATATATATATATATATATATATATATATATATATATATATATATATATATATATATATATATATATATATATATATATATATATATATATATATATATATATATATATATATATTGTTGCGGATTCGCGCCCGCCGGCGTGCGAACGGCCACGTAACTCGAATCGCGGCACGTCGCCCACCGGACGGACAATCCCGTCGTGACCCTCTCGGACTAACGCCGGGAACTAGTCATGGGTGGGCCTTTCGGCCTCACCACGATCGTGCCAATCGGCCCCCCGCGTGGGATAGGGTTGCTCGCCAAATTAGACCTACCTAAGTACCCACACGGAGGGTAGACCGGGCGATCGCACCTCGCCGCAGGTCGACTTTGGACACGGGCCACTTTAAGCGACCTGTTCCGTACTATCGGGATAACCGAGCGGTGTTATCGTCAACCTCGACGGTTCGATTAATTATTGGGCGTATTTAGCCCACGACCAACCCTTTACGTGAAGTAAGATGGAGATTCAATAAAAGAAAAACGAAGCGAAACGGGAAAAACAGTTCAAAATAAAGCACATTTATTCCGCGGCAAACGGAAAGCACACATATACAATTATGCACCAAAAGCAAATGTTAAAGTAACTAAAGAAACACAACAATTATGCACCAAAAGCAATTGCAACAAAAGAAAAACAATGCAGATCTACTACCGACTACCGAGCACACGGCAACACTTATACAGTTTTACTTCACAGACGGCGCCGACAACACATATACTCAAAGCAAAAGAAAAAGGAAGGGGCCACCCTCATCTACAAGGGGGCAGATGGGCCTGGGGCCGAGACCGCGTCGAGCCTACCCGTCTGGTGATGAGCCGCAAAATGGCGGCGGCGCCCCGACTCCGCGGGCCTCGCTGGCACTGCCTGGAATGGGGTGGGAACGGGCCCCCTTCTCACACTATCTCAGCGTGGGGGGGGAACAGGAGGGGGTTGTTGATGCTCGGGGGAATGAGGATATCTCGCTGGCTTGGGTCCCGTGACGAGCGACTCCACCGCGACCTCGGTCGCATTACCGGCCTCCCCTCTCCGCAGCTCCCCGACTCTGACACGAGCGCCGACCTCCACAAAGATTCTTGGCTTTTCCAGCCTCTCCGGACCCCGACAGACACTCTCTCGACTGCCTTCGCCGCCGCCACAACTCTCCAACTCTCCCACTCTCCACTCTTCTCAACTCCGTCCAACTGCCCCGATTCGGTCCGCGCTCGGTGCTTTATAGTCCGACAGGAGAAATCATATGCAGATTTTTGGATCAGGAATCCCTCGGGGGCGGAGCCACGCTCCCCATTGGACAGAGGAAAAGTGGGCGTGAATCATTCTTGATCCGCGAATCTGCATATAGCGATTATACTCCGACGCGCCTGGAGGCGGGGCCAAATCGCCCCACGCTCGCTGATAGGACGGAACAGAAGTGGGCGTGAGTCATTCTTGATCCGATTTCTCGGAAAGGCTGGTGTTTTTGCACCCGCTGCTCGGTGCGCGCCCTGTACGAGTCCAGTATCGGTGCCCACAAGCGGCGCGGGAATGGCGGTGATGCGATGGTTGCGAGGGCGAGATGTGACGGTAAAGGTCGTGGCTGTTGGCGTTGCTGTTGTTGTGAAGCGGCGTTGCGGTTGGTGGTTGGTGTGTGAAAGCGGTTGTGGAGAAGGTGGATGTTGTGAAGGCGGTTCTGGAGAAGGTGGCTGTGGTTGTCGAGATGCGGTTAGTGGTGGTTGTGGTGGTAGTAATGGCGGTTGGTCCAAAATAAAGATAGTAAAAGAAAAACAGCTATCTAAAAGGGTCGCAGCCCGAATGAATGACATTTATTCCCTCTAAACAACGGGTTTGGGCTACTACACATATACTTAGAGATATCTCACCTACGGCACCTGAATGGTGGTTTGCGAATTTTCGTCAACCACAACAATATATATATATATATATATATATATATATATATATATATATATATATATATGTATGTATGTATGTATATATATGTATATATGTATGTATATATATATATATATATATATATATATATATATATATATATATATATATATATATATATATATATATATATATATATATATATATATATATATATATATATATGTATACGTATATATATATATATATATATATATATATATATATATATATATATATATATATATATATATATATATATATATACATACATATATATATATATATATATATATATACGTGTATATATATATATATATATATATATATATATATATATATATATATATATATATATATATACATATATATATATATATATATATATATATATATATATATATATATATATACATATATATATATATATATATATATATATATATATATATATATATATGTATACGTGTATATATATATATATATATATATATATATATATATATATATATATATATATATATATATATATATATATATATATATATATATATATATATAAAATACAGAGACATGACAGAAGTAAATAGACACCATAAATTTCTTCATTTCATCTGTATAACATAGTTTTGCTCAGTGATTTGTACTAATATTCAACTATTTATTTGAAGAAACGAGTTCCTGGGTCTTGTGTGACAATTAACTATGCCTTGAACCCAGGGAGCACACGATCTTTGCAATTTTCAAAGAGGACAAATTGTTGGTCAATCGGAAGGTGGAGTCAGTCAGTGTCAGATAGCTCAGTACCTTGGCATTCCGCATTCTACGGTCAATCAGGTGATTGTGCAATTCACCAGCGAAGGCAAGGAATCCACAGCTTCCCGTTCTGGTCGACCTGGGCCCTCAGTAAGGTGTCTTTTAGCTCCCAAGCAGTCCATTGAGAAAACTCCCCGTTGCAAGGCAGCAGATGTTTACAGAGGAGGTCCAAGTTAGTTCAAGAACTGCCGTGCGGTACCTTCATCAACTTGGCTACTATGGGAGAGCAGCTCAGAGAAAACCTCTTCTTCGACCAGCTAACATTCAAAGGAGAAAGAAGTGGGCTGACGAGATGGCCAACAGACCCTTGGAGTTTTGGCAAATTGTCATTTTTGAGATGAGTCCCAATTTGCTCAATTTTCTGAGAGTGGACACGCATGGGTCTGGAGACTTCCCAGTCAAGGGTTCTCTTTGAACCAATTGCAGCCAACTGTAAAACACAGTGGCTATTCAGTGATGGTGTGTGGAGCAATCTGGAGCGCTGGTTGGTCAGAGCTTGTGGAGTGTGTTGGCAACATCAACTCTACGATATACATTTCTATCCTTGAAGATGGACTTCTCCCTGTCTTCTCCACTAGTCAGATTGTGAAAAACAACACTGTTCATGGAAGATGGAGCTCCATGCCACACTGCAAAAAGAGACCAAAGAATGGCAGGACAGAGATGGGATCAAGCGACTTCGATGACCAAGTCAGTCTCCTGACATGAATCCCATTGAACACCTTTGGGCCATATTGGATCGAGCTGTGTGGAAAAGGTCCAGGAAACCAACATCACGGGCAGAATTGATAAACCTTTTGTGTGAAGCCTGGACAGAAATCCCACAAGAGAAAATTTCAGAACTCGTTAGTTCTGTGTCTGAAAGAGTAAAAGCGTTGAAATCAAATGTCGTAAAATGGATCAAATATACTTCAAATGTTCAAGAAATAAATTATTTAAAAATCATGGTTTGTATTTACTTCTGCATGTCTCTGTATATATGAATATATATACTTCTGCATGTCTCTGTATATATGAATATATATATATATATATATATATATATATATATATATATATATATATATATATATATATATATATATATATATATATATATATATAGTCATGTGCCACTTAACGACGGAGTTACGTTGTGAGAAGCGCGTCGTTAAGCGACGTTGTCGTTGTGCGATCATTTTTTTCTCATTTTCGTTTTCGAACATAGTACTACACAAAACTAGACACCTAGGTAAATAAGAACAGAGTTCAATTTGTTCGACCACTTTATTTGCGTGGAACGACAATAATCAAACAAGTATTGAACAGGTTGAAACACCCAGAACATCCCTGGCTCCGGCTCAGGCTGCGCATGCGCATTGGCACAGGGGGCCGTCGATATGTAGAAGTACCGTAAAGTACAATGTTCTCTATCTCCCTCCGATTCTTTATTATGTTAATAGATAAAGGCTGAGAAAATATTAAGTTTAATGAATGAACAAAAGTTTATATCGCCCATCGTGTGACTATTCCATGGAGTTGTCCTTGTTTCCAGGCAGGCACGCTGGTCGCTCTGGTGGATCGACGTTGACCTATTGCTGGTGCTGGTGGTGTCACATCGGGCCCCAGTGGGGATGGGGCTCTCGGGGTTTCAGGGGCCGATGGTGGCGTCTAAAGGATTGCGCGCCTCGGTGTGCCTCGTCCTGGTGCTGCTGGCGTGTCTGAAACGGGTGTCGTCTTGCGCCGGGGTGTGCATACTGACGTCAGTGCCGGCGTGGGTCCCGTTGGCGTCGCAGATGTCACGGGTTCGCTGTCGAGGTCAGGCAGTTGCGGTGTTACAACGGGTGCAGGTACAGTGATGCGGGTTGCTAGATCATCATAGATAGACCGGGGTGGCAGCTGGTCATTGCGAACTGGGCTAAACTTGTGCAGGAATTTCCTGTTCCGAAGTGTGACTCTGCCCGAGCCGTCGATCTTGATCACGTATTGGTCGTGTTGGCGTACCTCCACGATACTGCCTGTCTTGTCCCATTTTTTTGGGTGGAATCCTGTCTGGTTCTGTACGCGGACTAGGTCCCCTACAGCAAGTGGCGGAAGGCGTTTGGTGTGTTCTGCCCAGGTGTCGGCTGTGCGGTTATGACGTTTGCGGAGGGCCTCCTCCCTCGCTTTCAGGGTCTCATGCCAAGTGTCGTGCGGTCTGTACTTCCCGGGGATAATTGGGATGAAATCGCGTATCGGGCGGCCGAAGACACACATTGCCGGGGAGATCTTCGTGTCAGGGTCAGGCGTGTTACAATATTGTAGTATCGCTCTCTACACAGCGTCAGTGTCAAGTTCTCCCTGCGGGCTGGTGTTGTCCGTGTTAAGTCGTTTCATTGTCTTAACTCCAATCTCCGCGCGACAGTTGCTGTGAGGGAAGGCCACCGATGACAAGCGGTGGTGTATGCCCCATCTGTGCAGGAATGACCTGGTCTCGGTGGAGGTGAACTCCGGTCCCCCATCTGACGCGAGCTCTTCTGGTGTCCCGTACGTCACGAAGGCGCGACGTAAGTGGTTTATGAGTCCGGCGGCGCCACCCATCGACTTTGAGATGATCGACCAGTTCGAGTATCTGTCCACCGTCACAAGGTAGTGTGCACCCCTGTGTACAAAGAAGTCCGAGCACACTGCCTGAAAGGGGTAAACGACCGGAATAGGTGGAGTTGGTGGCGCTCCAGGCTGTGATGGTGCCATCCGGTGGCAGTGTTCGCAGTTTTTCCGAGTGGCGCTGATGTCGGCCGACATGCCTGGCCAGAATACAGAGGATTCTGCGTGGGCGATCATCATTGACACGGCCTGGTGGGCAGCGTGTAGGGCGCTCAGCACATCGCCGCGGAGTGAGGGTGGTATGACTACTCGGTCCTTGTATAGGATCACTCCATCTGTCGATGTAATGTTCTCGCGGTACTGGTGATAGTCACGAATTGTCTCTGGTATCTCGATTTTTGAGTCGGGGATGCCGTTCATTGTCATTCCCTCCAATATGTGCATATCACCATCGCTGCTGGTGGCTTCCCTGACGCGTTCCCATGTTACTGATCGCAATGATTCGAGGCCCGCGGCACACCATGCCAGGTTGTCCTCCTCGACGTCGTCGTCATACTCCGGCTCAGTTTGGCGTAGGAGGGACAGGACGTCGGTGTGCGTGCTTGGTTGGAGGTGGGTCGCTATGGTGGCATTGTCATCTGGAAGGTTCATGAGTGGAGGTCGCGTAGTGCCAACCGGCCTGCGCGACATGGCATCTGCCGCCTTGTTCTTCATGCCCGGGATATGTATGATGCGGAAGCGATAACGCAGGGTCTTCTCCTTGAGGTTCCTGAGGCGGGGGTTGGGTATGTCGTCAAGTGCTCTGTCCAAAAGGAGTTTCAGCAGTGGTTTGTGGTCTACCGCAACGATCAGGTTCTCGCAGCCCAGTATGAAGTAGCGCGCCTTGTCCAAGGCGTCCGCGACTGCGAGAGCCTCACCCTCTATGGGCGCGTATCTGGATTCTGCCGCGTGTGTAAATCTGCTGCCGACCAGGGTTATTTTCCATCCATCAGTGCAGCAGAATGGTCTAACTGGCACGCATCGGCAGTGCTTTTGAAGCAACCAAAAACCGATTCCCTCCTTCGACCAGTCCGTGGCGATGCATGTTGGCTTAGTTTTGTCAAATATGCGGACACCGTGTTCGATTTCTTGTACGATCACGTCTTTCGACTCGCGGAATATGTCCTCTAACTCCATGGACCACTGGAAGCGTTCTCCACTTTTCAGGAGCTTCCGGAATGGCTGCATTCGTTCGGCCATACTAAAGGCGTATGCCACCTGGTTGACAAGCCCGAACCACGATCTGACGTCGGTGATACGCGGTTGTGGGAAATCGTGGATTGCTTCCAGGTAGCGGCTGCACGGTCGCATGTCGGTCATGGTGATGGTGAAGCCCGCGAAGTCCACCGTGGGTGCGCTGAAGACAAACTTCTCCGGGTTGAGGATGATTCCATTCCGGCCGCATATATCCAGCCATTGGACCGCCTGGAAGTAGCTCCCCTCAATCGTGTCTGACCATAGTAGCGTGTCATCTACGCACTTGGTCTTATTACCAATGTCCGCGACGATCTCATCGTATCGTCGTGAGTAACCGTCCCCCGATGCCATATACCCTTGTGGGGCAGATAGGTACCGGTAGCGCCCCCATGGAGTGATGAAGGTCGTCTTGTGGCGGTCGTCCTCGTGTAGGCGGACGCTATGGTAACCGTTCCATGCGTCGAATACTGTCTTGCGCTTCCCGTTAGGTATGCGTCTCGCCTGGTGGAACGGGGATTGGGTGTGGTGGGTCTCGCGGAACGCATGCTTGTTCAAGGCCTGAAAGTCGACGGTGCGTCGCGGCTTGCCATTCTTTTTGGCGCAAATTACCATGCGGTGACACCATGTCACCGGCGTGCCGACGGGTACTTCCTCCAACACGCCGAGCCGAACGTCCTGGTCGAGGCCTGCTTTTACCTCATCTTGCCAATGTATGGCCACGGAGATGGGAGTGTGGTGGGCAACCGGTGTCGCGTTCTCACTGAGCATAAGACGTAGTGGCGGGCCGGTCATTCTCGGTAGTGGCTGGTGTGGGCACGTGTTGAATGTGCTCTGAGCATACATCCTGAGTAAATGTGACTGTAGTGCCTCTATGTTGGCCTCGGTCGCTGGCATGGGGAGTGCGGTCGGCTTGGTCGGCGGCTCCGCGCGTCGCGGGCAGTCGCACAATTCCGAGGTCGTCAGATTCACCTCTCCGAGTGTCGGGAATCTGTCGGAGATCATTCCCAGGTCCATGCAGGCCGCGCGGGAGAGGAATATGCGGTCTGAAGAGTCCGTCACGTACGCGATTTGGCGCGTCTCCAATCTCCGAGCGTCGTCACTGTTACCGGCGAATCTGACTACCACGGCTCCGAGGATACGAATTCCTCTGTTTTTTGCGGCCTTCATGGTCATGGAAACAGGTATGAGGTCCTCGGTACTCAGGCCCATTTGTTGGACGACTTTAATGCCGATCAGGCAGCTCTGGCACCCCTTGTCTGCCATAGCGGGTAGGGTTACCGCGCGGGTGTGTTTCAGGAGGTTAAAACCCAGCGCTTTGTAATCCTCGCGCTTGTTGGTGAGAGTGAGGTTGACGTATGGCTGCGGGTCGGATATGCGTTTCATCCACTTATCGCACATATCATCGTACAGGTGGTGAGCGAGGGGAAGCGCGCGCATTTCGTCCTCTGTGCTGGCCATGGTGACCATGCATAGCTCGACGAAGGCTGCCGTCTGCTCGTCTTACATCCCGTCGGTCTCCTTAGATGGGGGTCTTGCCGATCGGCCGCCCAGGCACGCCTTGTCGAGGTGATTCTGGCGGCCACACTTCCGGCACTTTTTACCGTATCCGGGGCACTCGGCGCGTCTGGCGCGCCATTGAGGCGTTTTGCCGTGGCCCACCTCGCCGCAGTAGATGCATACACCTTCGGGCTTGGCCTTCCGTTTTTCCGGCCTGGCTCCTACTCTGGCGCGGACGTCCTGTCGCTTTCCCCGCCGATACGAACTACTGATCGCGTCCGTGCTCTGAGTGTCAAGCAGGCGCGATGCCGAGCGTTTTCCAGACTCTTTGGCCTCGATATACTCTATCATGTCCTTTAATGGCATGTCCTGGTTCTTCTCACCAAGTAGGTCAAGTTGTATTGCTTGGTCCGCGATGCCACGGGCAACCACGTTGCGCAATATCTCTTCCGTGAAGTCGTTGACCTGATCGCACCCCGCCTTGGTGCACTTCATTTCATACTTGCACGTGTCCGCCTGCCCCTTGATGCGGGCGTGGAACGACCGGACGGGCTCCTCGTGTCCCTGCCGCATGTTAGACAGGGCCACTCGAGCTACCATCGTGTTCTCCGTCCGGACGGCGAGCGCCTTCATGGCGGCGAGGACGTCTTCTTCATCGCTGCCCACGAGGCTCCGACCCGCCGCGCGAGTGAGGTCCTTTCTCAGCTCCTCCTCACAGCACTCCAGTAGCTGCGTGACTATGTCGGGTCCGACAAGCTTAGTACCTGTTTTGTATTCGCCCCAGCGGGTTATGAAGTACGACCAGGCCTCGCCCGTTCCGGCCAGTGCTATGGAGGGACGCTTGAGTTTCTCCATCTTGGCATTCGAGCTCGCCACCCTGGGGGCGGCGACGTGCACAGTGGCGTGTATACTCAACATGGCCGCCACCACTGCCGCCTCTGCGTGTGTAGCCATATAGTCACAACCCTCGATCGGGCACTCTGCTTCCACCGGCGCCATAGGAACAGTTATTCTGGAGTAAACATTCTATTTTCGGTGATGCACACGTGTGTACAGTGTCCTGGGGGCGAAGATTGGGTACAGAACCCGAGAAATCCAAACTCACTGTCGACGTACTCGTGGTCCGTTTTCACCCAGTCGTGTCCTCCTCAGCACCGACGATCTTCACTCGACTGCATCAAGTTGTTTGATTATAAATAAGAACAGAGTTCAATTTGTTCGACCACTTTATTAGCGTGGAACGACAATAATCAAACAAGTATTGAACAGGTTGAAACACCCACAACATCCCTGGCTCCGGCTCAGGCTGCGCATGCGCACTGGCACAGGGGACCGTCGATATGTAGAAGTACCGTAAAGTACAATGTTCTCTACTAGGCTATATGGTGTAGCCTCTTGCTCCTCGGATACAAACCTGTGCAGCATGTTACTGTACTGAATACTGTCGGCAATTGAAACACACATCCAAGAGACGGAAGACACGTTAGATTTACCTTTGTGCTGTTCATGACGGCCATCGGTGTTGTTCGCAGCAGCTTACAATCTCCTCTCGCATCAATTATAGAAAGGTGAATAAATAGCGTTTGGATTTTATAAATCCGTAATCATTGCATCGATGTTATAATTTACAAATGAATGTACGAGCTCCTGTCATTTGTGATATATATTTTCGGAACAGTGCGATTGTTTTAACAACATAAAAAGCTTCACTAATAATAAATTTGTGTTTTCATGTCGACGAACAACAACGATTTATTCGCGGAATTCTTCAATTCAAAGGTAATTTACTTGCTCGAAGGTAAACGTGGAAACATTGGTTCAGTTTGAAAGCCGATTTCCTTGAATCCCGATTTAGCACGACCCTGTTTTTTTCGCGATGACATTTTATGGACCTCAACGATCGCTGTGGTGAATTGAAGGTCGTGACGTGCGATCACAGGTTGCACGGCTCGAGCACGGAATAGATAAAGCTGAGGTTCCGCTCGGTCGGGGGGATTGTCCCAGGGGCATTGTCGTTTACGGCGGCGGTTCACTTGGTGCTCGTTGAATGGTGAGAATTGAGAGTATATCGGACTCTGTGCTTATACTGATTTATTCTGCGGTGATTAGTTGCACGTGTATACATTACTGCTTATGTACTCCTTGCTGCACCTGTATTCCCTGGTGTGCCCGTAGAAGCGGCTTCAATCAAATGGAATAAAGCCTACACTCTGAAGGTTCTTCTCTCGTTTTCATTTCAATTTATTCCATTTGGTTTTCTCGGCTCTCTAAACCAACGATGGACAAGATCTACAAACCAGAGAGGTTCGACGCAGACCCAAATGCGACTGAATCAGAAATGAAATGGTCGCATTGGTTCCGTTCCTTCTCACACTATCTGACCATCATCGAAGAGGGAGCCGACAAATTGGCCGCCCTTGTGAATCATGTCTCGCCCAGCGTATACAGGCTCTTCTCAGAGTGTGACACCTACGAAGCAGCGATCGACGTGCTGCAGGCGCTCTACGTGAAGCGCAAGCACGAGGTATACATACGACATCTTCTTAACACACACAAGCAAGCAGCCGGGGAGACAATCGATCAGTTCCTGCAAGCTCTGAAACAGCTGGGAAAAGACGGCAGCTTCCGGGCCGTAAACGCCGAGGACCACCGAAATGAAGCGACCCGGGAGGCATTTATCCAAGGACTCAGATCAGCCCACATACGGCAACGCTTACTAGAGAAAGCGCAACCCACTCTTGAAAAGGTAGTCGACCAGGCTCGAGCGATGGATACGGCTCAGCAGCAATCTGAGTCATTTGGGACACCGATGCTGCTAATGAACTCCGCTACGGTGGAAACTCAAGGAACCCCACAGACACAGACACAGCCTGACACAGGGGATGGAGAAAAACCCGAGGAGTCGGATACCCAGACCTCGTCAAACTCCTCAGCAACTACTCCGGTTGGTAAATGCTTCTTTTGTGGGTACAAAAGACACCCCGCCACAAATTGTCCGCCAGAGATGCCACATGCATGAATTGTGACAAGAAAGGGCATTATGCCAGGGTATGTAAATCTACTCTAAGGAGAAATAAACCCACTTCTGCGGCTCTCTACTCACAAAAGAAACTAACTGCAGCCTCACCGGGGAATCTATCCAAGGCTATCATCAACGTACGAATTAACGGGCATATGGCTGAGGCTCTGGTTGATACCGGTAGCTCTGAAAGTTTCGTCAACAGCTCGCTAGTGAAGGGCAGGAAATGGAAGATCCACCCGACAGACAATACGGTATGCATGGCCGCCACATCACTACAGTCCCGTGTACGAGGGTACTGCAATGTTGAATTGGAAGTAAAAGGGTACACGCATCGGGATGTAAGGGTACTGGTGCTTCGTGATTTATGCACAGACGTAATTCTGGGTCATAATGTCCTCAAGCAGCACACGAGCGACGAAATACCCTTTGGAGGAAGCAAACCTCATCTAATTTTAAATGCTTTGACCACCGCAGAGGTAACGTCCCCCCAGCTGTTTGCTAACTTGTCGCCGGTCTGTAAACCGATAGCGATCAAATCGCGGCGATATATCACTGCTGATATGAACTTCATCACTTCAGAGACCAAGCGATTACTGGAAGAAGGAATTATAGAACCGAGCGATTCGCCATGGCGCGCACAGGTGTTGGTCACCGCCAATCAGAATCATAAGAAACGAATGGTTGTCGATTATTCCCAAACGGTCAATCGTTTCACCCAACTCGATGCCTACCCTTTGCCGCGCATAGACGAGATGGTCGAACGCGTGGCCAATTATAAGATATTCAGCACCATCAATTTGCGAAGCGCCTATCATCAAATTCCCATCCGAGAGGAAGACAAACCTTACACCGCATTCCAGGCAGGTAGACGCCTCTACCAATTCAGGAGGATTCCGTTCGGTGTCACGAATGGAGTAGCTTGCTTCCAACGAGTTATGGACGACATCATCTCAGATGAAAACCTCAAAGACACTTTTGTTTACGTGGACAATGTCACAGTGTGCGGTAGGGATCAGGGGGAACATGATATGAATCTGGACAGATTCTTGAGCATTGCTAGAAAATATAATCTGACCCTCAACTACGAGAAATGCGTATTCTCGGCAAGGTCAATTGACCTCGGCTACACAATAGCCGACGGCACGATTAAGCCAGATCCTGAACGATTGCGCCCACTTCGTGAGCTACCCCCACCTTAGGACCTGCAGACAATGCGCCGGGTGATTGGCATGTTCGCTTACTATGCAAGATGGATTTCCCAATACTCCGAGAAAATACATCCCTAGTGCATTGCAAAAACTTCCCACCAGATGCCGCTGTTGTAAAAGCTTTCCACAGCCTCAAAGATGATATCAGTAATTCCGTGGTATTATCGATCGATAGCTCGGTGCCCTTCGTGGTGGAAACAGATGCTTCTGATCACGCGATAGCTGCTACGCTTAATCAGTCTGGGCGACCCGTCGCGTTCTTCTCGAGAACTCTCTCTGGAAGCGAGCAGAGACACTCGGCAATAGAGAAGGAAGCGTACGCCATTGTCGAAGCCCTACATAAATGGAGACACTATTTACTGGGAAACCATTTCATGCTCGTCACGGACCAACGATCCGTGGCATTCATGTTTGATGGGAAAAATAACGGGAAAATTAAGAATGAAAAAATTATGAGATGGCGGATAGACCTAGCCTGCTATAGTTACGACATAGTTTACCGGCCCGGGAGGGAAAACCCTGCTGCAGACACCTACTCTCGGGTCTATCAGTCGGGCTTTGCAAGACCTCCATGTGTCTCTGTGCCACCCGGGGGTAACCAGAATGGCACATTTCGTGCGCAGACAAAACCTTCCCTATTTTATCGAAGATATTAAACAAATGAATGCTTCATGCCCTGTTTGTGCTGAACTAAAACCCAGATTCTATGGCGTGGCTTCTGGCAGATTGATCAAGGCCACTTCTCCCTTCGAGAGACGAAACATTGACTTCAAAGGGCCCCTGCCGACCGAGACAGACAACAGATACATATTCACTGTTGTGGATGAATATTCAAGGTTCCCTTTCGCATTTCCGTGCTCGGATATGACCTCGGGCACTGTCGTGAAATGTCTGTCTGACCTCTTCGCTATGTTTGGGAAACCTTCGTACATACATTCAGACAGAGGGCCGTGTTTCATGTCGGCCGGGCTAAAACAATTCCTATTAGAGCACGGCATAGCAACTAGTCGAACGACGGGTTACAACCCACAGGGTAATGGGCAGGTGGAACGATATAATGGAGTTATTTGGAAAGCCGTAACTCTGGCGTTGAAATCGAGAGGACTGGGCCCCGAGCGGTGGGAGGTTACCCTTCTCGACGCTCTGAATTCCATACGCTCTTTGCTCTGCACGTCCACCAATGCAACTCCTCACGAACGAATGTTTACTCACCCGCGGCGTTATGTTGACGGCCAATCGGTGCCCAACTGGCTAACCCATCCCGGAACAGTGTTCATGAAACGCCCGGTACGACAAAGCAAGTATGAACCCATGGTGGAGGGGTCGAACTCATCGATACTAATCCAGAGTATGCTCATGTCAGGCTCCCGGATGGCAGGGAGACCACTGTGTCGGTTCGCCATTTGGCTCCCTCAGGTACTCCTCCCGCAGGTACACCACCATCTGGCACTCCTCCCTCTGACATCCCCTCCCCAGGTGTTCCCCCCCAGGAACTCCACCCGAGAATGGTGGCGACGGAGCTGCCGCGTTCCACCCGAGAGCGATCGGGGAGTCATCCCCGGCACGAGTCGAGGCTCACCAAGAGGATCGGAAGCCTCCCTCAAGTGAAACCGCCATTTACTCCCGGAGAGGTCGACGGATAATACCCCCTCGCCGACTCAATCTGTAAAGGGGATTATCGGCATCCTCGATGCTCATGCTCCTATATGCTCGTTACATAATATATCGATGCTCATTACCATGCTCCTACAACTCAAAATAATCCTCACTGCTTGGCATGTATGCTTCTGTAGTTTAGATAGTTCGCGTTGCTTGAAATGTACACTCCTGTAGCGCTGAAGTAATCATGGTGCGTTAGTTGGGCCTCTAGTTACATTTTAA
>NC_140974.1:6526563-6551563 GCF_056783735.1 Eptatretus burgeri
TTTTACGTGAATGATCAAATGTCGGCTGAACGCCGTTACATGCCGAGATTTTGCAAACTTAAAAAAAACAAGTTTAGGGTATCGTGCTTCTCCTGGTCTGTCTCACAGCAGTTTAGTGAATTGTATAGAAGTTTAATAATATCATTGTGGTTTGGTAGGTAATTACGGAGTAGTCTGGAAACGTTAGCTTGCTTTGATGATTAATTCTTCAAATGTAGTGGAAATAACATTGCCACTGTGGTTGTAATTTTCTATCTGCTGCTGGTTTACTTTAAAAAAAAAAATGGAGGCATACAGGCCATCGAATCGTTTGCCATTTTGCCAAGGTTTTGTTTGGGTTTCTGGATTTTGAATTCAAGTCCTCAAATGCTCTGTGCTTATGAATAGTGAATGATGATTGATCACACGCGAGTCACTGCTTGTGGGTTTTTTTATTATGAGTCAAACATCCAATATCAGACTCGGTGGTGTAATGGTGAGAGCATCCGCTCCGAGTCTGGAAGGGTGGCTGTTGAAACACTGGCTCAGTCATACAAACGACTTTTAAAAATGGTACGTGTACCTTGTTTGATGTTCAGCATTTAAAAGGATCAGGATCCGGAGTTATAGACAATCCCCATAGGTTGTCATCCATGGGAAGGAGCAAATGCACTCTGAGTGCAGTGATAAAGGCAGCGTCATTATTGTTATGTCGCTGGTACCTAGAGTACCCCGGGAAGTGATGACACTTCCACCAAGCTCAATGGCTGCGCTTGTCTTGTCTATCAGTCCTGTGTTGTGACTCGTGTATCTGTTTATGTCCATGTGTGTGAGATGTGCGTGGTAGCTGCACTACAAGCCTTACATCATGAAAAAAAATTCTGCACCTGATCCCCAACGACATTCACCACAGATCCAGTTTCCTGGTGATATGGTAGCATCACGTGGCTTTTATTTCGGGCACATTTACCATTCAAGTTTGGAATTCTGTAATCATTGGATGCTGTGCCCCTCCCCCCCGCCACCCGCCATTCTACATTTGCATTTACATCTCACTCTGTCCTTTGCCATCTCTCACATCCCAACTGACTGGAAGAGGGGCCTTGTTGTCCCCTTCTGGAAAGGGAAGGGTGATCGCCAAGACTTCAACAACTACCGAGGGGTGACGCTGCTCAGTGCCGGGCAAGGTCTTTGCTCAGATAATTCCCGATAGGGTTCACCACCATCTGCCTGAGCACCAGCATCCAGAGCAGTCAGGCTTTACACCAAAGAGGTCAATGATTGACCGTACCCTTGCTCTTTGGGTCCTCACTGAACGTAGATGAGAGTTTCGGTAGGGGCTGCTTGCAGCCTATGTTGATCTCTGTAAAGCATTTGATTCAGTGAATCGGGATGCCCTCTGGAGGTTTCTTGGTCTTTGTGGGGTGCCTCCAGAACTGATCAATCTGATGTCTGAACTATACTCTGGTACTGAGAGTGCTGTGAGATGTGGTCATGCCATCTCTGACTTATTTCCAGTTGTTGCTGGAGTTCGTCAGGGGTGTGAACTAGCCCCCACACTGTTCAGCACTTGTATGGACTGGATTATGGGGAGGATGTCGGAGAGATCAAGCTGTGGTGCATCGTTTGGGAATGTCAAGATCTCTGACTTTGATGTTGCAGATGATGCAGTCATCTTTGCGGAGAGCCTGGATATCCTTTTGGGGGCCCTTGAGGTGCTGAATGAGGAGTCTGAGCCGCTGGGATTACTGGTCTCCTGGGTCAAAACTAATATTCAGGCTTTGAATTACATTTTGGATGCTGCTATCCTGTCTGTACCTGTTTGTGGTAAGGATGTTGAGGTCACAGAGAGATTAACTTACCTTGGCAGTGATATTCATGTCTCTGCTGGCTGTGAGCCAGAGGTCAACAGACATTTGTGTCGGACTTGGGGAGTCATGAAATCACTGGATCATGGGGTGTGGTGCTGACGGTACCTATGAAGGAGAACAAAAGTCAGAGTCTTCATGTCCTTGGTGCTTCCTGTCTTGCTCTATGGATGTGAGACTTGGACTCTGACCAGGGATCTGAGATGGAGATTTAATTGCTTTGGCACCAGGTCTCGTCAGAGAAACCTTGGCTATCGCTGGTCGGACTTGTGTCCAACGAGCAGTTGCTGAGAGAGACTCAAATGACATTTGTTACCTGCATTGTCCGTGAGCGGCAGCTGCGGCTGTATGGACATGTGGCTCGTTTTCCTGATGCTGATCTTGCTCACCAGATTCTCTCAGCCAGGGAGCCTCGTGAGTGGAGGAGGCCAATGGGCCGACCACCTGCCTCATGGTTGCAGTAGATTGATTAAGATCTCAAAGAGATGCGGATGGGCCAGACATCTGCCTGGGGGGATGGCCAGATGGAGGCCCTTGGAGTACCGGCGGAAAGTGGACACAGTGACTCATTGTTCCGGCGCATGCTCCCCTACTTGACCTGATCTGACCTAACCTTTGCCATGCCCTTCCACATTTCAGTGTTGATGTTACATGCTGTTGAAGTTTTGGTTCAAGTTGTCCTTGTACTGTTTCTTATGTGTTCCTTCATTTCAGTAGAAAACTGTTTTGGAAGTCAGTTGTTCCTCCTTCATACTCGATATTCTACCCATCCCAGTCTCACCTTGATCCCCGTGGGATTCGTGAATTCTACTGCCTCCATGTTTGGAATGTAGTCTAGACAACTGATATTGATTACTCAAACATGGAAACCCTCAAGGTTATTCAGGTAATTAAGGTTATGCCCTTTAAGTGCACACAATTTCATAAAAGCTTCAAATAACGACTGTAAATGAGATGTTTGAAAAGTTATCCAAAAAAAAATCTTCCCTTCCCCCTCTTTTTCCCTCAGATTATGTCGAGGTAATGATGGCATCTTTGGCTAAAACTGCAGAAAAGTCAAACATTAAACTTTGAATATCACGATATTTACCAGGTGTAAGAGAAATCTTGTTGAACAAGAACGGCACTCATAGAGTGCATCGTCTCGCCTCGCTCGTTGATTCTGAACAAAAGCACCATAGTTAACTGAGCCCACTGGTATTATGGCCCATATACTCATATCATGCATGCATCTTATTACTGTAGTTTCTTGGCATGGGTTATGAACATCATATATTGAATACTTCACTTGCATATGCCGTTTAAATTTTTTCTATTGAGTGCTTTTGATGAAAAGGATGTCCAAATTTTTTCCTATAATCCAATATGGCTGCCATACCATGTGATCAATGATGTCATAAATTTAATTCTTCAATCACCTCGGATCAGGATAGATCAGATACATGAAGTTTAAGATTTTTCCGAGAAGGATTTCAATTCAACCAAATATGGCTGGAATACCACTTCACCAATGACGTCATCATTATCACCTTATATACCCCATGGAGAGTTGATGACATTTGCTACGCTTCAATTTTTTTCCTTGAGAGGTTTTGAAGAACATGATGGCCAACTGTTTTTCCTTTAATCCAATATGGCTGCCGTATCATGTGACCTATGATGTCAGAGTTAGGGATAAAATATTCTCCATGGGAAAGCCCTCCTATATTTAAAGTTTTGCATCGATTGGACAGTTACAGAGAAAACCATTTTTAAAATGACAATATACAGACAATAATACACACACATACATGCTTCTCAGATATGGTGACCAAAAATGTTCACAATATTGTGGACGAGCAGGCACCCACGGAAATTCCGTGTAATATGAGATGTGACTTCAAGTCCTCAACTCGCTCCCCCCCGTCCTCAACCCCCCCAAACCCAAGTCCTTAACCCCCCATCCCCAAAGTTTAAAACCCCTCTCCACTGCAAATCCTCAGCCCCACCCACCCCCCACCACAATTCCTCAATCCCACTCCCATCTCTGTCCCCTCTCTGCACCTCTCTATCCTCCCTTCCCCCTTCCTTCTTGTTCTTCAAAGCAAGATGGCATTCTTACATAATTACATATTATATTTTCATTGCCTCTATCCCTGTGTGTCGTAAGAGGTGACCAGGGTTGCGTCAGGAAGGGCATCCGGTGTAAAACATGTGCCAAATCACTATGCGGATCATACGGATGATCCGCTGTGGCGACCCCTAACGGGAGCAGAAGAAAGAAGAAGAAGAAGATTTTCATTGCCTCATTAAAATGATGGAATATTTAGCTCTTTCCCCTCCCATAATCCATCTTATTATTATACCATTACCAATTTAACCGATGTCTACCACCTTGTAACCTGCTTCCCCACCTTCCCAACTTCTTCCACACCATTCATAATCACAGCAGCAATATGTCTCATGAGAACAATTTTCCAAACTAACTTCAAGTTCCCATTCACGATTTCCCGAGATTCACAATTCCATGGGATTGCCACTCTCAAGTGATTGTGAGCAGCCTAATTGTGTTAATAAATGATACATTAATTATCTTCTTTGTGATGTGCATATATACACACGTACACATAACATTAAAAAAAGATGACAAAACCATTTAACTCACATTCTCATGATATGTGACTGAGGGACTGACTGACAAATTATATATATATATATATATATATATATATATATATATATATATATATATATATATATATATATATATATATATATATATATATATATATATCTACATACATACATATATTGTTACAGTTGTGGAAATTCACAGAACACCATTGAGGTTCCCCAGAGGTCAGTTATTTCGGTAAGTGTGTGTCCAGGTTAGAATTCCCCACCAATGTATCACGGGATTATTCGTGTGCCGGGCTGTGAATCTTTGAGGTAGTGTTATTCTTTTCTATCTTTTATTTCAAACAAACAGCATCTCTTCAATGACACCACTACAACCACGCCACCTCCACCACCACCACAGCATCTTAACAACCACGCCATCCCCACCACAGCGCCAACCACACTGTGACCATGACATCTCTACAAACGAAAAGCACACTCCCAGAAAGCCACCCGAAGAAGAAAACAAAAGCGACGGTTACAAAAACCAAATGCTCCCAACAGAGACAGCCGATGACTCCTGGAGTTTTCCCCCGCGTGCTTGGAAGGGAAGGGCGAATGCCCCGGGGGCGATAAAAAACCGTGTTCGCTGGCCGAAAAGGCAGTTGAGTTGGTGTGGAGACTTCGGAGTCGGTGGGAGTTGGGAGTGGAGCGACGCCCCATTGAGAGCTGGAGAGTTCAGAGGTGGGAGTGTTGGAGTGTGGGCAGTTGGTTCGCTGGCGCAACCAGGAGGCCGGAGTCGATACCCGTTCACTCCTCCAGCGTGTCGTCGGCTAAGCCAGGCCACAGTAGAGGCCGGACGACCAAGGGAGCCAGTCGGAGCTCAGGGGTCCGGGCAAAGACACCGAGGGTCGCCGAACAAGGACCCATCGAGTCACCATGAGGGTGGCCAGGTAGCCCGCCCGGTCTCTCGGAGCCCCTTCGGTCATCCCGGCTCTGAGAAATTAAAAGGGCTCACGAGCCCGGTTCTTTCTTTCTGTTGTTTTGCATGAAAGTCTGTGGCGCCTTGTCCTTAAGTAGTGAATTGTTGTAAGTGCGTGCTGTAAATGATCATAGACATCGGCTGTAGGCTTTTTGCTCGTGTCCTGTCCCCATTCCCTCATTGACTGCTTACGTGCCGTGTACAAATAAATGTCCCCAGTGTTGAATGTCACCTGCTCGTTGCGTCCCTTCCTCCATTGACTGCCATGATGCGTTCAGGAAATTAGCTGGCTGATTATCAAGCCGATAAAACGTACATCTGGTCCGACGGGACTTGGCGATATAAAACCGCTCTGCAATCGCAAACGGAATGAGCTGCTTAAGCGGCTCGTTTTCGTGCAGGCCCCGTCGAGGTATAAACTCCCGGTATCTCTGTCTGTGCGAATAATTAGGTACATCGACAATTCGGCGATCGACTCTGTAGCGTGGACAGAGGGATTGGCTGGTTTATGGTGTGTTAAAAACACCCGTAGCTGGGTTTGGGCATAGATCCGGAAGGTACGACTGGATTGCGCTTTCGGTGGGCGTGCACAGCCGCAATTGGGCTGAGGCGGTCGTTCGCACGCCGAACGGGCGGAAATCTACAACAATATATATATATATATATATATATATATATATATATATATATATATATATATATATGTACATATATACTAGTGGGGTGTGCTTATACATTGTGTGAGCATACGAACCGTGCTATCCCATTGTCTCGGGTCGTTCACCTGCATTTGAATTTTTTTCATGTATTTATTGGCATTGTTTTTTCATTTGTTTATATTTTCATTTACGGATGCTTTCCGATTTTTCCTGGTGTATCAGCTTCGATGTCTGTCGGCACACAGAATTTCCATGCTTTCCCATTGTCTCGGGTTACTCACCTGCATTTTTTCCATTTATTTATATTTTCATTTATGGATGTTGTCCATTGATTCTGTGAATTCTTCTCGTGTACCGGCTTCGATGTCCATCTGCATACAAAATTTCAGCTTTCTACATCACCCAGAAGGCACTGATCTTTAATATCCATGAGTGAGTCAGTCAGTGGTTATAAGGAGCTTTATATATTGGATAAAAACAAATAAATCGACTCTTCTCATGCTCTTATCGCCAAAGAAGCTGCATAAAGCAACCATGAAAGGCTACCCAAGGTAAGCCCTTTGCTGTTTCAAACCCTATTTGTGAATGTCTTTGCAGCTGTGGAGGAACTTGAGGAAGGGTTTGCTCTCATTCAGACAGCACAGGGGGTGTAGTAATATAATTGTATAAATGAACAGGCTAAGGATCGAAACATACATAATTATATGTATTTGTGGGAAATTTACACACCCAGACCGGGAATGGAGCACTGGTACGGTTCACCAGAGGAAAGGCATATATAAAACACTTCGTATGGATTGAAAATTAAAATCATAATTTCATTGAGGTATTTATGAAACTCCCCACCCAACTTTGAATGAATAAAAGCGGGGTCTTTCGGGTGGAAACTCAAGATCACAATTGTATTGAGATATTACCAAACCAGCAAATGTTTCAGCTGAACCCACGATTGTGTTTACTTCCGGATCGGTAGCGGTTTCATACGGATCGAAAGTCAAAATCATAATTGTATTGAGATATTATCAAACCAGGGAATGGTTCTGCCAAATCCATGATTGCGTTTACTTGCGGATCGGGTTTCATACGGATCAATAACGCAGCTTCGTACAGATCAAAAGTAGCCCCAAAACTGAGGGAGTAGTTCGGGCGCAGACAGACAGACAGACAGACGGACGGACATTGCTCCTAAATTTGCTCTACTGCATTATTTTCGCACACGGAAGGTCAACGTCACAATAAAAACTTTGTATACTTCATTAAATAGGAAGTTAAAACCAAATAGAATGGCATTTTGGCCAATCAGTGCGGAGAGGGGCAGAGCTTGAGTTTTTGCGTCGGCACTTCTGCTTCGCGTTTGAAGGTGAATTATTTGTCGGAGATCAAACCAATTTCATGTAATTATTTATATTCCGTATGCAAAATGAAAATTAATAAACAAAGGTTCTGGAGTCATCAAATAGATATTAAAACGAAAAATAACGGCACACTTGGCGATCGAGCATCATACTTCGGTTGTGTCGGTTGGGTAGAACTTGGCTTATGACATGACTCTTCTGTGCGGTCATGTGTTTGAAGGTGAATTCTATGTAATGAACCTTCTGGACAATGATGCAACAGTTCTCTAGACTCGTGTCGGTTATGCTTTGAATTCTTAACCACCACAACCAAATCACTACTCTCTCGTTCTGCTGCAATCAGAAGCACAGTGATTGCACGTGAATGTCTGGTTTGATTAAGGACATATTGTCCGCACGATTTATTGTTATGAGCTACTTATATCTGGAAGTGCTAAAATGTCCTCGTGTTACGCTGATCATCGTGCTTAAACATTTCCCGTTATCTTGAGCTAATTAAGAAGATGTGAGCCAAGTGATTTCAATCTCCACTTGAAGGGAGTCCATTTCCTCAACGTTATCAACTATATTGCAGAAAAAAAGGATGACTGAACATGATCTCATTCTCCAAGTACGTTGATAAAACGCCAATCACTGTCAATTCATTGTTTGGTAAAATTCGAACGCAGGCTGTGCTGGGAAAACGAAGAATTACGTTCAGACAAGCATCACTCTGCAAGACATAATTTGCAATCATTTGTTAATAAATTTGATGAAAGGTCCTATCTGCGAACAATGATGTTTTGGGGTCAAAAGAATACTCCAGGAGGAGTCCGCCCAGTCGAGGTGTCCTTCACCAACTGTCGAAGATTCCGAATGTCGTGGCCAACGTCGACATCGACCATAATGTGGACAATTTATGGTGACCATCTTGATAATGATGCATGGTAAAGCATGGGCTCTTACAGTATCGTCCAAGATGACTTTTGTAATCTTTGTCATTTCCAAGTTAAGTTCATTGTTTTCATGGTTTTTCATTCAATTTTGTCCGGAACTTCCACTTCGTTTCACTCGTATTCTTCATGGTTTGAGATGGCATTCATTTCCGTCTCATCCATTTTAACTATTCACACCTACGGGTCTTCGCGGTTCAGTTGCTTCGGTGAAATTGAAACAGGCACGAGCCAAGTCTTGGCATCAAGTCCTCTTCCTCTCTGGCATCTGTACAATCATTTATGCTTTCACTTTGAACATTCTTCTATGGTTTATTTACACTTTCAAACATTTTGTTTCATTCCGCGCATTCCCTCGTCGATGTGAGAATAGTTGCTATGGAGTACACTCTTACAATTAGTCTCTCTGAGATCATCAGGAAATTCGCTTGCTGATAGAACATAAGCACATTCATAAATAATTTCCCTGCTCTACATCACTGTCTGAAAAGTATTCCCAATGTGGTGCTTGGCATGTGCTGGTTTTATACTGAGAGCAGCACAAGGTTTTTTTTAATCCAATAATTTCCATCATGGAGTTACACACAAGATTTAATTTTGTTCATAATATTTACATTAGTTAATCCGTTCAATGTGGTCTCAGATAAGGTTGTTATTGATTCCGTTATCTTCACCCGTTTATGGAGGAACAAGGGTGTGTGTGTGTGTGTGTGTGTGTGTGTGTATGTGTGTGTGTGTGTGTGTGTGTGTGTGTGTGTGTGTGTGTGTGTGTGTGTGTGTGTGTGTGTGTGTGTGTGTGTGTGTGTGTGTGTGTGTGTGTGTGTGGACGCACATAGATCCATTTTGATATTTCGACCCATAAGGGGGCTTACATTAAGTTTTAGAAAGTTGTTTAATGCCATCATATAATTTTTACATCTAATTTAACCACAGGTTGTTGTTTTTTTTTTCAGTGTGGATGATGTAAAATTTGTGACTGCATGTCAGTTCACTTTCAAGTGGGACTCAAACCTGTCTTGATGATGGATGGGGGTTGGGGGGGGGGGGGTGGGGGTACAGAAAAACATCCATGGAAATCGATTTCTCCCCTCAAGGGTAGGCTTACAATCCTGCCAAAAAAAGGTTTCTGAAGACTGATGTTAAAATTAGCAGTGTAGCAGCTGACACTGCATTAGGCAATGCAGCTCGGTGGTTTTGTTTTCAACAAACAGCAGCTGATACAAGCAGGGCTGCCCACCACTGCCCAGCTGGGTGAGCTTTTCTTGGCAGTGGTTTCGGTCATTAAAGGGTAACAATCAAACACACAAACAAAATAATTATGTAAAAGATTTCAGTGTTTACAATGCACAACATGTGAACCAAGTCCAAATCCAAATCCATCAGGACCACACTTTGTGCAGAGCATTGGTGCTGCCAAAGTAGTCTCCTGGGCGAATGGGCACAATCCTGGAGAGGTCACCACTCTGATGCAGGATACTCCAATAGCTCAATCATCCCAGCAAGCTGGTACTCATTTTGCCAACCTCAGAAGGATGACAGGCTGAGTTAACCGCACCTGGTATTAACTCAACAGCCAAACAGGATTTGAACTCAGGACCCTGGGATTACCAAGCCCACCACCCCTAACCATTAAGACAACACCAAGCACATATGAACCCCTATGTATTGTTTCCCATGAAGCATCTTGTGGGGGGGGGGGACATGTGGATTTTTTTTTGCACCCATAGCCTTACCCTGGATACCCCCAGCACATCTGCAAAATTTGGTGGAAATTGGTCCAGGCGTTTTTTTCTTTTCCTATGATTTTCAGATGTACATACAATGCATACATAATTTACTTAGGGGTGGGGGGAGGGGAGGTAATTTTGGGGGGCTTTTTTGGTGCCTTTGACTTGAACTTGGGTACCCCCAGCACCTTATGAAAAATCTGTTGGAGATAGGCCAGGCCGTTCTTTTTTTTCCGTTGATTTTCAGAACTACAAAAGCACACATATACAGAGAATTTCCTTGGGGATCGAGGGATTTGTGTGTGTGTGTATGTGGGGAGGAGGGGGGGGCGGTGTACTAGATTTTGTTGTGTGTGTGTGTGTGTGTGTGTGTGTGTGTGTGTGTGTGTGTGTGTGTGTGTGTGTGTGTGTGTGTGTGTGTGTGTGTGTGTGTGTGAAGCTTAAAACCTTGCCTGGATTCTGAAGTTCCTACACCCAAAAGTTGGGGCCTCTCGGTGCTACAGTGTGGCCATGAAAGAATAATGCACAAAAAAACATAAACACTTGAATATATGTATATACATATATATATATATATATATATATATATATATATATATATATATATATATATATATATACATATATATACACATATATATATATATATATATATATATATATATATATATATATATATATATATATATATATATATATTGTTGCGAATTCGCGCCCGCCGGCGTGTGAGCGGCCACGTAACTCGAATCGCGGCACGTCGCCCACTGGACAGACAATTCCGTCGTGACCCTCTCGGACTAACGCCGGGAACTAGTCACGGGTGGGCCATTCGGCCTCACCACGATCGTGCCAACCGGCCCCCCACGTGGGATAGGGTTGTTCGCCAAATTCGACCTACCTAAGTACCCACACGGTGGGTAGACCGGGCGATCGCACCTCGCCGCAGGTCGACCCCGGACACGGGCCACTGAAGCGACCCATTCCGTACTATCGGGATAACCGAGCGGTGTTATATCATCGACCTCGACGGTTCCGATTCATTATCGGGCGTATTTAGCCCACTACCAACCCTTTACGTGAAGTAAGATGGAGATTCAATTAAAGAAAAGACGAAGCGAAACGGGAAAAACAGTTCAACATAAGGCACATTTATTCCGTGGGAAACGGAAAGCACACATATACAATTACAACAATTATGCACCAAAAGCAAATGTAAAAAAAGAAACACAACAATGCAGATCTACTACCGACTACGCGAGCACACGGCAACACTTACACAGCTTTACTTTACAGACGGCACCGACAACACATATACTCAAAAGCAAAAGAAAAAGGGGCCACCCTCAAATACAAGGAGGCAGACGGGGCCTGGGGCGCGAGACCACGTGGAGCCTACCCGTCTTGTGATGAGCCGCAAAATGCCGCGGCGGTGCCCCGACTCTGCGCTCCTCCGTGGGTTTCGTTGGCACTGCTTGGAATGGGGTGGGAACGGCGCCCCCTTTTCGCACTATCTCAGCGCGGGGGGAAACAGGGGGGGGGGGTTGTTGATGCTCTGGGGAAAGAGGATAGCTGGCTTGCTTGGGTCCCGCGACGAGCGACTCCACTGCGACCTCGACCGCGTTCCCGGCTTCCCCTCTCTGCAGCTCCCCGACAGACTCCGAACCCCGACAGACCGACTCTCCTCCAGACCCGTCTTGACTGCTGCTGCCAGACTTCGCCGCCGCCACACCTCTCCGACTTGCGCGAGCCCGAAACAGAAACTGACTGAATTCGCCCCGCGCTCGGTGCTTTATAGTGCGGCAGGAGAACCCATATGCAAATTTCCGGATCAGGATGAGCTCGGGGGTGGAGCCACGCTCGCCCATTGGACGGAGGAAAAGTGGGCGTGAACCTCCCCTGATCCTCGAATTTGCATATATCGATTCTACTCCGACGCGCCTGGAGGCGGGGCCAAATCGCCCCGCGCTTAATGATTGGACGGATCGGAAGTGGGCGTGTATCATTCCTGATCCGACCTCTCCTCGGAAAGGCCGCTTTTTGCACCCGCGGTTCAGCGCGCGTCCCGCACGAGGCCAGGACAGCCCGACGCTCGGTGCCCACAAGCAGTGCGGGAATGGCGGCAGAAGGAGGAGAGGTGAAGGTGGTGGAGGGTTTATTGTGGCGGTGATGGCCATGGCGACGCTTGGAATGGCGGTGATGCGATGTCTACGGGAGCGAGCCGTGACGGTTAAGGTCGTGGCTGTTGGCGTTGTTGTTGTTGTGAAGCGGCGTAGCGGTTGGTGGATGTTGTGTGATGGCGGATGAGACGTGGTTGGTTCAAAATAAAGATAGAACAGAAAAACGGCTATCTTAAAGGGTCGCAGCCCGAATGAATCACATTTATTCTCTCTAAACAACGGGTTTGGGGTAACTACACATGTACTTACAGAGATATCTCACCTACGGGACCTGAATGGTGGTTTGCGAATTTCCTCAACCACAACAATATATACATATACACGTACATACATATATATTGTTACGAATTTCATCCGCCCGGCATGCGATCGGCCACGTAACTCAAATCGCGACGCATCGCCCACCGGAACGGGCAATTCAGTCGTGACCCTCCTGGAACTACCGCCAAGGAGCCAGTCACGGGTGGGGGTTTAACCTCACCACAACCCAGTCCGCATTCTACCCGCACGAAATAGGGTGAATCGCCGAATGTCGATATACCTAAGTACCCACGCGGGTAGCGTACCGAGGAGTTGTACCAAGCCGCAGGTCGACTCCGGACACGAACCGCTTAAGCCGCTCATTCTGTGCTGCAGGGATAACCGAGTGGAGTTATCTTCGACCTCGACGGTTCAGATTATTTATTGGGTGTCTACACCCACTACCAATCCCTTACGTGATGCAAGATGGAACTTTCAACGGAGGAAAGGACGCAACGAAACGGGAAACAGTTCGACAAGCAAGCACTTTATTTCACACACACACAAGGCAAGCACGTATTCACAGCCATACAAAAATGCACATATAACAGTCAAAGAAAGAACAATATGCAGAGTTACTACCGAATAAAAAAGGCAATTATTTTCAGCACACTTATACAGGTTTACTTACAAGACTGGCGCCACACATACATTTACACAAAAAGCAAAGAAAACGAAAGCCACCCTCATAGGCAAGGAGGCAGACAGGTCCGTATACCAAATGCACGTGGGACCTGGGTGATCGGCCAAGTCCACGAGACCGAAGGGGTCTTACCCGCGCCCTCGTGGCGCGATGGCGGGCTAGCCGCAATGTCCGCGTAATGCGCCTGACTCCGTGCCCCTGGTATGGTCGGTGAGCTCCTTTGGGCGTGCGTCGCGCAGGCACGTGTTGGTCGGCACCACGGTTGGGTTGGGGAACGGACGGGGTTACCAGCGCTATCTCAGCGCGGATGGGGGGGGGATTGTTGAGGCTCGGGGTCGGGAGAGGGGAATGGCGGACGCTCAGTCCCGCTAGCGGGGTCCCGGGACCGCACCTGACTCCGGCGCACTCTCGCCCCTGAGCCCTCTTCTGCATCCCTGCTTCACGCCGCGACTCGTCCCTCAACCTCACCTCCGAGCTCCGTCTCCTTCACCGTCCGATCCCCGCAATGACAACCTCTCAGACTCCACGACTTCCGACTAGCGCCACTTTCTGCACCCCTTTCTCCACCTCACGTCGACCTCCGTCTTCACTCGACGAGCGCCACTTTCTGCACCCCTTTCTGCACACATGAGCTGCGTTGTCCTCGCGTCTTTATAGACCGGGGGAGGAGCTTGTATGCAGATTCGCGGATCAAAACGCGCTTGGAGGCGGGGCCACACCGCCCGACGCTCACCCATTGGACGGAGAAAAAGGGGCGTGAGCCTCTCCTGATCCATTTTCCTCTCCTAAAAGGAACGCATTCGAGGCGGGGCCATGCCACCCGATGCTCAGTCATTGGATGGAAGAAAAGGGGCGTGAAGCCTTCCTGATCCGTTCCTCCTCTCCTGAAAGGATCCATGTGCACTCGTGGCTTGCTGCGTTCGGCAAGAATCACCGAATGTGCCCTGGACATCACGACGTTCAGTGTTGACTGGTGGTGTGGTTGATGGTTGTGGAAGGAGAAGGGCGAAGGTGGTGGGGGGTTTGCTGTGGTGGTTTGGTGGTTGGCGGGCGTCGTTTGAGAATGGCGGTGAAGCGATGTTTGCGGGATGGAGTTGTGGAGGTAAAGAGACGAAGGTGGTGGTGTTCGAGTTGTTGGCGGCTTAATGGTCCAAAATAACGATAGAGAAAGAAAAATGGCAAACTCAAAGCATCGCAGCCCGGATGGATCACACATATTCCCCCTAAACAACAGGTGTGGACTAACTTCACATGAACTTAGCGTCATAACTGATCTAAGGACCCTTTATGGTGTATTGCGAATTTCCACAGCCGTAACAATATTTATATATATATATATATATATATATATATATATATATATATATATATATATATATATATATTGTTACGGTTGTGGAAATTCACAGAGCACCATATAGGTCCTTAGATCAGTTATGTCGATAAGTCTGTGTTCAGATAGATTTCCCCACCGATGTTTAATGGGAAATTATTCGTGTGCAGGCCTGTGATCTTTGAGGTAGCCATTTTTCTTTTGCTATCGTTATTTTGGACCAACCGCATTTCACCCACCACAACCACCTTCGCCACAATGCCGACCACAACCACCTTCTCTACAATCGCCAACATCCCACAGACGACGAACAACCACCTTCTCTACAGCCACCTTCACTGGAACCGCCTTCACACAACCACCTTCTCCACAACCGCCTTCACACAATCACCTTCTCCACAATGCCAACCATAACCACCTTCTCCACAACGCCAACCACAGCCACCATCTCCTAAACCACATCTCCCCCAATAACCAACAACGAACAACATCGCTTCACCTTCAACTCTGCAAACGCCGCCATCTTTGCGCCAGCCACGGCGAGTTCCCAGCAAACAGCATTGCTGAAAACAGTCGCGGGGGTTTCCTCGTTGTGCAGGGCCAGTGATCTCCACAGCGTCCGCTCTCCTTTGTTGGCGCCAGGGACGGTGATTTCAACCACGTCCGCTCGCTCCGAGCTTCGCCTCGAAATTCAGATCAGGAGATCGAGGGGGGCGGAGCCAGTGGGGGTCAGAGGTGAGAGAGCAGAGATCAAACCTCGCCTCACGGATCCTATATAACAGCGCACAGAGCGCCAAGTCAGTCAGTCGGTCTGGGTTTGGAGTGGTGCCAAGGTCAAGGTTCAAGTCCAGTGGAGGGCAGTGGAGGTCTGGGTTCGCCGAGGAGATGGGAGCTGGGAGCGCAGCCAAGCCTGCCATGCTGTGCAGAACTGCGTGTTCGTGTGCGGGACGTGGGGAGAGCCGGAGAGAGGTCGCCAGCCAGCACCGAACGGTCCGAGGTGATCGGGCTTCGGGACAGTCCGAGCAGCGCTGAGGGACGGACGGGCTCTTAAAGAGAGCATCAACTCAAAGAGAGCAAAAGACCCATTCGTTCCTCTGAGGCGTTGCCGGCTGGGCCCGAATCACCATGCCGTCAGACGAGGCCTGGGCCGGACCGCGGTCACGACAGCTGCCGTGAGGACGGGACGTCGCGGGTCGCCCCAGCGAGGCACCACGAAGGTGAAGGTAACCAGCCCGGCCTCGTGGAACTTCTGCGGTCATCACAGCCCCGTGTTCATAAACACCCAAGAGGTCCAGTCTACCCCTTGTCTTTCCTGGGGTTTTTCCTTGTTTCTTTTGAATGAACGTTGTGGCGCCATGTCTTTAGGTAGAACTGTATAAGTGTACGTAATTAATAGACCAGTGGTAGTCTTTGTCTTGCTCGCGTCTTGTCCCTACCCCCCATTCATTGCATGCTTGTATATCTCTGCATTGCTGCTTTGACCGTATATGTGTGCAAATAAATGTGCTTGTGTGAATGTTAACCCGTTCGTCGCGTCCTTTTCCTTCATTGAACTGCCATGTTGCATTCGAAATAATAGCTGGCTTTTTAAGAGCCGATAATAGAATTGGATCCAACGGGGCTTTCGCGATAATACCCCACTTGGTTATCCCAAAACGAAGCGAGCTGCTTAAGCGGCTCGTTTCCAAGCGGGCCCCGTTGAGGTACAGTCTCTCGGTAGTCTGCCCGCGCGATTAATTAGGTATATCGACAATTCGGCGATTGAGCCTGTAGCGCGGGTAGAGTGTTGACTCGGCCGTGGTGTGCTTAAAACACACCCGTAGCGGGATTTCGGCGTTTGATCCGGAAAGCTGCGACTAGATTGTCCGTTCGTTGGGTGAGAGCGGCCGCCATTGGCTCGAAGCGGTCGTCTGCACGCCGGCGGGTGGAATTCTACAACAATATATATACCCATATATACATATATACTGTATATATATATATATATATATATATATATATATATATATATATATATATATATATATATATATCTTCTTCTTTTTCTTTCAGCTGCTCCCGTTAGGGGTCGCCACAGCGGATCATCCGTATGATCTGCATCGTGATTTGGCACATGTTTTACGCCGGATGCCCTTCCTGACGCAACCCTGGTCGCCTCTTACAACACAGGGATATGGTACACCTATTTTAACCAGGGTATACACCGGCCCAGTATACTGGTACTCATTTCGCCGACCTCGGAAGGATGACAGGCTGAGTCAACCCCCTGGTGTATTAATTCAGTGGCCCAACGGGGCTTGAAGTCGGGACCTTTTGGATCCCAAGCTGCTGCCCTAACCACTGCGCCAACACCAGTCTCTCTCTCTCTCTCTCTCTCTCTCTCTCTCTCTCTCTCTCTCTCTCTCTCTCTCTCTCTCTCTCTCTCTCTCTCTCTCTCTCTCTCTCTCTCTCTCTCTCTCTCTCTCTCTCTCTCTCTCTCTCTCTCTCTCTCTCTCTCTCTCTCTCTCTCTCTCTCTCTCTCTCTCTCTCTCTCTCTCTCTCTCTCTCTCTCTCTCTCTCTCTCTCTCTCTCTCTCTCTCTCTCTCTCTCTCTCTCTCTCTCTCTCTCTCTCTCTCTCTCTCTCTCTCTCTCTCTCTCTCTCTCTCTCTCTCTCTCTCTCTCTCTCTCTCTCTCTCTCTCTCTCTCTCTCTCTCTCTCTCTCTCTCTCTCTCTCTCTCTCTCTCTCTCTCTCTCTCTCTCTCTCTCTCTCTCTCTCTCTCTCTCTCTCTCTCTCTCTCTCTCTCTCTCTCTCTCTCTCTCTCTCTCTCTCTCTCTCTCTCTCTCTCTCTCTCTCTCTCTCTCTCTCTCTCTCTCTCTCTCTCTCTCTCTCTCTCTCTCTCTCTCTCTCTCTCTCTCTCTCTCTCTCTCTCTCTCTCTCTCTCTCTCTCTCTCTCTCTCTCTCTCTCTCTCTCTCTCTCTCTCTCTCTCTCTCTCTCTCTCTCTCTCTCTCTCTCTCTCTCTCTCTCTCTCTCTCTCTCTCTCTCTCTCTCTCTCTCTCTCTCTCTCTCTCTCTCTCTCTCTCTCTCTCTCTCTCTCTCTCTCTCTCTCTCTCTCTCTCTCTCTCTCTCTCTCTCTCTATATATATATATAGATATATTGATCCGGAAAGCTGCAAAAGCTGTATATATATATATGTGTGTATATTGATACAAATAAACATGACATGGTGACCGAAGCTTTTCGTGCTGCACTCCTCAGGGTAAAAATCGCAGCAAGTAAAGAAGGAAGTGAAGACGTGTGCTTTACAAGCAGGTCTCAATAAGGTAGACGCTGATTGGTTCAGCCGTAATGACGTCACGGTTAATCCGAACTCCCATTGGTCAGCTCATCATCTTCACCTCAAGCTCCCATTGGCTGCAGCAGAGTTCGTCAATGATTCATGTTTGCAACCACAGCCTTGAGAGAGGGGGAAGGGGTTTCCCCTAAGGTCCAGTCACCATTTGTTGCCACACTTTCCTTGATCTTTCCATGCTGAAAGAGACACAGAGATCGTACAAATTCCTTTTGACGACATAGTATTTGATCGGTGGTAAGGATGAAGGATGCTTCCAACATATGTAAATGAAACGAACTCCGACCTCGGCTCAATATCCTGAACATATCTGCATTGTCCTGGTCTGCACAGATAGGGTTGGCAACCAGGTGCTGTGCGATGGCAGATGAAGCAGGTACAGTGGCCGGTGGTTGCTGGATATTTCTACCTGCTCGCACTGGTTGTGTTGTCACCCTCACAATCTTTCTTTGAATCGCCAAGGGGACGTGTTGTTTGATCCGATCAGCCAATCTTAGTGTTGTGCGGCCCATGTACCGAGCTTCACATCAGCACTTAAACTCAGAAATAACATTGCTGGTTTGTGAGGTGGGTTGCACATCCTTGTTGACTGACGTTAGCAAACGGCGAGAGGTAAAGATTACTCGAGGTTGCACAGCCAGAAATGTGTTGTATACAAGCTGTTTGATTTGTACTTCAAACCTTCATGATGATTGCCCTTTCCAGGGCATCCTGATATAGACTGGACATTTGTCCGGACCAATCTTCCGATCTTTTGTCATGTTTAGAAACTTGTGTATGTATCTCTTAACTATCTGCTCAGGATAACCATTCTCTCCGAGTATATTCATGATTTTGTCAATTTCAGCAGGAAGATTACAAGGTGAACAAATCCTCTGTGCTCTGTTAAACAGGATATTGATCAAGGCGATTTTGTATCTCCTGGAGCTGTAGGAGTCCCATCGAGTATACTGCCCTGTGAAAGTTGGCTTACGGTAGACAGATGTTGTGAAACCAATGTTGGATCTATCAACCAACACGTCAAAAAACGGTAACGTTTTTGACGATTCCAGCTCCGTGGTAAACTTCAGCGCTGGATGGAGAGTGTTGAGCCATGCCTGGAAATTGTCACTGCCAATCTGTGCAGGGTTACACTACTTCGCATGATACCTTACCTGTGTATGGCTGAGTCAATTGGTGCCTGCTGCTCTCAGCGCGCGCTCAGATTACTGCCGAGTGGTACAGTGAGTGTGCGCTGGCTAACGAGCAAATTAACGGGGTATAACTTGCTCGCTAAACTAATGTGTGGACCCAGGCCATTGCTGGACCAATGGGGAAAAAAACTAACAAGGAAAGATCGATACATTAATTCGCAATTTATTATTCGCAAGGGCAAGGAAAGATCATGTGGCACAGTAAAGGGTTTTATTCACACATCAGTATGTACACCAGGGGAAAGCAAGGATGCGTGGCTGTGCGTGGGTCCTGGGGGTGTGGACCACCCCCCTCCTTTTTTTGGGAGGAAATATAAAAAATCAAAACTAAATCTGCAAAACGGAACAATTTTTTTCTTTTTATTTCAAATATACATGATCGAGGTTCATGGAAGAGCTAGAGAAGAATGTAAGGGAACAAAAGGGCAAGAGGGAAACACCAACAGCTGAAAATAAGTGAGACTGAGATCAAGGGGAAGGGAAAAGGACACAAGGGGATGAACAAGCTGCACACAAGCTGAACTAGAACAGCACAGGGTAAAGCGCATACCTCCACCAGGCTGAACCGTATACATTTTGTATCCTGCTGATAGGCCGGATCTGCATCCGTACCATTCGTTCTTGTCACATACCAAAATCTAATCAGCTTGTTCTCGTCATCTACGCAACTCATTCAGCAAGTTCTGTCATAATCCATCCACAACGGTTTAAGATATCGTGATATATATCGTTTTTGGCCCCATCTCTCAATTGTGAAGAATCAATTAAAAAAATTACAGTATCTGGATCCAAATTGGGATGTTTGCCAAAGTCGAATCAATTTTTCTTTGTCACCCATCCAACCTGTCCACCAAGTTTTGTCCAAATCCGTCCATAACTGTGTGAGATGTCTTGCTAACAAACAGACAAGCAAACAAACCAGGGTGAGTAAATAACCTCTGTCCACCTTCGGTGGCAGGGGTGATGAAGTATAGCAAGAATGGGAGGTGGGGATGAAACAGAAAAGAAACAAACCAACTGACAACAAACAAACGAAAAGAAATGTGCGAGAGGGGGAAAAAATCACGATGAACTGCAACAAGAGAGTGCTTCGGATTGGGTCAATTGGAGTTGAGGAGATCATGAGTATGGATGGGGGATGAACAGCTGCTTTGAAACCCTGGAGGGCAGAATGGGACTGAACAGATTGGGGAAGTTGGTTCCACAGGTGAGAGAAAGGAGGGAAAAAGTGAGTGCAGATCAGCAGTGAGGCTGGATTTTGGGATTTTAACAAGAAGAGTGGACTGTGTGCACCCTTCAGAAACATGGGAGTGACAGAGCCAAGAGAGGGCAGAGGGTGCAAGAGCAAAAAGGAGGCGGTGGAATACAGAGAAGCCATCGACTTGTCTCCAATGTGAAAGCAACAGGCCAAGACACTCAGCTTCGTCGCGGGAGATCCCAATGATTTTGAGGGCCTTGCATTTCATGGTATCAAGGAGGGAAACTTGTAAGGCAGGGCACAAAGGGGAGTGCAGTACATTTCTGCATTAAGCTGCGAATGAAGGCCGAGTAGGTCGGTTAAAGTTAAGATTTTCAAGGAAAGACCTATAACGAAGGATGCCTGGTGGATGGTTGGCTTTGGAGGCGAACCTTGAAATGTGGTTTTCCCAAGTAAGATCATGGCTGATAGTTAGACCCAGGAGTTGGAATGACCGAACGTCCTCAAGATTCTCCGATTCTGAAACCCGGGCAGCAGTCACAATGGAGGTTGAATGTACTGCATTTAACCAACCTACAGGTCGAAGGACACATTGGTCTTAGGAGGTCATATTATGGTTGGAATAGGATGCTTCAGAGAAGTCACATATGGTAAAGTCGTTCCCTAGATGCAACGCTACCATGTTCACTCTAACCGCAGAGTAACTTTGAAGGAAACCTGGGATTCTGTGAGCTCAAGGAAGCTGCAGGAGAATTACACACCGTGAACTGCTGTCCTTCAAAAAAAATATGCATGCTTGCTTGATTTACCAGGGAATACGTTTATGGAATTGTATCGTGGCCTGTTGGATTAATCCCATGGGTAAGGTCACTGGATCGAATGGAAACAGGATGTCATCTTTTCTGTCTCGCACACGGCCTGTGCTCCACCGATAACAGACTTAGGATTAATGCTGCTAGCCTTGTCACGAGGTATACGTGTTATTGCTCTAACAGAGCAAGATTTCTATGGTAAGAGCCATGAAGATCCTGCCTTGGAAGCCGATTGGCGGTTTGTCCAGCACTGCCTTCCTAACACCTCGTGACTTATTTGTCATGTAAATCAAATAGTTCTAAACGAGGCGTGCCATTGTTTTCTTACACAATGGCCATCAGATTAAGCATTGTCCACTTTTTTTTTTAACGGCACATAAGGAAACAGACAGTTGTATGGTGATTTAGTATTACACCTTTAAATCTGATCATTTTCTTCCCTTTTCAACCGCATCTGCTATTGAGAGGAAGCAAAGACAGACAGAATGTCATAAAAGTTGAATTATGAAATGAGGGATATGTTTTACGCGTGGTGTTGGCTTAATCGTTAGGGTGGTGGGCTTAGGATTCCAGGATCCTGAGTTCAAATCCCGCTCGGCTGTTGAAGTAATACCAGGTGAGGTTGACTCTGCCTCTCATCGTTCTGAGGTCGGCAAAATGAGTGCCAGCTTGATGGTATCCTGTGTCGGAGTGGCGACCCGTCCATGATTGAGACCATTAGCCAAGGAGACGGCTTTGGCAGCACCAATGCTCTGCACAGAGTATGGTCCGGATGGAAGGATGGAAGGATGGATATCTTTTGAAGAGAATCCTGGAGCCCCTTCTCTTCATTATATCCTTGTTCCTCTCATTTGTGTCGGCCTAATAGATGTTGGTTCGCATGATATGCTTGCCACTGAATCGTTTCATTAGTGTTTCATGTCTGGAAATGAGGATCTGAATACAGACTAGAGAGTGTCGGTCTTGTGCTTTGCAGACATGGCATTTCATCATATTGTATGCCATCTTGTCAGAGGGAAAGTTCTTTCCAACTTCCTGCACTAAATTCATCATGTTAAAGATCCTTTCAGGTATTTGAAAAGAGCACACCGATGTGTGCCCCCAGATTGGAGAAATTACTCCTTCCCTTTCCTGGAACATTACTTATCGATTGTCATCGTTGTCTCGCTCAGCTTGATGTTAGCTTAACGGTTGAGGTGGCTGACTTAAGATATTAGGGTCTTGAGTTCAAGCCCTCATATCGGACTGTTGAATTAACTCCAAGCGAGTTGACTCAACCTGTCATCCTTTCGAGGTGGGCAAAAATGAGTACTGGCTTATCGGTAGCGGGCACTGCATCAGCAGCACAGCCGCACCCCCAGAAAATGATGCAACCAAGCAGTCACAGACTGCATATGAATAAATAAATAAACAGTCTCACTGTTGCATCAGATTATGGAAAGCGATGCCACGGAAGTTGTTCTGTGGCTGCAACTCCATGGTCACGTCTTGTCGTCCTTCGCATTGGAAAAGTGCTCACGCAACGCTCGATGATAGTCTTGTTCACTCTTCTCATTGAGCAATGCAATATCAGAGCCATTTTCATCAACTGCAGTGATGACATCATGGATGTTTGACATTGAATGTGATGTTATTTCGAAAATGGTGGAAGAAAATCGATGGGTTCAAACTACTGTTCTCCTTGTCATTCTGCTTGTTTTGCTCCAGATGTTTTCCATAGTTAGCACCTTGTTTGTGTTGGCCATTGCTTTGGTTGACTTCTATCATCCATGTCGTTGTGTGCATTGACTCCTCCCCAACCTGTTATCTCCATGAAACAATTGTTAGTAGAGAATGCTTCTAGTTTGCTCTGACCTTTAATGTGATCAGGAGCTTGTTGTCGTGTGTGTTAAGTAAAGCAAACTAGAAACATGAAGTGGACCCGAGTGAATGAACCTGTGATTGACATTGAATGTTTTGAAATCCTCGTGGTGTCCTTGTGAACATCGCATTTTCCCGAACATTTTCTTTACGTGCAGCATACATTGTGGAGGCTCGTGGAGGAGTTAGAACACAGAACGCATCAGGACATCACAGAACGAGTGGTGGGGACACACCAACAGCAGCATTGAAGGACAGAGTAGAGAGAGACTTGGAGAAATAAGAGGTTTGGGCAAGGGGAGAACACTGAGGGTGAACAACATGGAGAAGGTGAAAACTCTCAATCACACAAGTGAAAGGAAAAACTGGAAATGTGGAAAGAGGTGGGCTTGAGGAGGGTTAATGGATGGAGAAAAGATCATGGTTGTGGATGGAGGATAACCTGAGATGGTGGTAACCAGCTGTCATGAAGCCCTACAGGATAGAATGAGAATGAAGAGACTGAGAAAGTTGGTTCCACAGGTAGGAGAAAAGAGGAACGAATAAGTGGAGGTGAGAAATGAGTCTGGATTTTGGGGGTTTCACCAGAAGATTACTCGCAGACCATGTGTGCCATACAGAAATGATAGGATGTAGTGTGCAAGACCAGAAAGGAGGAGGTAGAAGACAAAGACCACTGACCTGTTTGTGATGGGAAGGTGGTAGGTCCAGAGAGTTCGTTTCATCATTGGAGATTCCAATGATCATGAAGGCCTTCTTTTCCACTGAATCCTGTCTGAAGGATGAGGGATGTTATGGCAGAGGGTGGCATCATCAGCAAAGAGAAAAGAGGATTTACTGGAGAGACGGGGAGATCGTTTGTGAAGATCAGGAATACGGCTGGACCCAGAACACTGCCTTGGGGCACTCCATCCTTAATATGGAGAGGAGATGAAAGGATTCTGTTGAGAGCCACATGTTGGCTACAAGAGTAGAGGAAGTTCGGAAACCATGTGTGGACTCTGCCTTGGATGCCATAGGGAGAGAGTTTGGAAGGCAAGGCATCTCCAGAGAGATGATCCTGATCTTACGTCTGACTTGAGAACCTCCATTCATTTTTGGGAGCATCGAAGTAGCATGTCGAGGATAAGGTGATCGGCTCTAAATTAAAACTTATGGTCTGAGAGCAGGCTGTTGGAAGTCCTGCATCACTCAGTGTTTTTTTTTCCCAAGGGAGGGAGCTTGGTATAATGTTTTATTTGTCTTTTTGAGGCACGAAATATCATAAAACAATTGAGACAAGTCGTCCACATGTGGTGCTTCTTTCGTATGCAGCACATGGATGTGGGTGGCATCATTTGCATGGGGGTATGGCTGTGCCGCTGATGCAGTGCCCCCTGTATGTTCAAGCAGGAATTTAGAATTTGGCCAGGATACCGGCAATGGCTCGCCTATTCTTCACAAAGGACACTTTAGGATCTTCAACGTCCACCAACTAATGCCGGCAGATGGGACGCCCAGTTGCACGTCCATCGGAGGGACGGCACACAAATTGATGAATTACCTTGCATGCAAAATGCCAGGGTGACAGTTCATCACTGGGTCAGGATTCAAACCGAGGCATGACCGTTCACAGGTGAGTGTGCATACCTATAGATTCTCCTGACAGCTCAGATGTGAAGTGAATGATATAGTGTGTGTGTGTGTGTGTGTGTGTGTGTGTGTGTGTGTGTGTGTGTGTGTGTGTGTGTGTGTGTGTGTGTGTGTGTGTGTGTGTGTGTGTGTGAGTGGTAAATGAGTTGTTGACAAATGCTACAACCTGTGTAAGAGAAAGAATGAAATTTCAAAGGAATCCGACAATATAATTATTTTAGGATAGCTTTTAAGTTAGCATGTTTGTTTTATCAGGAACCTTTGATGTCCCTCAAAGTATGTCCCCAGGTCTGATATGTACCATTTCCTGAGTCAGCCTTTGTGGTTAAACTATGTCTTGTTTTGTCATTACATTATCCGAATTTGTATATATTGCATCTCAAACTGCCCGTTTATAACCGACAAAAATGGGACTGCAACA
>NC_140974.1:6556563-6596563 GCF_056783735.1 Eptatretus burgeri
CCCAGACCTTTGAGTGACCATTAATGTAATAGTACACAATAATAGGATGGAAACTTCTTCTTCTACTTATTCAGGATGTGTTTGATTAGTTTTGGGTTTACAGCTCATAAAACGTGGATGATTGTCACAAGTCTTTCACGAACCAATCAGCCAGGCCTGACGTTTGACTGGAGCTAATTTTGGGCAGGGTATTTTTTATTTTTTACTTGTTGAGGTTGCCGACGACAACTTGTCTCCTCTTCGAAAAAAAAAAAAGCGCATCTGGGACACCCAGCTTAACGTCCATCTGCATTCAAGATCCAGCTTGGGAAGCACTAACGCAACAGTTTGGGGCCGGCTCAAGAATCGTATCCAGATACGACAACTCAAAGGGAGACAGACACCTCAAAACATCTGCACCAACCTGTCGGACTAATATTAGGGACAGCATAGAGCTGGAAGTAATCACTGAGTAAGAATGAAGCGGAGCATGCACGTATCATCGCTGTATAAAGTGCGTTATTAATGATGGCACTGGTTTTACGAGGCAGCTTGATTTAGAGACACTTAAGGCTTGAAGAGAGACATACATGAGCAGAAGGGGGACGAGGGGGCGATGCTTATAGTGGAGTCGATCGCTTGTCGTGCCCATCAGCGCAACATGCAGTGATCAATATAAGGAGACCATCAGAGTTTTGTGTGCTGAGTGTGATTAATAGGTAGATCACCCATCTCCACGTTATTAAAAAAAAAGGTCCAACTATCCTCGTCATCGTCTATCATATTGTACATCTTTATATTTGCTCAGTTGTTGAGCCGACTGCCAAATGAGAAAGAAAACAAACTAAAAAAGTCCGCTTTATATGAGCACTTCTTCTTATGTATGCGAAACGGTACATTTGACCTTTTGACCAAATTATTAATTTGTTTTCTCCATATTCTCATAATAAAGCTTTGTTAAAAATTTGATGACAAAAGCACAAATAGCAATTAAAATTTCAGGTGAATTTGATGAAAATTGCCGATTTTGTGTCACGCTGACCTTTGGCATTTGACCTTTTGACCAAATTATTAATTTGTCTTCTCCAAGTTCTCATAATGAAATGGAAGACCAAGAAGGAACTCGAAAAATAAAGAGCAAATATGGAGTCATCAGGAGGAACCTCGATAGGATTCGGGTTTCAGCCGCTCCTCCACAACCCTCAAACCCATCCAGGCGCAGCCAAGTGAACTTTACAGAAAACTTTCTGCAAGAATTCACTTCTCCTGAGAGAGAAAGATAATGAAAGACAGAAACAGAGAGTAAAAGAGATGAAAGATAAGAAAAAAGCCAGAATTAGAATGAATAAAAAGAATGATGGAAAAATTAATGAAGAGAATTATGAGGAAAAAAAAACAACCAATGAATAAAGAATTGTGAAATAAATCAATCAATATTTTTTTTAATAAGAAAGAAGTTTGAAAGCAATAAAGAACAAAGATGTCGGGAAGAACCCGGACAGACAGATTTCAGCAGTTATTCCGCAGGCTCCGACGCAGCAACATGTACTAGTTACCAGAGGACCGTTGAACAAACAAAGCTTTGTTGAATATTTGATGACAAACAAAATCTCAAAAGTTAAAAAAAAAGTTACGGCCCAGACAGACAGACAGACAGTTATAATTGATTGCAAAGCCCTGTCTTCTGCTTCGTGGATGACGGGTTAATGAAACGATGTTAGTTTGCTCCACATGTTGTGAGCCGAGCTATTACTGAAATTTGCATCTCAGATCACGTGATTGCACGTCAATGAAAACAAAGGGACACTGCTGTCGTTACTTACTAACTGCTTATAGTATACTCTGCTCTGCTTATAGTAACTAGGTTATCAAGAAAGCTAAATGATTCGTTGTGGTTATTGTTGGTTTGGAGGATGTTGGCAACATTGGTTTTTCATAGTTAGTGTTTTAGTGCCCACTCAAATTTTCGCTGACACCAAGGGATTAACAAAGTGTGATATGCTTCCTATTTTGAGTCACTTCCCTTAACCTTCTGAGATCTCCACCATGTTTCTGGGTTCTTTACCTGTAATTGTCAAAATTTCACCTGTTTGAAGGATCTTCTTTTCATCTTCCATCCCTCGCCCGAATTGCTCGTCGATGGCTTCCTTTTTAAAAATATTTTGATGTTCTGTACTGTATCATTCTTATCCTGCTGTTCACTATAATGTCACATTCTTTCTGCATTTCGAGGTCTATCTAAATAGAGTCGTGTGATTGCTCCAAGTGACCTTTTGGTGCGCTTTGATTTTGTTTGAAGATCCATTGTGACTCATTTTGTTGGTGGAGAATGCTCAGAGTGGTTGGTATTCGTTGGACAGTTAATGAAGCTCAGTCTCTGAGCCGATCACTTTCACATCACACACAGGTCGGTGGTCTTGCACTATCTGCTCTTTCCGTGCCCCCCCTCCTCCCCCCCACCACCATTCCACGTTTCTGTAGGGCGGTCCACCATTAACTCCCTTCCGGTGAAACTCCATAAATCCAGGATCACCACTCAACTCCACTCATTCGTTCCTCTTTTTCCCACCTGAAGAACTAACTTCCCCATTCTCTTCAATCTCAGATCATCAGGTCATCCCCTATTCACAACCATAATCTTTTCCACCTCCATTAACCCTCCCAAAGCCCACTTCTTTCCAAATTTCCAGCTTTTCCTTCATGAAAGTTTCCTTTTATATCCATCTTTTCCACCCCATTAATCCTCCCCCCTATCCCTAATTCTTCCCCAGATCCCTTATTTGTCCACATCTCCCTCTCTCTCAACCCTGCTTTCGGTGTGTCCACCCTCTCTTTCTCCTTATTTTGTTCAATTTCTTCCTGATGTGTTATATATATGTTCTGGCTCCTCCACGAGCTTCGACTTTCTGTACAAAACAAATTGCGATGCCTTCGTAACCTTAACCCAGAAATTGTCCACCTGTCCTTCGGAGGGATGTGGTGGCAATTATCTCCGACGATGTCGAACCATCAACAGAGCGATTGCATCGCACACACCTATTGAAGAGCGTGTCTATGTGGGAATATAGCCGAACTCTGGCTTTTATATCAAGTAATACAGAGTGGCAGCAGAATCCACGCGGGAGCGGTTTGGAGAAATGGAAAGGCATGTGCAGATGGGTCGAGCAGGCTAATAAGATGACGACGGCTTGTTTATGAATGGCATAATGGATCTCTGGCTAATTTGAAATTCCAGCGAGTTTTGTCTTTGTGCAAACTTTCAGCAAATTAACTTTGGTTATGGCTTAACAAACGTGTGCCCGATTTCCTTCGCACCCTTCCCGACCTTGAATGAAAAATGTGACCCGAAAAGTTTTCCCAAACTTCCAAATCGAATGACTTTGTTGGAGTCGATGCCACACACTGAATGATAATGCGGTGATTTCAAGAAGTAGATCACGACTCGAAATCTATCTTTTTTTTCATTGAAATGTGGCACGGCCGGAGTTTCCGAATGATTTTCTACCCTGTTTTTTGTGCTGATTTGCAAGTGGTCCTCAATATTCTGGGTCGAGTGTACAGTATCGCCTAGAAGTTTAAGCATCTCGTGTTCTGTGATCTATTGGGTCTGCATTTTGATCGTTCCTTTAACCATAAAAAAGTTGCCTTGCTGTTAAATAAAAATTGTAAAACATTCCTTGCAAAGCTTGGTACCCGGAGGTGCTTTTGACTCGCCAGACACTCCAATCAAAACAGATTAAAATCTTCATTAATGGAAGCGCCTGTACATCACTTGGTTTCTATGTAAATGTATGTACTCATTAACAACAACAAGAACAACCTCGACAACTCAAAGCCACATTTGCTCACATCCTTGATCTGAGTATGCTTGGATTTGTTCTCACCTGTAAACCCACATGCCTTTGTTCACATTCCTCCAATTGTGCGCACACTCTTCCACCCACCTTTATTTTTTGTAGACATGATTGAGGCTTGTGGAGGAGCTGGAGCAGAATGGAAGGGAACAACATGGAAAGGGGAAACACCGATAGTGAGAGTGAGATCAATGGGAGAGGGAGGACACATGGGGGTTAAGAAGCTGCACACAAGACGAATGAAACACAGCAAGAAGGGGAAGGGGAAAATGGAGATGAAACAGAAAAGGAACAAACCAACTGACAACAAACAAATGAAAAGAGGTGAGGGAGAGGAGGAACACCACAATAACTGGGAAAAAGGGAGCGTTTGGTTTTGGGGTCATTTGAGGTAGGGGTAGAAGAGATCATTAGTATGGTCATTAGTATGACCTGAGGTAGTGGCGAACATCTCTCTTGAAGCCCAAAAGGGAAGAATGTTCCGGTTTTGGAGCGGCGAGAGGTCTCCTTCGCGGCTCCCTGCTGACGTTCTCAAAGTTAGGTTTCGGTTGTTATTTGTCCCGTTTTAACTGTTTAATTTTCTCATCTACATGTTACTGTGTGTTCCTAGTTCGGTTTTGTTTCAAAAATCGTGCTATTTTGTGAGTATTTTTGTCGACGTTCTTACCTGGTGTTTGAGGCCTAGGCCTAGGCTTGAGGCCTACCGGTTGGACTCGGTGTTCGATCGTTTTTTTTTTTTTTTTGTTTGTTTGTTTTTTTTCCCCATTACCTTTAATTTCTATCCTCCCCATTACCTTCAATTTTCATCCTCCCCACTTTCCAAACATCCCCCATTCTCCCAACTAATCTCTTTCTTATCTCAAAAAAAAAAAAAAAATACCCAACAACAACAACAACACGCTCACCTTCTCCCGATTCTGCTTCTTCTTCTTCCTCTTAACTTCCTCCTCGTTTTCTTCCTCGATTTTTTTTTTACACTTCCATGACCTAATCTGTTGAACTCTCTCATACATTAATATTAACAACAAAAACGATCTTATAATGCTTCATCTTCCTCTCTCACACATGTGGTACTCTTTACTGTTTCACAATGCACTACTCTTCTGCTATTTTAACAGACTGCTCTCATTTCGACCTCTCCTTCATTCCTTGCCTAAAAAATCCAACTATTACAGCGCTTCTTCTCTCCATGCTCTGAATTCGCCTTCATTGCATCCATCAAGAATTGTGTTAAATCGCATCTCTGACCTAAAACTTTTAAAAACCACAGTTTGCCATGGATGCTCGCTTTCCATCAACCATTCTTTTTTCCAACTTCAGTGCCAACTCACCCCCTCACCCCTCACTCTCACTCTCAAAGCAACCATCCCACTCTTCTCCCTCCAAGCCTCCCTCTCACCTCTCTCAAAAATTCCCCCTCACCTTTCTCCCACCTTTCATCCCCTCACTCTTCCTTCTCTAAGTTGCCCCCCTCTCATCCACCAACCTGCCTCCCTCCACTGCCCTCTCACCTCCATCTCTTCACTCCACCTCCTCAAATCCTCAACTGCCTTCTTCCTTGTCTCTTGTCCCCCCTCTCCCCCAGCACCACAGAGCCTTTTCTCCTCCTCATTCGACCTCCTCCCCTCGCTATTCTGCAATACCCCACACTCTTTCAGCAACCCTCCTTACCTCCCCCCTCGTCCCTTGTCCTACCCTCCAGCTCCCCCTCCACCTCCTGCACCCAAAGCCTGATCCCCTACCTCTTCATTAAAAGTGTGGACCTCAAATATCCGGGGCCTTCGCTCAAACCTTTCAGATCTTTCCATACAGGTTGCCACTGACAAACCATACATTATCTGCCTAACAGAAACTTTCCTCTCCCAAGACGTGTCTGACTCCCAAGTATCTCTCCCTGGTTACTCCCTCTAACGGTATGACAGACCTGAGCATCGTCCTGGTGGAGGTGTTGCTCTCTTCATCAAAGACTCTATTCCTCACTCTCCATGCACTGCTCTCACTCCCCCACACCCCCAGGAATACCTCTGGCTTCGGCTTCCCCTCCACTCCCACCTCATGTTTATATGTGTACTGTACCGTCCACCGAACAGTGATGACTCCATCTACACCTCACTATCCGAAAACATGGACCATCTTCTATCTTCTCATCCAAACTCTCTCTTCCTCTTATGTGGTGACTTCAATTGTCATCACGCCAGTTGGCTAGGTGTGGGGACCTCTCTCACCTGCCATGGCACCTCAGCAAAAGCTTTCTGCGACTCATTGGGACTGACTCAATCGGTCAACTTCCCGACCCGGATCTCAACCAATGGTACACCATCTCTTCTGGATCTGATATTGACAAATTTCCCTGACAATATCTGCTGCTCTTCCTTCGCTCCAATTGGTTCTTCTGACCACGTCATTGTTAAAGTGGACATCTCTCTGGCTGTTATCAGAGAACCACCTCACAGCCGTCGAGTCTGGCATTTCACTCATGCCGACTGGCAGGGTCTCCGAGCAGCCATCAAACTTACAGACTGGTCTCCTATCACTACTTTCTCAAACATCAACTCATCCTGGGAATTCTTTCAAAGAAACTTGCTCTCCTTCATGCACAGATTTATCCCCTCTCGTGTTCAGTTGTCTTACCCTTCCTCCCGCCCTTGGTTTACTGAAGCTTGTGGCGAGGCAGTTGTCCTGAAACAACTTGCCTTTGTCTCATGGAAAGCAAACCCAACTGAGGGCACTCTCAGTTCTTTCCACAAATCTCGGAACAAGTGTGTACCTACCCTCAGGAGAACCAGAAAACAACATCTTTCTCATCTCAAGTCTGAACTCTCAAACCTCTCTCCCTCCTCAAAATCCTGGTGGCGTTTAATCAAATCTGTTTCTGGTGTATGTTCCCCCTCCATCCCCTCCCTTACCTCAAATGGCCGCACTGCTGTTTCCACACGTGATAAAGCTGAATGTCTAAACTCGGTGTTTGCAGCTAAATCTTGTGTCCTAAACCCATCACTATCTCTACCCACTTTACCCAGTCGCACCCAACTGTCCCTGGACTCTGTATCCTTTTCTCCTGACAAGGTGGAGAGCTTGCTTTCAAACCTCGAGTCAGATTCTGCAACCGGTCCAGACGGCATCAGCCCACGTGTCCTCAAAGCCTGCTCTTCTGCTCTTGCTCACCCTCTCTCTGTTCTATTCACCCTCTCATTTGCCCACGGTCATCTGCCATCTGCTTGGAAATCTGCTAACATCACTACCCTGCATAAAAAAGGTGCAAAAACAGATCCCTGCAACTACAGACCAATCAGCCTTCTCCCAATCATCAGCAAGGTGATGGAATCCATCATCGCTTCAGACATGAAATCCTTCCTCTTCTCCAATAGCTTGATTTTCAATCTCAATTTGGTTTCAGACCAGGTCACTCTACCGTGGATATGCTGCTTCTGCTCTCCCATCAATGGATGGAGGTCCTCAATGCCAGACAGGAAATCCGAGCCGTATCCCTGGACATATCACATGCTTTTGACACAGACTTGCACCCTGCCCTACTCACCAAACTCTCTTCCCATGGTATTCAAGGCCATCTCCACTCATGGCTCGCAGACTTCCTCTCCTCTCGCAGTCAACGTGTGGCCCTAAATGGAGTTCTTTCATCCCCTCTTCCTGTGCAGGCTGGAGTTCCTCAAGGTAGCGTTCTGGGTCCTGTTCTTTTTCTGGTTTTCATCAATGATCTCTCGGACTCTCTGGAAAATCCTCTATTTCTCTTTGCCGACGACTCCACCCTCTGCCGTACCATCTGTCATCCCTCAGACCTGCAAGCAGCAGCTTCTTCGCTCACTGCAGATCTGGATAAAATCACAAACTGGTCCAACACGTGGAACATGTCTTTCAATCCAGACAAATCTCACACTCTCACTATGTCTCTTCGAAAGGACCGTTTAGAAAACCCCCCCATCCACTTTCTCAACAATCCTCTGGAAGAAGTCTTTTCTTTCAAGCTTCTGGGTCTCACTATCTGCCATGACCTTTCCTGGGAAAGTCACATTTCCAACCTCGCCTCAAAAGCCAGTCGCCGACTGGGAATCCTCCGTCGTGAAAAGTCCTTTCTCGGCCCTCTTGAGCTCCTGACCACTTACAAAGCTTTTGTCCGTAGCCTGATGGAGTACTGCTCTCCCCTCTGGGCTGGTGCTCCTGCCTCCCACCTTTCTCGGCTTCACGCTGTGGAAACCAGGGCATTTAAGATCATCGGCATATCCCGCAATGAAGCTGAGTCTTTGGGCCTCTCACTCAATCACCGCAGGTTGGTCGGTGGTCTTTCTGTCTTCTACCGACTCCTCTCCAGCCTTGCCCCCCCTGCTCTCTCTGCGATTTGTCCCCACCACATTTCCACAGGGCGCTCAAGGTCCGCCAACAACCCCCTTCTGGTAAAACTACCAAAATCACGAATCACTGCTCATCTTCACTCTTTCATTCCTCTTTTTTCCCGCCTTTGGAATAAACTTCCTCACTCTATTCTTTCCCATTCTTCCCTCCAGGCTTTCAAAACAGCTGTTCACCACCACCTCTTATCTTCCCCCATCCAAATCCTCGATCTTTTCTACCCCCGATAATCCACCCAAGCCCACTTCCTTCAATTCGCCTGCTTTCCTTCCTGAAAGTCCCTGTAATGTCCATCTTCTCTTCGCCATGTTCCCCGTCCCATCCCCATCCCTCTCCCTTCCACAGTTCACCTAATGTGTCTGTTCCCCCACTGTTTTGTCCCTTCCACTCCCGCCCCTCTTGTCTCATGCCTCCTTGCTGTGAGTTGTGTGTTAGCTCTCATACGAGCCTCGACCAAGGTATACAAAAAAAAAAAATGGAACTGAACAGACTCAGGAAGTTGGTTCCACAGGTGAGAGAAAAGAGGAACACATGAGTGGAGGTGAGTGCAGTGAACCTGGGTCTTGGGAGTTTTACTGGCAGACTGTGAATGGTGACTCATACACACCTACCTGTGCTTACACCCTTGTTTCTGACAGCGCACAGATAGTATGGACATATTATCTACCTGTGCTCGTAGTATGAAGACGTTTCATTTAACCACATGAGTAATTTTCTGTATTTCTGAAATGCAGAAAATCTTCCAAGGAGAAGTGTCCGCAAAACACAGGTGCCATCCATCCATCGGGACCATACTCCATGCAGAGCGTTGGTGCTGCCTAAGCAGTCTCCTTGGCTATTGGACACAATCCTGGACGGGTCGCCACTCCGACACAGTATACCAGCATGCTGGCACTCATTTTGCCGACCTCGGAAGGATGACAGGCAGAGTCAACCCCACCTGGTATGAATTCAACAGTGGAGTGGGGTTTGAACTCAGGATCAGAGGATTCCAAGCCACCACCCTAACCATTGAGCCAACACCAGGTATACAGGTGCCCTTTGTCCCTTACACAATGCATGTTAAAAAGCTAATCCTTGAAATTATTTCAGACGAATATCGTGGGTGATTGAGTAATTCCAGCCTTGAGGTGATCACAATACTGTACTAATTTAACCATTTACCAAGTTAACGAGTCTTACTTCAACAGCTTGATGGTATTGATGGTAATTCCAACTTGATCAAATTAAGGACAAAGCCAACACTCGTTCTTAATGACCAAACGGTGTGTTCGGTACATGGTTAATATCCAGCACGATGTTGCAGTTAGTTTTTCTCAAACCCTCTTTTATTCCAGACTTGTTCACAAATAAACAAATCAGTGCTATTCGAAAATGGTGTAAAACACGGGTTCCCAACCGGGGGGGGGGGGAAATTTCCCCCAGGGGGGAAATTTGGGTGTTTCAGGGGGAAATTCTAGTCTGGAATTAAAATGCTGGAAATTATCAGAAAATAATTAGAAAATAATTTCCAGTAATAGCCTTCTGTTCTTCTCTTCTCAGGAGTACCCGTTTCCTGAACTTTACCCGCTTTCATTCCTATGTTTTATTTTCTTTCTTCTTTTTTAGTTTGTTCTTTTCTATTACATGTCTTAATATGATCTCTCTTGTTCTTTTCAGGTCCGCAAGTGATCATGTCGAAAAAACGGATATATTCAGAAGCATATCTAGACTTCGGTTTTACGTTCGTTGTGAATAACGGGGAACATCTGCCACAATGTGTCATCTGCACAAAGACCTTGGGGAATGGTAGCATGAAGCCATTCCAGATGAAGCAACACCTTCAAGGATGCCATCCCGAACTACAGAACAAGGATCGTGAATACTTCAAGCTGAAACAAAATTATCTGAAGAAGATGAGACTGGACTCAACTGGAACGTTTCGTCAGCAAACGGACGCTATTGTGAAAGCGTCATACGAAGTCTCGTACAAGATTGCGAGGGAGAAGAAACCACACACAATTGGTGAAACATTGGTGAAGCCCTGTATGCTGCAGTGCGTAAAGTTGGTCCTTGGTGAGGCTGCCCACAACAAGATGACCCAGATTTCCCTTTCAAACAACACCATTCGGTCACGGATCAATGATATGGCTGAGAGCATCAAGAACCAAGTTGTTCAGAAGGTTCGAGGGTCACAGTTTTTTTCGATTCAACTCGACGAATCGACAGATGTTGCGAATCTGTCCCAGCTGTTGGTCTTTGTTCGTTATACCACCGAAAAAGGAATTGCAGAAGAATTCCTCTTCTGCAAACCTCTCCAGACCACGACCAAAGCTCAGGATGTGATGGACCTCATCAATGACTTTTTCGAAGACAGCAACATCAGCTGGGAGTCTCTGGTTGGGGTGTGCACGGATGGTGCCCCAGCCATGCTCGGCTCTCGATCGGGGTTCGTCACGCTCGTCAAACAAAAGAATCCGGCAGTGGAATCGACACACTGTCTGATCCACAAAGAGGCGCTTGCTTCGAGAACTCTCCCCAAGAACTTCAAGCAGCATCTCGAGACTGTCATCAAAGTCGTCAACTTTATCAAGGGTTCCGCTCTGAACACTCGGCTGTTCCGTCGGCTCTGTGAAGGCATGGAAGCCGACCACGAATCGTTGCTGTTTCATACTCAGGTGAGGTGGCTCTCAAAGGGAAACATGTTGCAGCGAGTCCTGGAATTGTTTGATGAGGTGGTAGTCTTCTTTCGGGCCCAAGAGAATGTTGTGCTTCTGGAGGCGTTGAAGGGTGAGTTTTTCCGTGTGCGACTGTCCTACTTGTCCGATATTTTCAGTGCATTGAAGGAGCTCAACAGGAAACTGCAGGGCAAAGGGACCAACATTCTTTTTCAGTCGGACAAGATCAGAGCTTTCGTGGCTAAACTGCAACTGTGGAAGAAAAGAGTGGGGAGTGGAAGTTTTTCCTCATTCCTCACTCTGAACGAATGTGTGGAGGATATGGAGGATGGTCTGCCTGATCCAATAGCCAAGGATATCAAACAACACCTCGAAGGCTTGGAGGAAGAATTCAAGTATTACTTCCCGGGGATCACAAACGAGAGCAACGAGAACAAGGTTATCAGAGACCCATTTCAGAGGAACGTTGATGATGTGCCAGAAGCGTGGCAGGAAGAGTTCCTGGACTTGAAAAAACGACTCTACAGGAAGGAGGCTTCCAGAATATGGAACTGGGAGAGTTTTGGACCCAAGTCCGAGGAACCTACCCGCTTCTTGCGACCAATGCTCTGCGGATATTCGTCCAGTTTTCTTCCACCTACCTGTGTGAGACAGGATTTTCGGCACTGGTACACCTCAAAACAAAGGCACGCAACAAGTTGGAGGTGGAGGCGGATCTTCGCTGTGCGCTCTCCATAACTCCCCCAGACATTGAAGGACTCGTGAACGGCAAACAATGCCAGAAGTCACACTAAAATGCTGTGTTCTTATTCAATGCAATTTAATGTTAGCTGTGTTAGTGCATTTGAAAAATAAATTAGTAAATAGTCTCAGTGTGTTTTAACTGTTCTTTCTCTCATGCACATGAAGGGGGAAATCTGGATGGTTGAATTGGGTGCAGGGGGAAATGACAGAAAAAGGTTGGGAACCACTGGTGTAGAAGAAGGATAAGAAGAAGAAGGAGAAGAAGAAGCATGAGCATCATGTTTTTGCATCGTTTGGAGGGAAGGAGTTCAAAACGTACGAACAAGATACTATACTCGCGGTTGTCCAAGACGTGCCAAAAAAGATAAAACTACACAATATGTGTAAAATAAATAACTCCACAGTTTGTCGAACATGGTACCCTGCACAGTGTTCAGGTATATAATTAAATAGAAATAAAATAATGATTTTAAAAGTTGTATAAAAAATAATTCCAAAAGTTTAGGGCGGTCCATGCAGTCGAATACACCAACATATTTAACATGTCCAAGTACTGCAAAAATTGAGGTTTTTGGAAGTGTTAAGAAGGTGATTTGTGTTGTCGTGTTCAATGTATAGATAAATTGAAATAAAATGAAGATTTTAAAGGTCGTAGAAAATTAATTCCAAAAGTTTATCGCTGTTGACACAGTGGCTTTTAAAACACCTTATCTAGCACGCCACATTCGTTTTTCGTGCCTGTTGTTTGTGTTCTTTGTGACATCGTTAAAAACGAAGTTTCCCGTTTGCAATGATTTTTTTTATTTTGTTTGACTGCCAGGCAAGCAGACAGAGTAAAAAGATTACCTCGACCGCCTCTGTGCATGTGCGATCGGGACGAATTCAGAGACAAAGTACTGTTAACCCACAGGTTCGTTTTTCAATTCACAAGCCTGGTGTTGGTTTAACGGTTAAGGTGGTTGCCTTAGGGTCTTGAGTTTGAGCCTCTGTCGTGTCGTTAAATAGCACCGGTTGGGTTGACTTAACCTGTCATCCTTCCAAGGTCGGCAAAATGAGTACAAGCTTACTGGAAACAGGAGGCATTGCATCAGCGGCACAGCTGCACACCCTGCAATGATGCAACCAGCAGAAATGATGATTCCGATTAATGTTCAAAATACAACATTCAATTTAAATTAAGTTGTTCCTCGATCTTAAATTGACGTTTGTGGATGGACAGACAGACCGACAGACAGAAGTGAACCAGTTGCTTAACCCTGCTTTTCGCTTTGTGTGCGTGGGTTAAAAATGCATTTGTGTTGTCTGATTAATTAAATATATCTTCATATTGAAAAATAAAAACAAACCACGTGCGATGTTGGTCTATTGCGGGCATCTTGTTCCGAGAACATTATGAACGTCTGTTGCAATTCCAAGAGCACGAGTCATCTGAATATCGTGTTCTCAAAAAATGGCAGAATTATCACCCCCCCTCCCCCACCAACCTCTTCCTCTAGATTCCATTCAATTCCTCTTCCATCCCATTACATCCAATTTCCTTTCTGTTTCTCTCTCTCTCTCTCTCTCTCTCTCTCTCTCTCTCTCTCTCTCTCTCTCTCTCTCTCTCTTTCTCTCTCTCTCTCTCTCTCTCTCTCGCTCTCGCTCTCGCTCTCTCTCTCTCTCTCTCTCTCTCTCTCTCTCTCTCGTTCTCTCTCGTTCTCTCTCGTTCTCTCTCGTTCTCTCTCGTTCTCTCTCGTTCTCTCTCGTTCTCTCTCGTTCTCTCTCGTTCTCTCTCGTTCTCTCTCGTTCTCTCTCGTTCTCTCTCGTTCTCTCTCGTTCTCTCTCTCTCTCTCTCACACCCCTCCCCTTATTTTCTCTTTCCCTTTCTCTTGCGTCCTTGCATGAAGATCGTTCCTCACAAAATGCTCACCTGCAATCATGGCAACCAAACCATCAGGCCTTTTGTAAGTGGCCGTGTGATCTTATTTTGCTGTACTGCCAGTGAAGTAAGAAACAGCGGGTTTGTGTTCATGCAGATGTGATTTAACATTACCGCACACACCGTTTTGCAAACGAGGAAGTGCTTGTGGAAGTTTTTTCAAGTCGAGATGAAATAGAGACCATTAATTAAAATAATGTCCTTGGGCGATCGAGTTGAGGTGTTCGCCACGCGAGCTAAGATTGATGTTTTCATTCCGCTCAGCACTTTGCATTCTGGTCATACCGCCAGGCTGCAGAATCCAAAAGAGGTGCACATCCCTCCTCCAGCTGCCAATCATGCTTACACACACACAAAAAAACTGGCCCAAAAAAAAAAATAGAAAGTTGAATCTGCAATGGAATTTCAGTAAGTGCTGTGACTTGTTCGGTGAACAGCGGCACGTTTGAAGCCAGTCAGGGTCACCGTGGGATGCTCAAGCTTGAGCATGGGCTGACCTTGGGAAGACGGCTCCATCTGCCCCAATTGATGTCTCGCCGGTCATGCAAGTGGATTCTCTGAGCCGTGCGCAAAGCTGTACCCGTGGCCTACAGCTCCACGTGTCGCAACAATCTCATCCGGGATTGCAATGGAATGCATGAAATGCTTTCTTCATCTATCTGAATGTGTGCTGGTGCCTTTTGGCAGAGCACATTGAAATGTGCAGTCGTGCCTCTGACACGTAATTGGAACCTCAAATGGAGGTTTGCCCAGAACCAATGAAAAAGCCATTGGAATTAATTGTCCTCTCCATTGCTGGTCTGCACTACAGGGCAATTACCAGACGTTATAGCGTTATAAAGTGGTAGTTTGTCTTTGACCAAAACAATATTGTAAAGACTGTACCAATGTGACAAGGAACTCACTAACCTGCAGTGTTCCCAAGGCATGGTGCTTACTGGCATTCTTGATGTTCATGTGTTCGGAATTAAGCAATTCTGTTGTCTAATTACTTTTTGTGATTTCAGTTTAATAGTTAAGGATTACACCAAAGATGTTCTTTATTAGAATACACAGTGTTAGGTCTGGTAGCAAGGTCAGTCAGATTCGAGAGAGGAAGAGACAGAGACAGAGACAGGGACAGAGACAGATACAGGGACAGAGACAGATACAGACAGAGACAGAGACAGATAAATAAACATAAGGTCTCAAGGTCATGCAACAGCGATAATTAAAGCTCGATGGGCATCAATATAAAAGAACAAGCATGGACAAAATACAAATCATGGCTTTGATTCAAAGGCCTTTTTGGAGCACAAGTCCCTTTTTTCCAAAAAAATTTGGTGTTTTGATTCTCAATGCAAGTTACTCAGAGGACACTGAATGAAGAACAGTTTGTGGACCATCATATCATGCAGACCAGAGACTATGATCAGGCAGTGTAGGCAGTTTAGACCCTCGCTGAATTCCATGAATGAGCTAACTGTAATTCGACTGACAAACCAATCGTGAAATGGTAAATCTCCCGAGACTGGATCGGCTTCCCGAAGCTGAAACTCCAATTCCTTAATATTGCTGCCCCTCAGCTGATTTAAACCCTCAAAGTCTGAGATCCAGGTCCACACCACTGGTCAATCACAGTGGTGTGGGAATACGGAGATGTCCTGAGCAGTTTTAGTTTGTTTCGTCAAAAAGGCAAACTCTAATTGTAAAATAGCAGAGAAAACACTGACTTTTCTTGCATTCCTTGTTTTTTTTTTAATTACTCATGGCTTTATGCTTCATCCTTCTGTTTTGAGATAGATAACTCACATTGCTGACCAAAGCCAATTTGGTTTGGCCTGCATGGTGATTCCATCTGGGCAGCACATAACTCATAATCTTGCAATCCCAGGTTTGTCTATCATAATAATCACAATACCAATAACAATCAGAGGCCCAACCTCAACAAAGCTCGAGAGCATATCTTGGACTAACTGAGAAACATTTCTAGACTAGAACCAATATTGGACAGATGTCCAATTAATTGCAGTATACTTGATTGAAAGTAGCAGGAATTTGGATTTTTGCCTAGGTTCCGGTGATAACTCACCTTGTCTCTTAACCACAACATACACCATGGAATATTTAACACCCACCAACGACCAGGGTTCATGAACATGTCCTCCAGATGAATATCATCCACGATGGATGGCGTGTCCACCGATGTATCCCTGGGATTGCGAAACACCACGGTGACAGATTAGTGCTGAGTGAAGATGTGAACTTGGGCTGGATAGCTCAGAGGCAAGTGTGCTGAGGCCTTCACAATATATATATATATATATATATATATATATATATATATATATATATATATATATATATATATATATATATATATATATATATATATATATATATATATATATATATATATATATATATATATATATATATATATATATATATATATATATATATATATATATATATATATATATATATATATATATATACATATATACATCTTCTTCTTCTTCTTCTTTTGGCTGCTCCCGTTAGGGGTCGCCACAGCGGATCATCCGTTATGATCCGCATAATGATTTGGCACAAGTTTTACACCGGATGCCCTTCCCGACGCAACCCTGGTCGCCTCTTATGACACGGATCTGGTACACCTATTCTAACTGGGGTATACACCGGCCCAGGACACTGGTACTCACTTCGCCGACCTCGGAAGGATGACAGGCTGAGTCAACCTCCTGGTGCATTAATTCAGTGGCCCAACAGGGCTTGAACTCAGGACCTTTTGGATCCCAAGCCGCTGCCCTAACCACTGCGCCAACACCAGGATATATATATATATATATATATATATATATATATATATATATATATATATATATATATATATATATATATATATATATATATATATATATATATATATATATATATATATATATATATATATATATATATATATACGGTTGTGGAAATTCGCAAACCACCATTCAGGTTCCCCAGAGATCAGTTATTTTGATCAGTGTGTGTTCCAGGTTAGATTTCCCCACCGATGTATAAAGGGAATTTATTCGTGTGCTGGGCTGTGAATTTTTGAGTTAGCCGTTATTCTGTTCTATCTTTTATTTCAAATAAAGAACAACTAGACAACTTCCGCCCCGATATTCTGAGAAGAAAACAGAAATGACGGTTGGGGCGGGTCCCTCAGAACGGCGTAAACAAGGATGACAGTTATTACAACAACAAAAGATGCAAGCCCAATCACTCCTGGGATTTTCCACCACACGCCGGGAAGGGAGGGGCAAATGCCCCGGACCCGATAAAGGACCGCATTGGAATGCCGAGTTGCAGTTGGTGGTGAAGCTGGCATTTGGTGGGCGAGCTGCAGGTGAGCTGAGGGCAGTTCGTTGGAGTCGTCAAGGAGACGGCCATGGAAAGTCGGGCGCGCTGCCAGGCCCAAGACCAACCAAGTCGCCATTACAGCCGCTGCCGCATTGGCAACGAGCCAGAGAGACAGACACCGAGGGTCGCCGAACAAAAACCCATCGAGTCGCCACAAGGGCGGCGAGGTAACCTGCCCGGCCTCTCGGAGCCCCTTTGGTCATCCAGGCTGTGAGGAATATTAAAGGCTTATGAGCCTGTGTCTTTTTCTTTCTTGGGTTTTTGTATGAAAGTCTGTGGCGCCTTGTCCTTAAGTAGAATTGTTGTTAAGTGCCTGTATATACTTGCATTCCGAATGGAACTCGGCTATAGGCTTTTGTTCGTGTCTTGCCCCCCTATCCCCATTCATTGACTGCTTACGTGCCGAGTGTGGAAATAAATGTCCCCATTGTTGAACGTGAAACTGATCATTGCGTCCCTTCCTACATTGACTGTCATGGTGCGTTTGGGGAATTAACTGACTAATTATAGCCGATAAACGTACATCTGAACCGACGGGATTTGGCGAATTAAAACCGCTCGGCAATCGCATACGGAACGAGCCGCTTAAGCAGCTCGTTTTCGTGCAGGTCCCATCGAGGTATAAACTCCTGGTATTTCTGTCTGCGCGAATAATTAGGCACATTGATGATTCGGCGATCGACCGTGTAGTGCGTGGACAGAAGAATTGGCTGGTTTCTGATGCGTTGAGGAATCCGTGACTGGATTTTGAGGTTGGTCCGGAATGTCACGACTGGATTGCGGCCTTTGGTGGACGTGCGACCGCGATTTGGCTGGAATGGTTGTCCGAACGCGGCGGAAACCACAACAATATATATATATATATATATATATATATATATATATATATATATATATATATACATATCTATATATAGTATATATGATTGACCCTTCCCATGCTCCTCTCACCAAAGTGGCTGCATAAAGCAACCCAAGAAGGCTTACGCAAGATAAGTGCTAAACGCTGTTTCAAACCCTTCCCAAAGTTCGTCAACAACTATAAAGACGTCCACTTATGGTACACACATGACAATCCCAATGCTATACACTCCCCTGAGCTACCAGACCGGTTTCATAACTTATTTTTGAGCTGTATATATATACACATACACACATATATGTGATGTATATACACGATGCTGCAACCCAGTTTACCTGGCAGTGACACTGGACCATACATTGTCTTATAAGGGGCACGCAGAGAAGACAAAGGCTAAAGTGAACACTCGCAACAATATTCTCAGAAAGCTTATTAACTTAAAATGGGACACCTTTCCCTCCACCCTTTGAGCGACAGCACTTACTCTGTGCAACAGCACAAAATAATATGCCTGCCCACTGCCCAGATCGGGAAAGATCTTCCCATGCTGAGAAACTCGACCTTGCACTGAATGACAGCTGCCAGTATATGACAGGGTGCCTGAAATCAACAAATGTCAAGAGCATGTACGTCCTTTCCGGCGGTGCCCCTTCAAGCATCATAAGAGCCACAGTGAGCAGAATAGAGCTTTTTAGGCAGATCAATGACAAGAGGCACCTCCTGCATGAACATACTGCAGTGAAGAGTAAGCTGAAGTTAAGGAAGAATTAATTATCGACTCCACAAAGCCCCTTGAAGATACTCCAAGAAAACTGCTGGAGGGCTTCCTCAAGAGTGTTATGCAGAGGAACAGCTGTCACCGGCTGGGAAGAAAAGCTGGCTCACCTGGAACATCTAAGAACTGGTGTTTGGAAGGTCCATAGCAGTGATGGTCAAATGGTTTTCTCCACAGGTCCGAACATGTGTGGTTGTGGCGAGAGACAGACCATGAAACATCTCCTTGTATCCCCCCCCCCCCCCACTCCAGTTAGGAGTACTCTGCACTACTTGAGACCGAGCTAATGCTGCAGACAAGCTAATAGCATGTACAAAACATTGGTGTAACATTTAGTGCATGGCTGGACACGATAACAAGAAGTAAGGATAAAATACATTTTCCCTTCACTTTTAACTCAAATGCACACACGTTACCGAACAGGTACATGCATGGTGGAAATGAAAAAGGAAGATCTTAATTTGAGCTGGCTGTGTGTGTGCACAAGGAAATGGATTCTTCGCAATGCAGACAGGGTGTGCAGTAGACCGCTGGTATTGTTAAATAACACTATTGTTAAAATTCTATTATATTCGCTCAAGCGCTCCGTTGGTGATTTTGGAAATGGCGTAAAGCTTCTGCATATGTCGATGTAAGAATGAGCAAATTTAATTGCAGTTCATACCAAGGTAATTTTAAGTTTATTTGCCTTATATAGTTTGCAATGAAAAGTGCATATGCATGTTGTTGAAATGTTTAATTTTTTTTTTCTTTTTCATGCCCTGCTCGAATCGCCGGAAAGACTGGAGATCAGAGAAGGAAGCCTTGTTTTTCTGTTTGCTGACTTGTTGGACCAATGTCAAAGAAGCAAGTTGGTGTTTCAGAATGTTGAATCATCATTACCGAGGTATTTGTCAGCAGTCTTGCTGCAATAGTGGCATTGTGGTAAGAGCGCCTGCTCTGTGTTTGGTAAGTCATCACTTTAATTCTGACCTGAGCTGAGTCGTACCAAAGACTTTAAAAATGGTACGTGCTGCTTCCTCGAGTAACGCTCAGCATTTAGGTGATAGAACATGGATGAACACCATGGTTTGGCATCCCGTGGGGGTGAAGCGAGGTGTGGGGGAGGGGGGAATGGAGGAATATTTCATATGAATTTCCCCGCTGAATGCGGAGGGAAAAATCAATGCCATGAGGTGACGTTGCCAGCACACAGTGTGCTCGATGGAGTTACTTCCCCGATGATCAATGGCTGTGTTTGTCTCCTGTTAATATACTTGTATAAGTCCTCTGTTGTCTGATGTCTGTCTGTGTGTGTGTGCATGTTTGTATGTGACAGCTCTTCCATTAGCCTTAGACACCAGAAAAAAACAATACCTATACAGGTATCATCCAAGGAGACTGCAGCAGTTTAAGGAAAAGGCTACCACCATCTTCTGTGTATAATTTAGGATGGTCACCGAATGTTTTTTTTTTTTTTACAAGCAACAACTCACATAACCTTCAAGTGCATAAAGCGAAAAAATTAATATGAATTCTCATCTTGGAACTAGCGAGACAGGTAATGATCCACGCAAACGTTTTGTGTACAATTAGCTCGATGGAAGGTCTCAACGCATATACATCACATCCTCGGTATTAAACAATACCCACTCTATCGTCTTGTTTTCTTGTGCAAACAATTCTATCATGGCATTATTTTGTAAAGGATGGAAGCGAATCTAAGCAAAGTCGTTCATCAAAACGGAAAAATATCTGCCTTGTGCCAAGAGTGTGTAAATTACGAATAAATTTTGTGTCTGGGATGCTTTTTACACCAGTCATTCAGGTTAATAAAGCAAAGCGTTGTTCGGCAGAGACACAAATAGTGGAAGTTGTTGTCGAGGTTTTGTGACACAATCATTGATTATATACTGCACCTAAAGAATACTGGCACTTGTGTGAGGGATGCGAGGGAATTCAGAACTGTGTAAAAACAAATCTGCTGAACATCCTTTCACATTCAATTTGAGCTTTGACAAAATAATTTTATAAATGATGACTTTCACTTCTCTTATCTTTACCTGTCTACAAGCAAAATTCACTCAACTACCACTAAAGTTCACTCAACTACCACTAAAGTTCACTCAACTACCACTAAAGTTCACTCATCTAACACCAAAACTTAATCAACAAGCACCAAAATTCACTCAATGACCAACAAAGTTCACTCAATACAACCAAAATAATTCTATCAACCAGCAGCAAAATTCACTCAACCACCACCAAAGTTCACTTAACTACCACCAAAATTAAATTAACTAGCACCAAAAAGATATCAACTACTGCCAAAATTAAATCAACTAGCACCAAACTTCCATAAACTAGCACAAAAGTTAATCTAACCAGCACCAAAATACCATCAATTAGCACCAAAGTTCACTCAACTACCACTAAAGTTCACTCAACTACCACCAACATTAAATTAACTCGCACCAAAATGAAATCAACAAGCAAAAAAATTCACCCAGCAACCACCAAAGTTCACTCAACTACAGCCAAAATTAAATCAACTAGCACCAAAATTCACTCAACAACTACTAAAGTTCACTCAACTACCACCAAAATTATATCAACTAGCAAAACAATTCACTCAACTACCACCAAAATTCATTCGACTACCACTAAAGTTCATTCAACTTCCACAAAAATTGAATTAACTAGCACCAACGTTCACTCAACTACCACCAAAATTAAATCAACTCACAAAACAATTCACTCAACGACCACCAAAGTTTACTCAACTACCACCAAAATTCAATCAACTAGCAAAACAATTCACTCAACGACCACCAAAATTCATTCCACTACCACGAAAGTCCATTCAACTTCCGCTAAAATTAAATTAACCAGCACCAAAATTCACTCAACTAGCACCAAAGTTCACTCAACTACCACCAAAATTAAATCAACTAGCACCAAAATTAAATCAACTAGCACCAAACTTCCATCAAGTAGCACAAAAGTTCATCTAACCAGCACCAAAATTCCATCAACTAGCACCAAACTTCACTCAACTACTACGAAAATTAAATCAACAAGCAAAAAAATTCATTCAGCGACCACCAAAGTTCACTCAACTACCGCCAAAATTAAATCAACTAGCACCGAAATTCACTCAACGACCACCAAAATTCACCCAACAACCACCAAAATTCACCCAAGTACCATTAACGTTCACTCAACTACCACCAAAGGTCACTCAACTACTGCCAAAATTAAATCAACTAGCACCAAAATTCACTCAACTACTTCCAAAGTTTACTCAACTACGACCAAAATTAAATCAACTACTGCCAAAATTAAATCAACTATTTCCAAAGTTCATCTAACGAGCACCAAACTTCACTCAACTAGCACCAACATTGCATAAAATAGCATTAAAATTGGCAAATCGCATTTTATGACCAGTTATACTGCATCGATCATCTTTATGGGGCTGATACGCTCACATCATCAAATCTCCTCGTCACAGGACAACCGCTCCACAAACATGATGCATGAGGTTGCTATTCAACTGTCAAACAAACCAACAAACAAATACAGTTTTCCATTTTCAAAACTTTTCAAAATCATTGTTGACTAATTTTTGACTGCTGCAATGAAAATACAACTAGAACGGCTCTTGGTGGAGCATACACCTCCGCCAGGTTGAACAGTCTCCGTTCTGTAGCCCACTGATAAGTGGATTCGGACCTGAACCAAAATCTAATCGTCTTGTTCTTGTCACTTAACCAACTCATCCTCCTAGTTTTGTCATAATCCATCTCTAACGTTCTGAAATATCATGTATGTTATAATATGTTATTTTAGCTCTATCACTCAATGGTGAATAATCACTTAAAAATTATCCTATTCGTATCTGGATCCAGGTCTTCACCAACATCAATTCACTTTTGTTACACACCCAACCCATGCACCAAGTTTCGTCCAAATCCGTCCATAACTTTTTCTTGTTCACAGACAAACAAACAAGAAGGATGTCGGACAAACACAATACTTGCAAAATCCAAACAATAGTTGCCATGGAATCAGCAATTTGATATTTTGGGGAATTTGACCTATCAAGTATTTGACATGATGGAATGTTTGTTGTGCATAACAAATTTGGTTGATACATTTTCTAATTGTGGCCGATTGGGTGTTTTCCATTTTTTGGACGGCATTGACCTTGAGCTATGACTAATTTTGATCAAATTTTACACACGTATACTACACATAAATATACGTAAGCTGTTTAAGTTTAAATCTGATATCCTGGAAAAAAAATTCCTGAGGTTTTGCAATCACAAAATCACGAAAATGTCCCATTTGATTATAATAGGGTGAAATTGTTGTCATGGACACCGATTTCTCTTTGCCACCTGCGACTATTTCTATTCCACTTGGGACTTTTCCCGATGCCACTAACCAAGATGAGCACAACCTGAATAAAAAGGAAGAGAAATTTAATTAACTAACTATATTTTGCACCCTCTTAGCTTCGTACTGCGGTGGTTTGCAAATGGGGTGCCTTTTGATTATGACTGGTGCACCTCAAGTATTATTACAGAAGGCTCTTCGACAGAATGTCTAATGGAGTCGTCTTTTGGGTCTTCGGGGATTAAGGACTCTCATGGTGTCGACAAGTTCTTCGGGTCCTAAAGGGTCTGAGGGCTCCTCGGGATCTTAGGGGTCAAAAGGGTCTTAGGGTTATTAAGGGTCTAAGGGGTGTAAAGGTTTAAAGGGTATAAAGCATCTTAAAAGGCCCAAAGGGTATAAAGAGTTTTAAATGATCTAAAGGGGTTTAAAATATCTAATAGGTCCAAAAGATGGAAGGGCCCGGAAAGGTCTACTTGTCTAAAATGTATGTTCCAATAGTCCTTAGTTAAAAGAGGTAATTCGTGGACATCGTCAAGGTCCAATTATAAGAATTAATCGACGTACTCACTGTCTAACACATTCAAACAGTACGTAAGTAATCTACATACCCACAGGGGTCGAACAAGACTTTACTATGACGGGGTTTCACCAGCCACCCGAGTTTTTCAGTTTTATATACAGTATGAGCAGAGTTCCCACACTCTGGGTCGGTAGAGTTTGTGCATTACTTGCTGAAAAAGTAGTCTGTGTTTTGCAAGAATAATATGGATGTTTGTGTGGTGTATGCCTAAAAGGTTCCCGATGGTCTCGGGGTTGAAAGGGTCTAATCTATCAAGCATGTAAAAATGTATAAGTGGTCTAAAGTTCTAAATGGTCATGGATCCAAGCTCTCTAACAACTCTGAAGGGTGTAAGGGGTCTAATTGGTGTTTGAGGGGAATCCAAACACTCAGACTACCTCAACGCTATCATCCATCTCTTCATACCCGACAAAATAGAGATGACATGTCTTTTTAGGATTTTTTTATTTTATTTTTGTAAATAGTGTCAAGGCTCATATGAGAGCAAACACACATAAACGCACAATAAGGGGAGCAGTAGACAAGAGGGGTGGGAGAGGGAAGGAAAAAAAAGTGTGGAACAGAGACATGAGGAGATTTGTGGAAGGGAGAGGGATCGGGTGGGGAACATGGGGAAAACAAGATGGACACCACAGGGACTTTCAGGTCCTTGCACAACAGAGACTTTCAGGAAACAAAGCAGGGAATTTGAAGGTGGTGGGTTTGGGGTGGATTAGCGGAGGTACAAAAGATTGTGATTTTGGATGGGGGAAGATAAAAGATAGTGGTGAACAGCTGCTTTGAAGACCTGGAGGGAAGTCGGTAATTTTGGTAAGAAGTCAGCTGCTAAGAAGTCATTTCATAAAGTCCGTAATTTTGCAATTAAAAGTTGAAATGTCTCTCTGAAAGAACTGTCTGAAAAACCCACCCATCTACTTTCTCAACAATCCCCTTGAAGAAATCCTTTCAGTCAAGCTTTTAGTTCTCACGATCTGCCATGAACTTTCCTGGGAAAGCCACATAACCAAACTGGCCTCCAAAGCTAGTCGCCGACTGGGCATCCCTCGTCGTGCAAAGTCCTTCCTTGGCACGCCTGAGCTTCTAACCATTTACAAAGCTTTCATCTGCAGTCTGATGGAGTATTGCTCCCCACTCTGGGCTCCTGCTTCACACCTAGTTCGACTTCATGCTGTGGAAACCAAGGCTTTTAGGATCATTGGTATTTTCCATGATGAAGCTGACTCAATGGATCACTCACTCTCTCACAGGAGGCAGGTCGGTGGTCTTTCTGTCTTCTATCGTCTCCTCTCCAGCCTTTCCCCCCCTTGCTCTGTCTGTGATCTGTCCCCCTATATTTCCTCAGGGCACTTAAAGTTCGCCAAAAACCCCCTTCTGGTGAAACTGCTAAAATCAAGAATCACTGCTCATCTTCATTCCTCTTTTCCCCCACCTCTGGAACTCAGTCGACAGGTAGATGTTGTGTTAAATTTAAATACGCATAAATGCATGTAAATGAATGATTAAAATTGACGGTTACATGTTATAAGTTTCATGTAGCACAGATCGGTAAATTGTAACAATTGTAATATAAACTGCTGGATGTAATGAGCTAATTTTGACTGTACATGGCAGTATTGTGCTGTAAACTGCCTGATGAGATTCATGAAGGTGCTGGAACGTTCTCAGACGAAACTTCCTGTATAGTCTAGAATCGCATTTGCTGGAAGACACGGGATTGTTCTGTGATACTATACAAACCCGAGAGAGAGCGACGTTTCGAAAGGGGTTATATTTAATTCAATCGGCGAATAATTTCTGATTTTCCACAAATATGCCGAGTCGATGTGTCCTTGGTGCTTGTATAGTATAATGAAAACCGAAATTGTTTCATGTTACACCAATGGCCAAAAGATCCTAGGTTTGTCAGAAATTGGACGAGGTTTATCTGAAATACTCGAGTGTGGATCGGGCCAACGAAATGTTCGCTTTTGTGCTCAGAACATGTTAGAGCACTGTTATAAAAACAACAGTGATGGCTAGATCTTGTGGTTATCCGCGATGATTGAGAGACCCTTGGGGGGTTTTGGGGTCTTAAGGGTCTTCAGGGTATTAGGGGTTTTAATGGTTTTAAAGGGCCTTAGGGGGGTCTTAAGGGTTTTAAAGGGCATTACAGGGTCTTAAGGTTTAAAGGAGTCTTGGGGCTCTTAATGGTCTTTAAGGCCTTCAAAGATCTTCAGGTTATAGAGGTCTTAGGGGTATATCGCATCTCAAGGGGTCTTAAGGTGGAGAGGGGTCAAAAGGGTCTAAAGGATGTGAATTTATCATGACATCTGGAGGGTCTTCAAAGTTCTAAGCCTAAGAGGTCTCAGCAGTCGAATGGGTCGAAAGGTTTATAAGGTACGTTCCAATAGTATGTAATTAATAGACGTGCATGTACTCAGGGTGTAACTGATAATAATGAAATAGTACGTAATTAAGAGACCGAAGCTTCATGGTCAGCTTCACGGCTTCACAGACCGCGCTTTTTGTTTTTATATACGCAGGACGAGCATATAAGACCTGATTCTTCGATTTCGCAAGTAACAAACAGACAGACAAGTGTGAAAAACAACCTCCGTCCACCTTCAATGGCAGAGGTTATAAATGCCTTTTTTTCCTCCCATCCAATGTTACCACGATGAGGTATTTTGTCAATCAGATGACCGACTATTGAATTAGATGTTCACGGTATCAGTGTAACGTGGGATTAAACGGTTGTGATTTATACCAATGTGTAAAAGGTGACCTCTCACGAAAGCTACCAGTAATTCTGAGCATGAATTTCAACGAGATCGTGATACGTGCAGTGCTACACCCTAATGTGGTCATGCTAGTATTGTTTGACCACCTGTAATATAAGGTAAGGTGGTGCAAGATGGCCCTCTCTTCACCTCCACCCATGTGAGCTCCTCGTTCCTGGTTTCATTACCCTGATCGAGTACACAAGAAGGCTTTCTGGCTGATGGTACAGCAGGAACTTTCAAAAGGAAGATGTTGAGAAAACTGAACAAAAGGACAGAGGAGGATGCATGTTGCCCCACCTTGCCTATCAACATTGCTAAAGGTAAAACATACTTCATTCTACGTCGCTTAGTGTTTTTCAGCAAGCTGTTTCTAATCTTACGGGCCAAGCGAGTGTGACCTCCCTGAGCCACATGTGGGAATTATGGAGATCTTCCTGGGTGGGAATCGTGGTGATTGACTGCAGCTCGTCCGGTCACCTGTCCTCCAGTGGGAAAACGGTGGGTGAGCCCAGGATGACTGAGGTGCAAAATGACTGCTTATCGCACAACGAACCTTGTTGGCCATGCTCTGCAGTGCCCAACACCAGCCGTCGGAAGGTGATTCTCATCAATCTCTGCTGCCACTGGCGAGCGTGTGTGCCGCTGAGTGCTCGCGGTGATGGGCAGCAGTGTGAGCGAGGTCAGTCATACGTTTGTGCCTCGGTCTGTCGTGGTTTGAGTGAGTGTGCTTTTGGATTATAGAAGAACCTTCATCTCCCCACGCTTCCCTTACAAAAGATATCTCATGAGATCGGATGAGATTATTACCAGATTCTTATCGTATCTCATGAAAAGTGAAAGAAGAATATTGTAAGGGGCGAGAAGTGTTTTTTATCCTTATTAATTCTGTAACGACGTATAAAACCTGGATTGGGGGCGAGGGGGGGGGTCTTCCTCGATGACAAACTTCTTTTTCCTTGTATGTACAAAGACAAGCGAAGAGTCAGTTTGGCCAGCCATTGGCCTACTTATATGGGGATATGGGGGTATATTGTCTTCACCTTTCACTGAACTTGCATTATCCATTTACTTAACTCACATTTTTATTGAACACACTAATCTTAGCTCTCAATTAACTTAGTCTTGTACCTTTACACACTTACATATGACTGAGCAGATCGGCACTTTGTGCTAATTAATGGAGGCATTGAATTCGATGTCGTTCTTGCATTTTCCAAACCACCCTGTCCTTTTGACCATTTTTGATATTTTTCGCTTCACTGCACTTGATTAGATCATTTAAATGGATTTTAGTTTATAACGGGAAATGTAAAACAGGGGCTCCCAGAGATCTTTCATGGAAGTGAGTTCTATACATCCCCTGCGAGGAAAAGCAGGAGAGCCTGGCAGGCCGGTCTGTCTGCAGGTATTCCAAGTGAAGAGAAGAACAAGGTTGTTTGGGAGCATGGCGTTGGATCCATCGGAATTGGACGACCAATCTCGAGTGGAGATTGAAGCAAGTTGAGGATCGTTTGTCTTCTTTCGGAGCTCCAGCACCATAGGTATTGCGTCTTCTTATTTTACACGAGCAAACATCACCCATTGCTTCGCTGACGGTAATAATAAAGGGGGGAGGGAGAAATAGAGAGGGTGAGAGAGAGAGAAAGAGGGGTGGGGGAGAGAGGGCGGGGAGAGTCAAGAAGTGGAGAGAAACGAGAGAGGAGGGAAGTGGAAGTGAGGAGTGGTGGGGGAAAGGAAGGCAGACGTCTGGTGGAGCGTAAATTAGGATTCATACCGTTTCATCAAAATGATTATGCATAGAATAACAGTGAAGATATAAACAAAATAATGTCTGAAATCCATTTTCTACCAGTCATACTGTAAACAAGGCCCGGGAAAAAACTCCCGTCCAGACACAAATCCCGCCCGAATGCGTCCAGAGACGAACACCGCCCAGACGCATTTGGAGACAGAGAGACAGAGACAGAGACAGAGAGAGAGAGAGAGAGAGAGGAGATATATTATATTGTATATACAGGGTGGCCTGGAAGTCGCTTTACCAGTCACTGCAAAACTCTACAAACGTTACACTAGATTTCTAAGAGGACTTGACAACGATTTCAGTGGCGCAAGCAAGAAGAATGATGGAGCGCATCCAGATACAACGATTGATTAATTATTACAAGTACTGCACAATATAACCTTTGTATTAAAATAGTTTAACAACGAATGCTTTTACTGGGGAGAGGGTAAAGGGACTTTTAGGCCACCCTGTATATATATATATATATATATATATATATATATATATATATATATATATATATATATATATATATATATATATATATATATATATATATATATATATATATATGTGTGTGTACAGAGATATATAGAGATATGGGGGTAGGTTTGTTCGCAGAAAGAAAATGTGTTATGCACACACACACGCACACACACACACACACAAACACACACACACACACACACACACACACACACACACACACACACACACACACGTACGTGCTTGACCAACATCGGCAATTTTTCGGGAATAGGCAGGTTGGAGTCGGTGCGATTACCAACGGCAGGACGTGCTGCATACAACAAAAAAAAAACCTGAAGTAGCTTTCACCGAAAAACAACGCTACATTTATTTTGATGTTTCAGGGAGATGATCACAAACATTATTCTTTATAAACAGCTACATGTGGACAGGTGGAAAATAATTTGCCTCAGTAATTGAGAAAACAAGTGAATGCAGCAAACAGCTCGGTAATCGGGTGTTATTTCAGAGAACCACTCGCTCAGGGTGATGGAGCACAAAGCACTCGCTCTGAATGACATGGCCCAGGAAAAGCGTCTGCAGAGAGTGAACGATTCGCTCAGAATGACGTAGCACGATAGACAATGGGTGCTCGGCAAGTGGCTTAAGCACTCATGCAAGCACTCCAATTGAATGGTTGATAAGGAATGGTTGGCCAGGCTCGCTGGACACCATAAAGGATCCCTTTAACTTTAAAGCCTGTCTTCACCACGCATGCAGCAGTTTATGAAATAAAATGAATTAATGAAATAAAATGACTTTATCCACAAAAGTGTTGCAGCTTAATTCAGAACAACCCTGGAGACATCGCAAGGTTCAATCGTCCATGAAATAAACCTTGCAGAAAATCTGCCATTTTGCCTGCTTGTTGTGCACGTGGTACATTATTTGCGGTTCGCATAAACGTGATAACTTTTTTTTTAAACATCCCTTTTTCACCAGATTTGCTTTGATTTCCCCAGGGAGCACCTCGCAAAACCTCCGAAAATATAGACATAGATCTGGCAGACGCGATGGATAGGCAGTCCCTTTGGGGGACAGAGCATGAGGTCTTGCAGTGAATGCATGAAATCATGTAGCTCAGTGAAGCTGGTTAATTTGTTCACTCAATATAATTCTCCAAACAGTAGAAAAAGATAAGTTTAATTCTTTGGAAATTTCACATTTTCTCGTGTATGTGTGGCAGATGGAACATAGCCTTGCTTCCTTAAATTAAATCGGTTTATCGGCTTAGTCATAAGACTCGTTATTTCTTTAAATTATCAGATTTCACAACAGATTTCGACACTTATTTAGTCCGGACGACATCCGATCCTCAAAACAGAAATAACATTTCGATTATATACTTTATTTAGTCCGTGAGAGTAAATCATGGAAAATAATATCATATAATGCATGAAATCGCTCCAAGTTCCTAATTTGAAAACTATAGGACTTACAAAAGCGATGTACACAACGATTCGTAGCTATGATGAACAGGCATTCGATATGAGTGAGGAAAATGAAAAATAAACTTTATCGTTAAGAAATTGTTGCGGCCTGTTCCGAGTCAAGGCATGGTTGAGCAGGCCAAAAAACATGGCGGCTTGAGATACCAGCGAGGTTACCCAGGAAACGCCTTAAGACCCCAGACAGGGAGGTGACCGAAGATCGCCTGATGAAGCATATAATTAAATAATGCCGTTAATTATCTTTAAAAGGGGTGTTCTAATGAATCCAAACACCCAATTTTAACTTTTGCACTTCCTTGGAGTTTTCTTAGGATGTGTGCAAGTTTTATGGTTTTGGAGTTATGGAGGACACGCACACACACACACACACACACACACACACACACACACACACACACACACACACACACACACACACACACACACACACACACACACACACACACACACACACACACGCACACACGTACACACGCATACACGCACACACACACACACACAGACACAGACACAGACACAGACACACACACACACACACTGCCTTTTATATGTGTAGATGATCATGAAGACACTATCCATGGTCCATGCACTCCTCGTGAGGAATGCTCTCACCACATATTGGCAATCTTCCACAGAACTGACAATGCAGTGCCCCCTGCAGGTAAGAGCAGGAATTTGTAATTTGTTCAGGATGCCAGCGAAAGCTCACATACTCTTCACGAATAACACTGTGGGAACTTTAACATCCACCAACTGGTGTTGGCAGGCAGGATGCCCAGTTTAACATCCATCAGTCCATCTGAGTGACAGCACACACATTGATGAATTACCTTACCCATGAAACACCAGGATGAGTTTGTAGCTGGCCCAAGATTCGAACCCAGGCAAGACAGCTCAGAGGTGAGTGTGTGTACCTCTAGGCTATCCCTGACAACCTCCCACATTTACGGTTGCACCACTCCACTTTAAGTGAACTAATATACCTGTGGTTGCACAATGAACATTATAATTGAACCAACATGTATGTGGCATTGTGGCTGCAAGACTTGAGGTTGTGAATCACAGAAATAACTATACAAACAGCTCTTCTAATATATGCTGTAGTTATGGCCACAGAGTATGAATTACTGTGTACGTAAAGGTGTCTGCACCGAACATGGTAACTGAAATGGCTGCGTATTCCATCGTGTTGCTTGCACTATAAGATCCTTTCTATTGATAGTGTACTTAAATGCTATCCTGTAGTTTGCAGTTTACTTATTTATGTTAAAGAGGAAGGGTTATCATGACAGATATCCATCCATCGGGACCATACTCTGTACAGAACATCGGTACTGCTGAATCAGTCTCCTGAGCTGTTGTGTACAATCCTCCAGTGTCACCAATCCGACGCAGGATACTTGAATTGCTTAATCATCCCAGCAAGCTGGTACTCATTTTGCCGACCTCAGAAGGATGACAGGCTGAGTCAACCCCACCTGGTATTAATTCAACAGCCGAGCAGGATTTGAAATCAGGACCAAAGGATCCCAAGCCTGCCACCCTAACCATTAAGACAACAACAGGCATATGACAGATATAATGATAATAAAGTAGGTTTTATTTCATCGTGATTATTACGCTGCTAATTGGCTATCGCTAAGAAAATAGGATATATGTTGCATGATTTGTCATTGTTATTCTTATAAACCTTATACAATCCTCTTCAAGAAGTTCATTCGCTCATTCTTTTGGGTCTCACTATCTGCCATGATCTTTTTTGAGCAAACCATATTTTTAAGTTGGTCTACAAAGCCATTTGCCGACTGGGCATCCTGCATTGTACAACGTCCTTCCTTGGCACAATTTAACTCCTATCCACCTACAAGGCCTTCATCCGCAACTTGATGGAGTACTGCTCTCCCTTTGGGGCTTGCACCCCTGCCTCACATACTGTTCAGCTTGACATCATGGAAACCAGTGCTTTAAACATCATTGCAATCTCCCACAATGAAGCTGAGTCCTTGGGCATATCACTTTCACATCGAACACAGGTCAGTAGTCTCTCTGTCTTCTACCGCCTCAGTTTCTGGTCTTGCATCCTCTGATCTCTCCATGCTCTACCCCCACCCTCCCCACACCCCCTCAGTTTCTCCAGGGAGAATGCAGTCCACCATCAATTACTGCCCTTCTGGTGAAACTACCTATATCCAGGATCACTGCTCATCCCACTCATTCATTTCTCTGTTTTTTTTTTTCCAACCTGTGGAACCAACTTCCACATTCTCTTTAATCTCATTCTTCCCTCCAGGCCTTCAAGACAGCTGTTCACCACCATTTCAGATCACCTCTCCACCCCCCTGTCCCCATTCAAAACCATGATCTTTTCTACCCCCGTTAGCCCCCCCCCAAACTCACCTATTTTCAAGTTTCCAGTTTTTCCTTCCTGAGCCCCATTCTTCCCCACCTCTTATTTCTCCAAGTCCCCCTCTATTTTGTCCCTCTCTTTCTTCTCTTCCCTTCTTTCTGTTACATCCTGATAGGTTCTTTGCTCCGGCTCCTCCATGAGCCTCGACTTTGTATACAAATGTTTTTTTTTTAATATTGTTTCTGCAGATTATGTTTCATGTAAAACTACAGAATTACTTTTCAACAAATTATGCATATGGTGAGATCGTTCGGTATGAGAGGTTAAAGGGAGCATTGAGGTTTGTGCCAGATAATTAGTCAACATGAGAACCATCCCCCTCCCGCACAGCTCCAGCACTGGCTCTTTTCCACCAAGTAATAAGGTGGCCAGCTGGTGGCTCAATTTATAAAACTAGGATTGCTTGCGATGCATCAGGATAATCCAGAATTTTGGCAATAACCCAAACCACTTCTGATACAAGGAACTTTGTACCATGGTGGATGTTCCGTGGCTCAATGTTGAGCTTTCTACATTCCACAATGCAAAAGAAAGAGATTTTCACTCTTGGTTGATAAATGATCGATTGTGTGCATGTGGCCCAACTGAGCATGGAATTACATCAATGTGAGTCCTTCACGTTCTTGGGAAATAGGGCCATGAAACTCAATGGATCAATGCTGGCAACTCCAGGTGAGGTGATTGGAAGTCTTGTTTAAGGTGGTAAAGTATAATGAAGTTGGACCTCTGCGTCACCAACAGATCCTGATCCCCCCCAGCGTCTTCAACTCCAGATGGAAGTGACATGATGACGTCATTGCGGAGAGTCAAAGGTGCGGAGATGATGTGGAAAAAAAAAGGCTTTGGCTGTTAGCCAGCGGAATGAAAATTCAACTCTGAAAATCCACAGGGATTTCTGCCAGGAAAATGACCAACACCACTCTGCAAGACCCCATTGCTACAGGAAGACAGGAGTGCCATGTCAAACCGCATTGCAGGTGTTGATTTGAGATTAATTGGTGTCGACTGTCTCACTGGGCATGCCTTTCATGACGGCTGAAAGGGCTGGCAGCATAACTAGTACCTTAGCTCGAGGCTGTGAATGATTCGGTGGATAGCTGAAGGAAGAAAACGCTGCCAAGATGCCACTTTACAGTCGGATATTCCAAACTCCACAGAATCTTCAGCTGCGCGTGCACGAGAGCCACCATTGCATACAGGAAGGCCAAAGTAATTTTGAATCAAGGGGTGGAGAGATACTCTCAGCTATTGGCAATGGAGATATTGGCACTGCATCCAGAAAATATATTGAAAGAAAACTACAATTTATTTTTTTTTAATGTGTGCATAATTATCTTAAAAAAATAAACAAGGAAGTGAAGTGCGAGGATGAAATACCAGAATGTGAAGTACCACCTGTGAAGTACCAGGATGACAGTTGTAGTTGGGCAAGGACTCAAACCTGTATAATACATCGGAGGTTCGTATAATAACTTTGGCCGAATATAATCTCAATTTAGCTTGATTGACATTCATAATTATTGATCACAAAGCTAATGACCTTGGAACCATGAAATCTTAAAGTTTTTTTTGTTTTTTTTTTGTCGGTTTTTGTATCCCCCCACCCCTCTCCCCCCCAGGGGAGGGGGCATGGGCGCAAGTAAAAACATTCATCAACCACACAACACCCCTTGATGAGACCCCCCACCAACAAAACTCCGTACACAATCAGCAATCAATGCTCAAGCTACCTAAAACTCCTGCCAACATCCCTGTACCTTCTATCTCCATAACTTCCAGGAACATACACTCCCGGTCAAAAGTTTTAGAATACCCCCATTTTTCCAGTTTTTACTGAAATTGAAGTAGTTTAATGTTTCAATGTACTCTGAAATTAAAGCAGAGAACAAAGAAATCAATGAATCGTTTTGTTGAACAAAATTTAATCTAAATTTTTGACTCATCAAAGTAGCCACCTTTTGTCGATATAACAGCCGAACATACTCGTGGCATTCTTTCTACAATGGAAATCGAATATTGTTCGGAAAGTTCTTCCCAACACTGTTGCAGAAGTTCCCACAAATGTGTTGCACTTGGAGGTTGCTTTGCTTTCACCCTTCTGTCCAGTTCATCCCAAACCAGCTCGATGGGTTTAAGTCCGGAGACTGTGCTGGCCATTCCATGATTTGAAGCCTACCGTCTTGTTGTTTTCTTCTAAGGTAGTTCTGACATAGCCTGGAGGTATCTTTTGGCTCGGTATCTTGCTGTAGGATGAACCCCTGACCAACTTGGCGAAGACCAGAGGGTATTGCATAGTGCTGCAAAATGCTGTGGTAGCCCTTTTGGTTCAGGGTGCCAGTCACTCTGTGCAAGTCGCCGACTCTGGATCCAGCGAAAGAGCCCCAGATCATCACGCTTCCTCCTCCATGTTTGACAGTTGGTGTCACACACTGAGGAACCATCCTTTCGCCGACTCAACAGCATACAAAAACCCTGTGTGATGAACCGAAGATTTCAAATTTTCATTCATCCGTCCATAAGACCTTTTTCCAGTTTTCAGTAGTCCACTGGCAGTGCTTCATGGCCCAGGCAAGCCTCTTTTTCTTATTTTGCCATCTTAGCAATGACTTTATGACTGCCACTCGACCTGTCAAACCTGCAGCTCGAAGTCTTCTCTTCACAGTTGAAACTGAGACTTCCTTACTTTGACCAGTGTTAAGCTGTGCTCGAAGCTGCTGTCCTGTGAGCCGCCTATCACGCAAGCTGTTGACTCTCAGAAACTTGTCTTCGAATTGTGTTGTGTCTCTGGGTCTGCCAGACCTTTTCCTGTCAGAGTTTCCTCCAGTTTCCAAGTGCCTTTTGATGGTGTAGGAAACTGTTCTCCCTGACACCTTGGCTTACTTTGCAATTTCTCTCAAGGAAAGACCTACACTTTTCAGGGTTATAATGGTCTGTCTGTCTTCCTTTGTTAATTGTCTTTTTCTCACCATTATGATAGTGATATAATATTTCCTGCAGTGCAATATTGTCCAAATAATGCTTCAGAGGGTGTAGCAACACAGTCTGTTCCATCACTGCTTTTATACAGACAGCGGGTTTGTAACAAATCAACAAAAGTTGGGACACTTGTTGGAATTGTTTGCATCAACTTTCAAGGTGTAATTTACTCCCATTGCTACAGAACAGCTGCAGTTGCTAACCCATTACTTGTTATCGGAAAAGGGCCTTTTTTAACAACTCTGAAATTTACATTATTTTTCAGTTTTTGAGAACCTAAACTTTTCTTTTTAAACCTCTGGCAGTTTACGGCTTAGCTTTGTACCATTTCAAGTTATTCACTGGACTTGAACTGCTTAAATTGCAGTAACAACTGGAAAAATTGAGGTGTTCTAAAACTGTTGACCAGTGGTATATCTCATTCTAATTTAAACTTGTCTTCTTTTTCTGCTGCCACTACCTTTCCAGAGAGATCATTCCATCTCTGAGTAAAAGTCCTCTGCCTTACTACCATCTTTACTCTCTTCTTATCTCTGAGGCTATGCCCCCTGGTCCTATCACCGTCGACTCTGTTGAATAATTATTTTGCACTTATTTTATCTTTACCTTTCATTATCTCCAACATTTATATCCATATTTTTAATCATACCCTCCTTGTCACTGCCTCCTTTCTCATGTATAAAGCCCTGTCTCCTTCAGCCGCTCCTCATATCTGAGTCTAGCTCGGCCCGGAATCATTCTAGTCACCCTGCGCTGAACCCTCTCTATGGCATCTATGTCCTTCCTAAGTTGTGGTGACCAAAACTGCACACAATATTCTAGATGTGGCCCTCACTAAATTCCAGTACAATGTTAACACCACCTATTTTGATTTGTAAATGATCCCCCTCCGAATACAACCTAAAAGCCTATTTGCTCTACCTATAGCTGCCTGGCACTGTGCTGCCTGCTAACCTCCCGTATCTATTACCACCCACAGATCCTTCTCCTGTGTGACGCGCTCCAAAATTACCCCTTGCATCCTGTAATCTCTGTTTTCATTGTTCTTTCCCATCCCCAATACCTTACATTTGTTCAGGTTAAATTCCATCTGCCAATCTTTTGCCCAATCGAAGCAAGTATCAATACTTGCCTGAATGTGATCACCACCCCCTCTAATATCCACTTCACCCCCAAGCTTTTTGTCTTCTGCAAATTTGGAAAGCTTACTCTTTACCCCATTATCTAAATTATGTATGTAAATAATGAATAATAATGGTCTGAGTGCTGATCCAAGAGGTTCCCCACAACTTGCATCCTCCCACTCACAGCCACTCTTTGCTTCCTACCACTAAGCCAGTTTGCAATCCAATTAGTTACTTCACCAGCCAGTCCACAAGCCCCCACTTTAGCTAACAACCTCTGATGTGGTACCTTATCAAATGCCTTATTGAAGTCTAAATATACTATGTCCACTGCCTTTCCCTCATTCACCCAATCAGACACTGATTCAAAGAACTCAAAGATTTGTTGGACAGGAACTACTTTTGGTAAACCCATGCTGACTACCTTTAATTAGTTTGTATTTGTTTAAATGATTCCTCATCCGGTCCTTAATTAATGTCTCCAACACCTTCCCCACAACTGAAGTCAAACTAACAGGTCTATAGTTTCCCGATTCTTTTCTGGATCCTTTCTTCAATCATGATGTTACATTCGCGACTCTCCAATCCTCCGGTACCTGTCGTGACTCCAGTGAACTATTGAAAATATCTGTTAACATCTCACTTACCTGTTCAGCCACCTCCCTCAATACACTCGGGTGCATATTGTCTGGACCTGGAGCCTTATCTTCTCTTAGATTTCCAAGCCGTTCCTTTACTTCCTCCACTCCAACCTGGATCTTCTGAAAAAGCCTTTCCTCAGCTCCTCAATAGATACTCTCAACTATTGGTAATTCTCCTGACTGTTCTTGTGTAAAAGTTGCAGAAAAATACCTGTTTAATAAGCCTGCCATCTCACATTCATCACTAACCACTGTCCCGGTGCTATTCCTCAATGGGCCCACACTGCTCCGAACCTGTTCTTTTCCCCTAATATCCTCAAAGAAAGCCATGTTATTATGTTTACTATTCTTAGCCATGTTCTTCTCAGACTCTCTTTTGGCTTGCCGAGTTATTTTCTTAACTTGCCTCTGTTTACTCCGTTAATGATATAAATCGAACTATATTTCTGTTATTTTATACCGAGTAAAGGTGTCCTGCTTCTCGTTAATAGCATTCCTTATCTCACTGCTCAACCACCCTGGTCGCTTTCTGCTTCTAGTTTTAATCCTCATTGGAATGTATTTACTCTGCACTCTACACATTTGGTCCTGGAATGTTTCCCATTTCCTGATGCTGATTGTCCTGTTGTTAAAGTCTCCCAATCTACATCACCCACCTCTCTCCTTATACCCTCAAGGTTTGCCTTCCTGAATTTTATTAGCCTTACTCTACTATCCTGAACTCTAACCCTCAACAGAATCTGCACATACAATGTTATGATCACTTGCTCCTCAATGCTCCCCTACCTCCAGCTCTTCCACCATATTGGGATCGTCACTTAAAAGGAGGTCTAACACTGCACTCCCCCTCGTGGGCTTATCTACAAACTGGGTTCAAAAGCAATCTTGGAATAAAACGAGGAAATCCTCATCTGCTCTTCCCTTTCCCTGTTCCTGGACACAATCTATTCCTGGAAAGTTAAAATCCCCCATAATCGATACTCTTCCCTTACCACATGCCCTTTTGAATTCTTCATGTTCTCCTCCGTCGTCCTCTTCCTTCACACCCGGAGCTCTATAAAAGCATCCCACCAATATCTTACTGTTTTTACAATCTCTAATCTCTACCCACACAGAATCCTCAACATTTATTCCTTCCTTAATGTCACCCCTTTCTCTTGCTGCAATGCTGTCCTTTACTCAGATTGCTACTCCTCCTCATTTTCTCTCCTTCCTATCACACCGATACACCTTGTGGCCTTCTAATCCTGTCCTACAGTTACTCTCCTCCTAAAACCAGAGGGTTGTGGAGTAGCGGCTGAAACTCAAATCCTATCCAGGTTCCTCCTGATGACTACATATTTGCTCTTTACTTTTTCGGTTTCCTTCTTGGTCTTCCATTTCATTTCTGCAACTGCATCGTACTCCTCGTGATCTACTTTGGCTTCAAGCTCTTCCATCTTATTATTTAAACTCCTGGCAATGGTGTAGAATATATTTAACTTTTCCCTTCCTTAAATTCTATTTTTTAGCCTGGCCTTACTCATCACAATTACATCATCCGTATAATGCACAATTACATTTTATACAGTAACTGTGTTTTCCTTTGCTGCACCTCACCAATCCTTGCTTTCTCTGCTGTATGTATCTTCTTTGTAATAAAACCCTTGCTTGTATGCATACCTTTCCTCGCTCTTTCCACAAATATATTCCTTGTTATTGTAAATGAATTCCTGGTGTTGGCTTAATGGTTAGGGTGTCGGACTTGGGATCCGAGGATCCTGAGTTCAAATTCCCCTCGGCTGTTTAATTAATACCAGGTGGGTTGACTCTGCCTGTCATCCTTCCGGGGTCGGTGACATGAGTGCCAGCTTGCTGGTATCCTGTGTCTGAGTGGCAACCTGCCCAGAATTGTGTCCAATAGCCAAGTAGACTGCTTAGACAGCACGAACACTCTTCACAGGGCATGGTCCCGATGGATGGATGGATGGATGGATGGATTGTAAATGTACCCAGCTCGTCCTGTCTTTTCCTCCATTTGGTTCATCAGTCAGCACATAGTGTTAGCCAGGAAGTTCCACCCCATGTGATTTGCCTTTGTTAGCCAGTGTACACTCATTGTGTCACTTGGCAGTAATCAGAGTGTGTGCTGGGGGCTTGAAACCCCTTTGGTGCGGTTGTCCAAAGGTAAGGAAACACACAAAATAGTGATAACCCAGCCAGGATTGGCGGTACCAATTGGTGTTTATGGTTGATTAACAACTTGACGAGCAGTGGAGATATCTGCGGCTGGTGGCCTCAGGACTGGGTGTTTGGGAGGATCTCGAGCGCTTCCACTCCTGGCGAATCTCGAACCCTGATCCTCAACAATATGTTGGATGAGGTCATTGAAAAGATCAGACTGTGCTTCACCATTGTAAATTCCCAATGATAAAAAACTTTTTCCTTCTTCACTCTGCTCTCTCATTTCGAGCTTTCTCTCCGCCCGTTCTATCTCCGTAATTGTTGATGGTTCAACATCTCCCTCCTCCCTTATCAACAGCAGTATCCCTCAGGGTTCTGTCTTGTCTCCAACACCCTTCCTTCATTTTATCAATGACCGTGTTTCTTCGACAAATAACAAAATGCACTCCTATGCTGATGATGCAACATTACATTCCTCCATATGTTTTTGCATCTGCTCCATCTTCCCTCACCCCATCTACATCTCATTTCATCACAGCCATCTTTTTGAATTCAGATTTCGACGAGATTTCCTTGTGGGACAAATGTAATCAAGTTAAGTTTAATGCTTCTAAAACTCAGCTTCTCTCTCTCTCTCTCTCTCTCTCTCTCTCTCTCTCTCTCT
>NC_140974.1:6606563-6616563 GCF_056783735.1 Eptatretus burgeri
GACTGGTCTCCCATTTCTACTTTCTCCGAAATCTACACATTCTGGGAATTTTTTCAAAGGAATTTGCTCTCTGAGATGCACAGATTTATCCCATCTTGTCTTCAGTTGTCCTACCTTCCTCCCACCCATGGTACACTGAAGCTTGTGGCGAGGCTGTTGTCCTGAAATGATTTGCCTTTGCCTCATGGAAGGCAAATCCTACTGAAGGCAATTTCAGTTTCTTCCGCAAAGCTCGGAAGAAGTGTGTGTCTCCCCTGAGGAGAGCCAGGAAACAACATCTTTCTAATCTCAAGTCTGAACACTCAAACCTGTCTCCCTCCTCCAAATCCTCACGGCATCTGGTTAAGTCTGTTTCTGGTGAATATTGCCCTTCCATCCCCTACTTTACCATAAATGGCTGCTCAGCTGTCACTGCAATTGAAAAGGTTGAATGCCTAAACTCGATGTTTACTTCTAAATCTTGTGTCCCGAACCCATCGCTTTCTGGACCCACCTTACCCAGTCACACCCAGCTGTTCCTGGACTCTGTGTCATTTTCTCCGAACAAGGTGGAGAGCTTGCTGTCGAACCTCGACTCAGATTCTGTTACCGGTTCAGATGGCATCAGCACACGTGTCCTAAAAACCTGCTCTGCTGTTCTTGCTCACCCTCTCTCTCTCTGTTCTGTTCACCCTCTTATTCGCTCAAGGTCATCTGCCATCTACTTGGAAATCTGAAAACTTTACCCCGCTCCACATAAGAAGTTGCAAAAACAGATCCCTGCAGCTGCAGAGCAATCAGCCTGCTCCCAATCATTGGCAAGGTCATGGAATCCATCATCGCTTCTGACATTAAATCCTTCCTCTTCTCCAATGGCCTGATTTTCGATCATCAATTTGGATTCAGTCAAGGTCACTCTACCCTGGACATGCTGCTTATGTTTTCCCAACAATGGATGAAGGTCCTAAATGCCAGACACGAGATCTTTGCCATTTTCCTCGACATATTGCGAGCTTTCAACACAGTCTGGCATCTGGCACAGCTCACCAAACTCTCTTCTTATGGTATCCAAGGCAATCCCCACCCAAGGCTTGCAGATATCCTCGCTTGTCACAGTCAATGCGTGGATCTTAATGGCTCTCTTTCATCCACTATTCCTGTCCAGGCTTGAGTTCCTTAAGTTCTAGGCCCTGTTCTTTTCCTGGTTTTCATCAATGATCTCTCTGACTCTCTGGAAAATCCTCTTTATCTCTTTGCTGATGAATCCCCCCTCTGTCATACCATCTCTCATCCCTCTGATCAGCAGGCAGCAGCCTCTTCACCCTCTGCAGATCTGGATAAAATGACAAGCTGGTCCAAGTCTTTCAATCCTGACAGTTATTCTCACACTCTCAATATGTCTCTCTGAAAGGACTGTCTGGAACCCCCCCCTCCCCCCGTCTACATTCTCAACAATCCTCTTGAAGAAGTCCTTTCATTTAATGGTATTGGGCCTCATTATCTGCCATGATCTTTCCAGGGAAAGCCACATTTCTAAGCTAGCCTCCAAAACCAGTCACCAACTCGACATCTTACATCATGGAAAGTCCTTCCATGGCACACCTGAGCTTCTAACCACATACAAAACTTTCATCCACAGCCTGATGGAGTACCACTCTCCCCTCTGAGGTTGTGCTCCTGCTTCACATCTACCTCGACTTCATGCAGTGGAAACCAAGGCTTTTAGGATCATTGGTATCTCCCGTGATGAAGATGAGTCTTTGGGTCTCTCACACTCTCACCACAGGCAGGTCGATGATCTTTCTGTCTTCTGCAGTCTCCTTTCTGGCCTCGCCCTCCCTGCTCTTTCTGTGCTCTGTCCCCCCTATATTCCTGCAGGACATTCAAGGTCCGCCAAAAAACCCCTTCTGGTGAAACTGCCAAAATCAAGAATCCCTGCTCACCTTCACTCTTTCATTCCTCTTTTTCCCCACCTTTGGAACAAACTTCCACTCTCTCTTCAATCCCACTCTTCCCTCCATGTCTTCAAAACAGCTATTCACCACCATCTATTATCTTCCCCCATCCAAAACCTCGATCTTTTCTACCCCTGTAATCCACCACAAACCCCCCTTCATTCTAATTCCCTGCTTTCCTTCCTGAAAGTCCCTGTGGTGTCCATCTTGTTTACCCCGTGTACGCTGTACCCCACCCCAACCATCTCCCTTCCTCAGATCTCATAATGTCTCTGTTCCCCATTGTTTTGTGCTTTCCTCTTCTGCTCCTCTTGTCTCCTTCTCCCCTTGTTATACCTTTTGCATGTTACTTCTTATACGAGCCTCGACATTGTAGATAAAAAAAGTTGAGGTTTTCAAGAAGACATAATTTCCGCACCTTTTTATTGTGAGCAATGTTGGGGACCTTTAATAACATTGGGGACATTTATGTGCTGGCATTTGAATAAGACTCGATTTTTACTATCACAGAGATAGATAAAGTGACGTGATAAATCTGTCACTTAGTTACAGGCAAGTTGTCTTTAAAAAAAATAAAAAAATACAAAATTGATTGACGTTTAGACTCCAAACGCTTTTGCTGTCCCATCTGTCTCATTCAATAAGACAACCTAATCCACATACAGTACTCCCTTCCCGGAAAGTACTTCTATTGTTCCTTTAAGCTCATTCTAAATGTATGGAATTTCTTATTCAGTTTGTTATTTACAGAAAAACTCGATTGCTGAATCTTTGCTGGTTGCCCCTCAGAGTAAGTCTTTTTTCCTTTTTCTAATACTCTTTGGGAATGTGAGCAGAATGCACCTGCTAAGAGTAGCTTAATGACCGTCACAGGTAAAGTAATTAGGAGATAGGTCACCTTCATCACTTGAAGTGTGGTCGAGGAATCGCTTTCAAGGCATTGAACGTTACTTCAAGGACAAGGACATAGCAGAAGGACAGTATGGACATGGAATTGAAAAATTGGATGGAAATTAGAGCACAGTGTCCCAATATTCAACAACGATGAACATGATTTGCATCGGAACACTTGTTTTCCATTTCAGAAGGAACAAGACACACACACACACACACACACACACACACACACACACACACACACACACACACACACACACACACACACACACACACACACACACACACACACACACACACACACACACACACACACACACACACACACACACACGTATGTGCATGTTTGTTCTTATTTGCCAGCCACACCTTTCGACCCATGGGGCTCAAACTTGCCATGAGGACTTTTCACTCCACCATGGTGGTTCTGCACTGTAAACCCTTCCTCTCAAATCCACTTTCCCCCTCCCCCACTCCACCCCCACCTACCACCATGTATTTGTTTCCACATACCAGATATATCCTTTTACCCATGGGGTTCACTCACACTTGGCATGAAGTGTCCACTCCCCCAGAATAATTTTGCACTTCTCCCCACTTCCTGCCCCAATCACAACCCATTACCCCCATCACCCTACTGAGTGTTTATTCTGATTTTCTGGCAACACTTTTTGACCTACAGGGCTCAAATTTGCCTTGAAGACTGTTCACCCCCCCTCCCCCCAGTTGGTTTTGCACGATAAACTTCTCCCCAAGCCACCACCCCTCCCCCCTCACACATCAGCCCCACCCCCCGGCATGTACACACACCGTTTCACTCATGGGGCTCACTCACCCTCAGCATAAAGGATGTCCTCTTCCCCAGGATAGTTTTGCACTTTGCCCCACCTCCTGCCCCAACCACACCCCCATTACCCCATCACTCACTAATGTGTGTGTTTCTTCTGATTTACTGGCTACATTTTTTGACCCACGGGGACGCAAACTTGCCTTGAAGATTGTTCACTTCCCAAGGGCGGTTTTGCACTACAATCCAAGCCACCCCCCGCACAAACTCCCTACACAACCCCATTCACCCCACCACCACTCCCCCTCACCATTTGTGTTTGCTTACATATATCGGGTACACACTTTCACCCACGGGGCTCACGCACACTTGGCATGAAGAGTGTCCACTCCCCCAGGAGAGCTCCTGCCCCAACCCCCACCCCCATTGCCCTCTTACTGTGTGTATTTCTTCTGATTTACCAGTCACATCCTTTGACACATGGTGTCCAAATTGGTATCAAGAGAGTTCTCTTTCCCCAGGATGGTTTTGCACGACGACCTGCTTCTCCAATCCCCAACCCCCCTCCCTTCCTCTCTGCACCCCCACCCAACTAAATCTATGTAGACTAAATAAATCTATATAGACCAGCAGAATAATTCTATATTTTCACATCATTCAGCCTTGAATAACTCTGCATTTATTTCCCGGATGTACCGAACAATCCGTGCAGTGGAATTGACGATGCACGATGCTAACGGTGTAGTCGACATCAGTGTAACAGCCAGAGATTTCCCAACACCCCCCCCCCCCCTAGAACTCAACAGTAAATAATGATATACCCTCTCTAAACCCCCGCTAACTTAAATTTCTGGGGAAACCACTGCTCATAGCCCCTTTCATTAATCTACACAAGCGTGGATGTGGATCGGCTCAGTATATGCGCCTCACCACACGTCGCTGCAGAGGCATAGGTATCTTTGATAGGTAGAGGCATAGGTATCCACTGCAGAGACATAGGTATCCACGATTTTGGTTCTTTGTTCACTTGTGAATTTTTCCATGAAAAAAGAAAAAAGAAAAACAAATTGTTAAAAAACAGAAATGTTATTTAATTTCTAAATCCCAAAGTGACTTTTGGGACATCCTGTAATATATTGTTGTGGTTACCAAATTCGCAAACCACCATTCAGGTCCCTTAGGTGAGGTATCTCGGTAAGTATATGTGTAGTTAGGCCCAAACCCGTTGTCTAGTGGGAATACATGTCATTTATGCGTGCTGCGACTCTTCAGGATAGCCGTTTTTCTTTTACTATCTTTATTTTGGACCAACCGCCATGATTACCACCACCAACCACAACATCAACCACCCACCGTGGTGCCGCTTCACGTCACACCTCGCAACCGTCGCATCGCCACCGTTCTTGCGCCGCTTGTGGGTACCGGTGTTGGACTCGTGCAGGGCGCGCGCCGAACAGCGTGTACAAAACCACGGATTTTCCACTTCAAAAACGGATCAAAAACGACACACGCCCACTTTTGTTCCGTCCAATCGGTGAGCGAGGGGCGATTTGGCCCCGCCCCCAGGGCGTTGGAGGGCGATCGATATATGCAAATTTATGGATCAAAAAGCTTTCACGCCCACTTTTTCTCGGGCCAATGGGGAGCGAGGTGAAAGGTCGAAGGGAGGGGGTCAAAGATGAGAGAGCGAAGCCACGGGGCTGATATAAGCGACCGTGTTCGTCAGTCAAGGGGAAGAGAGTTAAGACTTCGCGGGCGGTGGAGTTGGGAAGAAGAAGCAAGGAGTTGGTCGTCGTCGTGTGCGTTGGAGTCGGAGCAAAAGGGGACGGAGCTGTGGAGAGGCGGCGAGGGCAGACGAGGGGGTGCTCGCGTCGTGCAGGGAGCTGCACACCAGGGAGGCCGACGGCGCGACCTGGCCGAGGTGGAGACGCTCGTCGCGGGACTCGAGGCAGAGTGGAAATCCTCTATACCCCGAGCATCAGCAACCCCCTCCTGTTTTCCTCCGCGCTGAGATAGTGCGACCAAGGGGGCCCCTTTCCCACCCCCTACCAGACACTGCCCGCGAGGCCCGCGGAGTTGAGGCACCATCGCCGCTCCGTGTCTCATCACCAGACGGGTAGGCCCGACCCGGTCTCGGCCTCAGGCCCGCCTCATCTTTGAGGGTTCTCTTTTCTTTTGTTTTTGGGAATGTGTGTTGTCGGCGCCGTCTGTGAAGTAAAATTGCATAAGTGTTGCCGTGTGCTCGCGTAATCGGTATTAGATCTGCATTGTCGCATTTGCTTTTTGTGTAAAAATTGCATTGTGTTTCTCTTCTTTTCTATGTGCTTTTGGTGGAATTGTATATGTGCGCTTTCCGTTCATCGCGAATAAATGTGCTTTTGTGTTGAACTGTTTCCCGCTTCGCTTCGTCATTTCTCTCATTGAATCCTCATCTTGCTTCACGTAAAGGGTTGGTAGTGAGCTGAATACGCCCGATAATTAATCGAACCGTCGAGGCCGACGATAACACCGCTCGGTTATCCCGATAGTACGGAACGGGTCGCTTAAGTGGCCCGTGTCCGAAGTCGACCTGCGGCGAGGTGCGATCGCCCGGTCTACCCTCCGTGTGGGTACTTAGGTAGGTCGAATTTGGCGAGCAACCCTATCCCATGCGGGGGCTGATTGGCTCGATCGCGGTGAGACCGAAAGGTCCACCCGTGACTGGTTCCCGGCGTTAGTCCGAGAGGGTCACGACTGGATTGTCCGTCCGGTGGGCGACGTGCCGCGATTCGAGTTACGTGGCCGTCAGCACGCCGGCGGGCGTGAATCCGTAACACTGGTGTCAGGTCGTGCGATACAAATTCATCGCCCTCCTCGCGGCACTGGTATCGGAGAACAGGAAAACGGGCTCTCCTGTCTCCGGCGAAATTCACGGGAATCGGTCCAGGGGTGAGAGAAGCGACCCCCGATTCCCTCCAAATTACGAGCGAGCGAAATTAACCCTTCACGAGAAGTAAGATGGCGTCTCAAGGCGAGCGGGAGCCGGGGGTATTAGAAATGGATGTAGAATGTGTAGAATCCATGGCCCAGGATGGAATGCCCGTGCAGGAACATGAACTCGTCCAACTGAACCCAGAGCCCGAAATCGGTGCGGCAGCGGCCGCGGTGTATGACACCTCCCCTCCCCCCCTCCACCAAAACCCTTCCCCGATCCCTGCCGAAACGGCTCACCCAAGCGCACCCGACATGGCCCAGCTATTCGCCATGCTGGCGGCAATGACAGCGAGAATGGATGCGAATACACAAAAAATGGATGCGAATACACAACAAATGAACGAAAAGATGGATGCGAATACACAACAAATGAACGAAAAGATGGATGCGAATACACAAAAATTGGATGCGAATACACAACAAATGAACGGAATGGAAACAAACATGAAGGAAGAAACTAAAAAGCTGCGGGGTGAGACGCAGAACATGGGCCGATGCCTGCAGGCGGGCATGAAGGCCGTGACCAGGGAGCTGGGAATGGCGACTCCACGTGTGGGAGCAAACGAGCTGGAAGGGGGTGCAACGGCTGACAGGCCCGCGGTGGAGGCGGGTAAAAAAATAATTCGGGGGGCGTGTTGGGCGAGCGTCGTGACAGAGGAATCGACGGTGACCAAGAGGGAAAAATTAAATGGGGAGACCAAAACGTGTGAGACGAGACACGAGGTGACGACAACAGAAACTTATAAATGTATAGAGACACGGGAGATAGAGGGTGAATTGGACGGGGTAAGTGACGCACACACACACACACACACGGAGGTAGTGGAGGATAGTGAGGTTGAGCTCGCGAAGCGTGTAGGGACCCAGTGCGAGCACCTGGATGGCCTCCTCCAGGAACGAGGGGAGGGAGTATGCCCCCTTGAGGCGAGTCACGACCAGGTGAGTTCGGTCGTGTTTTGCGAGGTTGAGGGGACGAGTGCTGTGGACGGGTGCACGGAGAGCTTGGGGGGTGTAGAGGCCCCGGAGACCCTTGTGGGGACACAAATCCCCAGTGTGGTTGTCCCTGTGTGTGTGGTGCAAGGTGTGAGTGCGTCCCCGTGTGTGGAAGCGACCCCGTGTGTGAGTGGTGTGGTGGCGATGGTGCCGGAGTACGTGCTTCCCAGCACGCCATGTGTGGATGAGGCACCGTGTGTGAGTGTCGCCGTGTGTGTGAGTGAGGCACCGCGGGTGTGTGCCCCCGCGTGTGTGAGTGAGGCACGGTGTGTGGATGAGGCACCACGAGTGAGTGAAAGGCCGCGAGTGCGTGGAGCCACGTGTGCGAGGGAGGTAGCATGCGTGAGTGAACGGCCGAGTGCAAGGGAGACCGTGTGTGTGAGAGAGCGGTATGTGAGGGAGATGTCGGTTGGCATGCGGGAGCACGCAGCCGCGTCTCCCGGTGTGAATGTGATGGAGTGGACTGTGTGCGTCGTAACACGCAGGTGTGCGTGGATCGAATGGCGACGACGACGGCGACAGAAGAAAGAAAGCCGAGTAGCGGCTGTAGTTGTTTCGAGGACCGTGCCGGGTTCACCCAGCAGTGAGCACGAGGTTCGTGCTGGGCAACGCACGAGACCGCCACGTGCTCGCTTGCGAGAGTGAAGTCCCGGTCCGGAAACGCCAGCGGTGGATTTGCCGATCCCGCGGACGGACAAAGTTTAGGCAGGTAAATGGATTTGGACCGAACGGGTTCTCCACGCGATCGTGTGTGTTCAGCTCCAACGGGCAAAGCACATGTGTTCGCTTGGGGAACCCCTCGAGACGTGGGGCTTGTGTTTTTTTTTATGCGCACGGTGACGCCATGGCTGCACGTGGGGTTGGAATCCGGCAGGAGGGGTATCTCTGCCGGATGGTACCGTCCAAGGAGGGACGAGGAACACGTGCAGCTGCATGACGTCACGGGCAGGTGCAAAGTGCGCGATTTGCCGCGCTGGTGATGTGCATGGAAAAAAAAAAAAAAAAAAAAACAAGCCTCACTTTCGGGTGCACAGGATTCCTGGGCAAGGGGTGGAAGACCCCCTTACCCTGGGCACAGGATGAAAACTAGTTAGGGGGAAGGGTTAGCTTAGTTAGACCGACTTCATGGGGCAGGGGTAAGTCCTCATGGAGTCCGTGGAATGGATTAGTTAGAGGGATTGTAGCGAGATTTAGGTTGGGGAATTGATTAATGGGATTATTTGAGGACATGGACAGACTTGTGAATGTGTAGAGGGGACGTAGCTTAGCTACGTAGTGTTAAAAGGAACGTGCTGTAGTTTAAGGGACGACGTGGGAGCACGAGTTAGTTAGGGGAAGTAGTTAGGAGGATGGCAGAGTTCAGCGGTGTGTGTGTTGAAGAGTTGGTGAGTTGTGAGGTGAGTACATGGTGAGTGAGTGAGGCCAGCGGGTCTGTGTGAGTGGAGCGAATGGGGAATGCATGGTGCGATGAGTGATTGGGGGGAGGAGTGACTCCCGCCCAAGGGACCCCGGGGTCAGAGTAAAGTGAGTTAGCTGGGTTAGTCAAATTGAAAAATGGAGGTCGTTTTGTTGTTGGTGGGAAAGTAGGCTCGAGACCCATTTGGAGGGGTGCAGGAGCCCTGTTGACGGGCTTGGGAGCGTGGCTGCGAAAGGTGAGTATCGCTGAGTGGGTACCCCGGGCACCAGGCTAGTCGGCCGCGGTAGGCCAAGGGCCCATGGGGGGCCGGGATAGCGTAGTGGGCACGGGTGCGTCTGCTTGGTGCGGAGGCCCGGGGCGCCATTAGCCGCGTGGGCAGTGTTGTGGGCAGGGGTGACCCTCGGAAAGGGGCCTGGGAAGCCGGCCTGCCACGTGTGCGTTTCAGGGGAGGTGCCATGGGGGGCACTCCCCGGTGTTAGGGAGCTGGTAGGCTCGGAGGCAGTGTAGTGCCCGGGGGTGCCATAGCTGGGGAATTGGCAGAGGGTCGTTCCTGCCAAAGGGAGCCACGTGTCCCAGCCATGAGACCGTGTGAGGGCACGGAGAGAAAATTGGGGGGCGAGGCCCGAAATTGTGAGGACACCAACACAGGCGACGGGAATCTGGGTTGTTAGAACCAATAGTTTAAGCGAGAGGCGCGTGTTGAAAGCCCCGGGGTAGTTTAACAGTTAAATGGTTAGGGTAGATTAGGAGATGTACCCCTCCGCACCATCCATCCCCTCGCTGTCGTTGTGGGCCGCTGGACCCACTTTGGTTATAGATCGCCGAACTCTGGGGAGGCCATTCTGTGGCTTCGTTGGGCCTCGACACAGGACGCTAGCTCTCCCTTGTTCCTCTCCGGGAAGGGAACGTAGGGGTTGGGAGTAGGCTAGGTGACAGGATAGGTTAGCCGAACAAAGACGATAAAGGGGGTTAGGGGACGATTTATAGTGGGGAAGTAAA
>NC_140974.1:6621563-6646563 GCF_056783735.1 Eptatretus burgeri
TCATGATCTTCTCCACTTGTCAAAATATCTTGCCCTTATTCTTCAAATATCATTCATGTCTGCCGTTTGATGTCCAACTTCTCAGCTATGTCTGTTTTCTTCATCAGTGTATTTGCCTCACAAAACTGGATAATGTCGTATTTTTCTTGGTAGGTTTTAGTTGTAAGCTTACGCTTAGTCGCCATTGTCCTGCCTGCAGTGCGATCAACGTGTGTACGCAGTTATAAATAGCCTATCACTGGCGGTGTACACCAATGAGCGAGCATCACGATTCCATGAAATCGGGCTTCTCAGGAGGCAGCAGTTCCGTGTGACGAGTTAGGAGTGGTAATTTACTTGAGTTTCCATTACGTGGGAATGGACAACATCTGACGACTTAGACGAAATGACGACTTAGAGATGACGACTTACAGAGGGATGACCCTTTATTCAAAGGGATTTAACATGAGATAAATTCGGGACTTTTTGACGCTGCCGACTTAGGCGAAGTGACGAGTTACACGCTGCCGACTTACACCTAGTCTACTGTATATATATATATATATATATATATATATATATATATATATATATATATATATATATATATATATATATATATAAAGACCACAAGGGGAAAACCAGAGATGTCAGGATAAGTCAATTTTGAAGAAACTGAAAGACAAAGTTTCAAGACTTTGGTGGACTATTTAATAACTGTCATAGAGATTTATTTTCCAGTAAAAGGAAGAGTGATCATTGGCCGATCAAATTAAGCATGTAGCATTTGCCAAGCTTCTGCGTTGTTTAATTTAAGAGCAAAGAACGAATCAATGTTGCAAACTGACATCACTGGTTATTCCCTTGTTTAATAATTGCCATGCAATTTTAACCCAGGATCTGTAGCAAATTCATGCTTGTTGGTTATTAAGCATACATTACATGACTTTGGTGATCACAGATTATTTTTTTCAACATTAAACGGTCATTGTTTTTTGTTTGATTGGTGTTCAATGCCATACTCGAGGGTATTTCGCTTATATGACGACGGATTCTCCATTTTTTACTCCGTACTACTTAATATGATGGAAAACCGGGAGGAAACCAAGGATAAACCACCACCGCGATAGCCGAAGTCACCTCATGTGACTCCCTCATACACCTAAGCAGGTTGATTTGGTGGTGGGTACATCGAATGAGGATGGGTACTCAGACGCGCTCACCATTAAGCCACGGCGTGGGTCCCATAAAAGTCACAATAAAGGTTTCACCAGGCTTGAACCACGATATGCACCAACTACGGAGCCCATGATATAACCAAATAGGCCATTGTAGTGCTCAGAGTTTATGCTGTGAAAGTTTTACAACCTTTCATTTTTTAGTTTCTCAACTCTGAATATTATGGTGAAACAGTTAACATGAATGAAAGGGAGATAACCAGGAGCAAAGTACTGACAACTTTGGGTTTCTACTTGTTCAGCTTTGACAACACTTGTTTTTTTCATTGCACGGCTAAACTTTATAACATATAAATTATGTGACACCCCTGGTTATTTGTTAAAGTAATATTGTGAGAGGAAACCTTATGTTGGCAACTATTGGCAGGTGCAATAACCCTGAAATTTATAAAAAGTGACATCTCTGGTTTTCCCCTTGTGGTCTTCATATATATGTACATATATTTGACACCTCCCACACTCCTCTAGCCGAAGAAGCTGCATAAAGCAACCCAAGAAGGCCTATATAAGGTAAGCACTATGCTGTTTTGAACCCTTCCCAGACAGGGTCGGCATCATGGCGGGGGCATTTGCGGGCCAAATTAGTTATTGTGCCCCCCCCCGCCCACCCGCAGACCAAGCCTTTGGCGCCAAACTTTGCAGCGTGTGTGTGTGTGTGTGTGTGTGTGTGTGTGTGTGTGTGTGTGTGTAAGTGAGAAAGAGAGAGACTTTGCAGCATGTTTTAACATTGCGACTGGGTTGGTGTGTTGGTTGCTGTCGGGAAGCTCTTATCAAGCATTTACATCATATATTGAGTTCTCAAACGGCAGTTTGTGCCCCCCCTCACCCCCCCCCCCCACGGTTACCCTAATGCCCTCCGATTAGATTTGTTCTGACGCCGAGTATGTTTGCAGAGTCCCTCCACAACTATAAAGACATTCACACAAAGTACACACATGAGAATCCCATTGCTACACACCCCCTCAGCTACCGGAGCAGTTTCATTGCTTGTTGGCAAATCATCAGCAATAGCGCAGACAGCAATGTATACAAACGAGATCCCCAAGCATGTACCACCCGCAAACGTCAAAAGCAATTGATATACAAATAAAGAAAGACCCACCCACATCTTTCACCTGTGAATGGAGGGAATAGCCAATCAGTTCTCACCTAATCAACTAAACCCAGATGGCTTGGATTACATAAATAATTTACATCTCCCACACTCCTCACCGAAGCAGTTGCATAAAGCAAGAAGGGTTCTAAACAGCATCGCGCTTACCTTGTGTCCGCTTTCTTGGGTTGTTTTTCACAGCTTCTTCAGCTGGAGGAGTGTGGGAGGTGTAAACTATTTATACAATTCTAGCCATCTGGGTTTAGTTGATTAGGTGAGAACTGATTGGCTATTCCCTCCATTCACAGGTAAGAGATGTGGGTGGGTCTTTATATATATATATATATATATATATATATATATATATATATATATATATATATATATATATATATATATATATATATATATATATGTATGTACATACACATGCACACACAGACGGAGGTGGGTCCTTTGAGATCAGGGAGGATTCCGTCGTTCCACCTTCTGAAACCCACATATGGAGATAACAACCAATGACACACACGCTTACGCGCACGCACGCGTGCAGACACACACACACACACACACACACACACACACACACACACACACACACACACACACACACACACACACACACACACACACACCTTCGAAACTATCCATATATGTCTTACAGACCATTCATTTTAATGCTTCTTGAAGGAAATACTTTAATAATGTGGTGCAAAGGGATACCAAAAATGGGTAAAAGTGTGTCGCCTTTGGCCGGGACCAGATCTCTATTTGTTGAGGAGTAATCAAAGTGAACTTTAGCATAGTGCGGTGTGTGCACCACAATGGGCGTTTTCCGTCACTCATGGAAGAGTACCCCATGAGAGTAAAGTTTAAGTCGCGATGTTCTCCTTGTCCCAACACCTCGAGAACGTGTGAAATGGAACACCTTATCACACTTCACCCTCCATGCTCATTATTTCCACGCTCCTACAATTTTCTTGTTTGGATTAATTTTCACACCACTCTGTTGGGCTAAATGTGACTTTGTTGAAGGTTTTATTTTATTTTATTATTTTTTAGTTCTGAGCAGTATTTCATGTTTTTTTTTTTTCATTAAACATACATTGATTGTTCAGGTTCTGAACTACACATGCTCACCGGATCATCGGTTGGCTTAACTGACATCCCCGTTTGAGTGCTTGCCTCATTATCGATACTGTGAGTTCAAGTTAAAATTCCATTTCCTGTGATAATTTCTCCATCGTCTACGAATGTCTTTGTAATTTGAATCTAAAAAAGTGATAATGTCTGTGTCCTCTGCAGTACTGTCATAAACACAGCTGTATTCCCAAAAAGTGCATTCGATTTCCAATGTGGTGTCACTGTCATTAATAATTTGTTTATTTTTTTTGTAGCTATCAGGTGTAATATTGCACTGTTCGTACTATTCAGATTGTGGTATAATAACTCTTGTCCTCCGGTGATGTTTCCAAGTGCCTAAGAATGGTTTGATCTGCCAGCAGTTCAGCAGTTCAATGCCCTGATTGATAAGTTCCACAATTATTAACTCTTCCTCCTTCTCCTCCTCCTCCTCCTCCTCCTCCTCCTCCTCCTCGTCTCCGTGTCCTTCACTTGTTACTTCTTCTTTCATGTGCAGCACGAGGCTAGCAGTCACATCATTTGCTGGGGAAGGGGATGGGGAACAGGCAGTTGTCGAGCTGGTGCAGTTGTTGTTGGAGTCTCGGCCTCACATGGTGGTGAGCCAATGGTCTGAAGGTAATCACAAATAGGGGCAAACAAACTGGCAAGCAATGTCAATCAGGGCCCCCCAGAGATATTTCATGGAAGTGAGTTCCATTTATCCCCTGGCTAGAAGAAGCAGGAAAACCTGGCAAGCCATCCATCTGCAGGTCTTCTCAGTGAAGAGATGAACAAGGTTCTACGGGAGCATGGCTTTAGATCCATCGGAAATGGCCTACCAATGTCGAGAGAAGATCGAGGAAAGTTGAGGATCGTTTGTCTTCTTTCAAAGCTCCAGCACCATGGGTTTTACTTCTTTCATTTAATGATGTAGACACTATCCATGGTCGATCTACTACTCAAAAATACTGTCACCGCTTGAAGGCAAACCGGCACAGCACAGCCGATGCAGTGCCCCGCAGGTGAGAGCAGGAATTTGTAATTTGTTCAGCATGCCGGCGATAGCTCAGCAACTCTTCACGAGGGAGAACGTGGGCTCTTTAACATCCACCAACTGAAGTTGGTAGATGGAACACCCAGTGTAACGTCCATCCGAGGGATAGTGCAAACATTGATGCCTTGTCGTGCCTGAGGAGACACCAGGGTGGCAGTTTGGAGTTGGGCCAAGATTTTAACCCATGCTAGATAGCTCTGAGGCCAGCCTTATCTTGTTGCAGAGGTCATTCTGAAACCTGAATGATTGTCGGTCTCACCCCGTTGCTGTGTCTTTCCATAGAGTAAAAAAAAAAAAAACAAGTTTGTGTTCTTGGCTGTCCCTGCAGATTTTCACTGTTGTTGTCCTAAAATCAGTTTGTCTTAATTACAAACTTTCTCAGAAAGAGCATTGCCGTGATCGTAGATCTGCGGACCTTTGCTGTAATTTTGCACCAACGCTGGTGATACAGCATTCTCCAAAATGCCACAATAAGAGACCTTTGAAGCACATATTGCTTTGCATCGTGGGAAAAATCGCATGCACATGCGGGTTGCGAGGGTTCAGTTCTTTCTCTACAAGATGGAGACTCATGTAAAAGCAAGGTGACAGAGGGTACGAACTGAGAGTAGGGCAGCAGGACAAGGTGTGCAGCTGTCTCAATAATTTTTGTGACATAGTGCAAGTCTCCATGCAGGAATCTCTCTGAGCCCTAGAGGCTGTTGGTTAAAAAATATATAATTATTAGTTTGTGTTATTTATTAAAATATTAAACAGCACAGCAACCAAGATTTGTTCACGTTTATTCGCCAATATATTGAATGTAATTAGTGTTTGGTTCAGTTTATTTGTATTTACAGTGATCTGAGGATCATGGAGGAGTTTGTACAAAAAAATCTCATGCAGGACAAAAACATTGGTAGACATTGGTGTACTTTCCCATGATTCACATGGACATCAACAGACAATGGACAACCTATGTTGCATGGGATTTGGACCCGGGTTCTGAGCCTCAGGAACCGTTGGTTCAGATGAGAACATCAAGCATGCCAATCTATATGGCAGGCTAGTTCATTGATGTTTGAAAAGAGGACATGGTAATCTTCAACCATTTTATACTTTTCGACCACAATCAGACATTTGGAAAAATGAAATGTATTTCTTGCAATATTCAAAGCAAGATGCCTATTCAAGTGTCCACAATATATATTTGGAGACAGTTCTGAAGAAATCGACAAAGCCTTTGTCTGTATCTCAATTGAGTACGGCTCTCCACTATGCCACAGCATCACATCTGCCTCTCCTGTGTTCTGTGGAATCTCTTGTGATGAGGCCAAAGCAAGGGTCTGTTGCTTTCACATAACAAGCAGATCTTTCTGTTTTTTACCTTATATTGTCCAATATTACCCCCTCCACTTTCAGTCTTCCCTATCGACTGCAAGATTATATTTTTAATTGAAATTCACCCCACAAAAGGCTGAGCCACAAAATATGTCGGGCTACGAAAGAAAAGAAAAGAAAAATGATCAAAGATGAAGGAGATCGTAATTTATATTATTCTTGAAAGAAAATGGATCATATGATGTGGGGAAGATGTGACCGGCAAAGAATTCCAAATTGATGCAGCACATTGAAAAAAGCTACTTGTGTAGTGCATTGGTCATTCTACACCGAGGAGTAGTCAGAGTGCATTGGTGTGAAGTGGTGGCAAGATGAGTTTCACAACAAAAGACGCTGATAGAAGGTACCAAGTTCGAAAGAGCAATGAAGAAATTACCATGAAAATATCAGTAAAACAAGGGTAGTAACAGACATACGATGTGAAAATGCAAGCTTTCTTCTGGCAACTAAATCACCGGTAAGGTAATGCGATAATTGGGCACAACAACTCTGCTAGATCAACTTGCCTCAACCAGTGTCTACAGTTGCAAGTCATAGAGTGTATATACATATATATATATATATATATATATATATATATATATATATATATATATATATATATATATATATATATATATATATATATATATATATATATGTAGTCGTCAATTTATGACCGATGCGACTTATGACTTCGACTTTACGACCAATATTTTTTTTTTTGCAAGTAAAATATACTTTGTTCGACTTACCACCGATTGGTCGGAACCAATTGCAGTCGTAAGTCGACGACTACCTGTATATGTATATATATATATATATATATATATATATATATATATATATATATATATATATATATATATATATATATATATTTATATATATATATATATATATATATATATATATTTATTATATATATATATATATATATATATATATATATATATATATATATATATATATATATATATATATATATATATATATATATATATATATATATATATATATATATATATATATATATATATATATATATATTTATATATATATATATATATATATATATGTATATATATATATATATATATATATATTTATATTTATATTTATATATATTTATATTTATATATATATATATATTTATATTTATATATATATATATATATATATATATATATATATATATATATATATATATATATATATGTATATATATATATATGTATATATATATGTATATATATATATATATATATATATATATATATATATATATATATATATATATATATATATATATATATGTACGGCTCTCCGCTATGGGCTTGCAACTAAATATGTATATATATATATGTATATATATATATATATATATATATATATATATATATATATATATATATATATATATCTTCTTCTTCTTTCGGCTGCTCCCGTTAGGGGTCGCCACAGCGGATCATCCGTATGATCCGCATAGTGATTTGGCACATGTTTTACGCCGGATGCCCTTCCTGACGCAACCCTGGTCGCCTCTTACGACACAGGGATATGGTACACCTATTTTAACCGGGGTATACACCGGCCCAGTACACTGGTACTCATTTCGCCGACCTCGGAAGGATGACAGGCTGAGTCAACCCCCTGGTGTATTAATTCAGTGGCCCAACGGGGTTTGAACTCACGACCTTTTGGATCCCAAGCCGCTGCCCTAACCACTGCGCCAACACCAGGATATTATATACATACATATATACTCGACTGTTCAAAAGTTTTAGAACACCCTAATTTTTCAGTTTTTACTGAAATTTAAGCAGTTCAAGTCCAGGGAATAACCTGAAATGGTACAAAGCTAAGCGATAAACTGTCAGAGGTTAAAAAAAAGTTTAGGTTCCCAAAAACTGAAAAATAAGGTAAATTTCAGACTTGTAAAACAAAGGCCCTTTTCAGGGAACAAGTAATGGGTTAGCAACTGCAGCTGTTCTGCAGCAATGGAAGTATATTAAGCCTTGAAAGTTGATGCAAACAATTCTGACAGGTGTCCCAACTTTTATTGATTAGTTACAAACCCTCTGTCTGTATAAAAGCAGTGTTGGAGCAGACTGAATTGCTACACTCTCTGAAGGATTATTTGGACAATATTGCACTGCAGGAAGTAGTATATTGCTATCATAATGGTGAGAAAAAGACAATTAACAAAGGAAGACAGACAGACCATTATAACCCTGAAAAGTGTAGGTATTTCCTTTTGAGAAATTGCAAAGTAAGCCATGGTGTCAGTGAGTACAGTTTCCTACACCATCAAAAGGCACTTGGAAACTGGAGGAAACTCTGACAGGAAGAGGTCTGGCAGACCCAAAGCCACAACACAATGAGACGACAAGTTTCTGAGAGTCAACAGCTTACGTGATAGGCGGCTCACAGGACAGCAGCTTCGAGCACAGCTTAACACTGGTTAAAGTAAGGAAGTCTCAGTTTCAACTGTGAAGAGAAGTCTTCGAGCTGCAGGTTTGACAGGTCGAGTGTCAGTAAGAAAGCCATTGCTAAGATGGCAAATTAAGAAAAAGAGGCTTGGCTGGGCCATGAAGCACCGCCAGTGGACTACTGAAAACTGGAAGAAGCTCTTATGGACCGATGAATCAAAATTTTAAATCTTCGGTTCATCATGCAGGGATTATGTACGCCGTCGAGTAGGTGAAAGGATGGTTCCTCAGTGTGTGACACCTACTGTCAAACAAGGAGGAGGAAGCGTGATGATCTGGGGCTCTTTTGCTGGATCCAGAGTCGGCGACTTGCGCAGAGTGACTGGCACCCTGAATCAAATGGGCTACCACAGCATTTTGCAGCACCATGCAATACCCTCTGGTCTACGCCTAGTTGTTCAGGGGTTCATCCTTCAGCGAATTAACGACCCACAACATACCTCCAGGCTATCTCAGAACTACCTTAGAAGAAAAGAACAAGATGGTAGGCTTCAAATCATGGAATGTCCAGCACAGTCTCCAGACTTAAACTCGATCGAGCTGGTTTGGGATGAACTGGACAGAAGGGTGAAAGCAAAGCAACCTACAAGTGCAACACATTTCTGGGAACCTCTGCAACAGTGTTGGGAAGAACTTTCCGAACAATATTCGATTTCCATTGAAGAAAGAATGCCACGAGTATGTTCGGCTGTTATATCTGCAAAAGATGGCTACTTTGATGAGTCAAAAATTTAAATTAAATTTTGTTCAACAAAACTATTCCATGATTTCTTTTATGGAACTTTGGAATCGAGGTGCTTCATCCTGCATGGGTATACCTGCCTAAAAATGGTGCCGAGCCACTCTCTTGCAGCCGATAAAACAGACGTAAGGTAATTAGTGAGCGGTATTCAACACCAAGGCTCAGAGACTGCCGCGTGGCTTCCTCGTCGATACACGAGGTTTCGAGGTCCATCTCTCATGACCAGCCAAGAGTCGATGGCCATCGTCTTGCTCAGTACGTGAGCCAATTCACAGCATGACATCAGAATCATGAAGCCAAGAGGAGAATCATTTCGAGAATCATTTTGTCATGCCAAGAGGAGAGCAAAGCACGATCCTCCATCCCAGCCACGTTTCTCTCACAACTACAACTGTGAACCTCTCCCTTCTTGCTCCTCTGGGCCTGGCTTGCTTGCACAAAACCCAGGAAGGCAGAGCTTCTGCCTGCTCCACACTTTTTGCTTGCTTGTTGTTATCGTTGTGCTTGTTATAAATATGCAACTCCTTCATGGCTGGCTTGTAAATGCAAAAACGTAGGAGAAATCACAGGGGGCAAACACATACGGGGGGGAAATTATCCTTCATCCCTATCTAATTAACACTGCACTACCCTCCCCCCCCCCCATGTGGAGACACATAACACTTAAGCTCACAGTTTCCCTACTTAAGTACATCTATATATCTCCTACAAGTCCACGGACCAAACCTCTCTATTCAATCCTAACTTTCCTTTGAAATTCCTCCATCTGCCCCCACAACCACAACAATATATGTGTGTGTGTATATATATATATATATATATATATATATATATATATATATATATATATATATATATATATGTATATTGTTGTGAATCTGGAAGCCATGAGCACACAATTAACATGTCCTTTAGATCAGTTGTATCGGTAAGTACATGTTGCCAGTTAGGGTCCCGACCCTAGTTTAATGGGTAATTAAATGTTCCTGCGCTGTGGAGTTATTATAATAGTCAGGTTTTCTTTTTGTCATTTTTACACCATCGACATCAATGCCGATGACACCACATCGCCCTCACCGTCACTTCGCCTCCTTCACCGCGCTATGGCCGACGTCGGGGGGGGGGGGGGAGCGGAGCCCCTGCAGAAACATGTTGCTCGACTTCCCCGACTGTGTGAGGGGTGGTCCTTTGGAAGAAGGTGGAGTTCGGGGAGTAGCCGCGAAGCGGCCCTCAACCAATCGGCATGCAGCGGGTGGGGTGACCGCCACTGAGCCAACCTGGGCCCGCGACAGGAGGAAAGGGGGCCGCGTGACGTCACCACGCCCCCGGGCCAATCAGGGGGCTTGCTGCCCGTTTTGGCCAGTGAGAGTGATGAAGAGTGACTTTCCGTGCCAAAACCAGCCAATGAGAGAGGGAGGGTCATGAAGAGGCCCCCCCTCCTCCGAAGCGGGGGGGGGTATAATTATAGGCGCGGTCTGCGCATTCGCGCGCGTTGGTTCTGGGTCTGGCACAGTCTGCGTGTTCGTCGTCGTTCTGGTCCTGGCAAGAAGTGCGTGCACGGGTTCTGGTTCTGGTGCTGGCGGGAAGTGTGAACATCTGCGCGGAGGGCGATTGAGTTAAAAGGGCATCTGCGCATGGAGTGGTCGGTGCCGTGGAGTGTCTTCTCCTGCCGGCCTTCGCCCTGCCGAATTCGTTCGCTTGGATCGTCCGGATCGTGCTGGGGGTCCGGTTCTGCTCCGAGGACCTGGTCCTTGAAGATCGCACGAAGTGGACAGGTCCGAGTTAGGCCTCAATAAAGACCATTTGGTCCGATTCTTTGGGTGTGTGCGTCTGTGTGTTCGTGGCACCAGTCAGTTAAGTAGTAAAAGGAAGTGCTCATTATATATATATATATATATATATATATATATATATATATATATATATATATATATATATATATATATATATATATATATATATATATATATATATTTGCATTGCCTTGCTTTATTTGGTTTAAATCTGCTCTTCTGTGTTCCCGAGTTCCCCATTATTGAATAAATTAACCCCGTTTGTTTAATGTTTTCAGCTCGTTCGTGTCCATTCTTGCATTGATTGAGCGTATCGCATGTGAGGGATTAGCTGGCCATTGCCGTTGTCACAGGATAATTCGGACTGAAGGTTCTCGGCGATTAAACCGCTCGGAATCGCACACGGAACGAGCGCGCTGAGTGGCTCGTTTCCATACGAGTTCCGTCGAGGGTGTGAATATTCGGTAGATAGCTATGTGGTCTTCAGGTATTTTGAAGATTTGGCAAATAACCCTGTACCACGTGTTGGAAATATTGTGACCCTTCACGGTCCAAAACAAGGACCCATCGACTCCGGACTTATCCGGGGCGACGATCTGAATTCCAGGCGATCTGTCGAGCCGACTCGCGGCTCCATCCAGCGGACGGACCGCGGCCGATATCCCGGCTCCCAACAATATATATATATATATATATATATATATATATATATATATATATATATATATATATATATATATATAAAATGATTTATTAACATTTATATGTTGAAGGTGTTGTTTTTGCCTCTTTGGTTCCATGAAGGTGCTGCACAGGAAGAAAATATGAAAACAACATAAAAAGTGAAAATCTGTGTCTGGGAAGATAAATGACGACATTTCAAAATGATGTTGTTCGTGCTTTCCCTGCATGGCAACCATCTTGTGCATTTGTAAATAGACCTCTAAATGTCGCATCAATGAATTGGTGAGGTGTGCCTGTAGCTAAGAGGTCGTGCTCCCTCCTTTGAGAGGTCTAGTCTGAGTTTGAATCCTGACCAGAGTTTTGCTCTCATTCTAGCACTTTGCATGCAGTGTGTTGTATGAATGAGTGTATGCCACCCTTCAGCAGCGACATAACACCTGCTGTGCCATTGGCTGGCATTAGCTTTGGACGTTACATTTCCCATCGTGCTTTTTGAAAAGAGCAGGCCATTGTGTGCCAATACTCTGGCCAAATTCTAAATTATTTCCTCAGGCTAAGGTAATGGCTGCTCAGCTGCCTGTTATGGAGTGGTGGTGGTGGTACGTTTGTGTAGATGCATGCCCGTGCGTGTGTACCCAGGATTGACTTTGAATTGTTTGCACAGATTTATTTCTGAAGGAAACGCGATTTAATCAAAGGTTAATTCACTTCATTGGAGGCTGACATGAAAGCCTCATGGACATGGACATGATGGATCTGGAATTCCCTGTGGTTACAGATTTGAAAGAACTACTGATGCAGCATCTTCTTGCGTTTTCCATGTGCAAATACACCTCGGGATTTTCTGGCACACATGGCCTGCAATACTCCGATGAGGCACCCTGAGACCCTCAGCATTGGTAAATGCAAATCAAGCAACTTGGTTAGCCATCTTGATGTCCAATTGTAATGTAAAACATGCTATTGTTGCAGAAGTATCACGTGATGTCTTTTTGAACTGGAAGCAAATACGTCATTATAAACGTTTCTGAAAATAGAATGTACAGTTTTTACTTAATGTGTGCCACAATGTCAAGGCAGAGTGTTGTGGTTGAGTGGTTATAGACATTCCTTTTTTGTTGTTGTCTTGAAGAGATGGTATGGGTTCCATTCCCATAGCTGCACACTCTCACCATCTTGTACTTGGTGTACCTGGTGAATATGCCAAACGCCCCTCAATGTTGAAACCTTGGGCCTATTTCTTTGTTTTTTTTTAATGTGCCAAACTCTTTACATAGCATTGGTGCTGCCGAAGCAGTTTTTCGGCAAGGTTTATACTGGGTGGTTTGCCATTGCCTACCCAGCGTTGTTTGTCCATGCTCGATCATTTTAAATGTTGACCGTCAAGCAAGGAAGCAGCTCGGACAATTTTTTTTAAGTTTCTGATATGACTCGGATGGGGTTTGAACCATCAACCTCCCAGATTCAGAGTGGACACTCAAACCTTCATGCCACCGAGTCCGTTCTTAAGCCTTTGGTCGACCAGAACAGACAGATTCACAGTTCTTCTGAACGATGTCACAAAACGCGAGCCGCAGTTTCCATTTGCTCACAGACGTAGAACTTGCACACATTGTTCTCCATTGATTCGGGCTATTAGAGGAACTTGCACATACACTACCACAAGGAAAAGGACGATGCATCATGGTTGACAACAAAATGAAGAACATAACTTTATGCTTGGTGATATTTCAGTAGGTGACATTTTTGGCAAAAAAAATAATTACGTCGGTAGATCGGACGAGGCATTTAGAGGATTTTCTTTTCCCTCTCCTCGAGTGCTACATTCATATCCATCGTTGAATGGTGATTGCATTGAATGCATACCTGTACAGAACACATCCATTTTCATGCACAGGCATGCCTCCATCACGGCTTGGCAAACTCAGCGGGCCGCTGCCCTTCGCTCTGTGATTGTCATGGCACAAGAATAGGGATTTGTGCAATCCACTTTATCGCAAAATGGCTGATCGCTTCTGCAGACACTTGCATTCCATCTCTATTTAGTGGCTTTGAATTTAAACTTTTCCTAAATGGGTTTCCTCGACATGTGTTTGGTTTACATTTGAAAGAATGAAATGCTTTGACATCTCGACAATATGCTTACTCCGATTACATCGTTCTTTCGGACAGATAATACAGCTCTTTTGACCGAAAATCCAACTCTTTCAACTGATAATACATACAGCTCTTTCTCGACTTTAATTCCCAAATGCGTTTTCGGTAGGGTTGACGGAGTCCATTTTTGATGTGTCCTCGATAAATACCAGCTGTTGGAAAATTGGCAGCCCTATTGTCACAAGGCTGTCTCTTGAAGAATCTCTTGTGTTAGCTGGGCTGCCATTGAGCCTTTGAAGTTCCTCGTCCTTTTGGAGAGGTTCAAACATGCAAGCCTTCCTTGCTTTAATCATCACGCTAGCAGGAAGTCATGCCCTAGAGCTCCATTGCTCTGGCTTCAATTCACTTGCACTACCAAGGACTTTGACATGAATTATGACACTGCCGACACATCATGCCCTGGAAGCTTTCGTCTTTGTGAAAATCTCCTTTGGCCATGAGTTTATCACATTAAATGATCGGAGAAATGCATCACGTGTAATATTTATCTGTTCTTTTTTCTCTTTTCTTTTTTTCCGATGAGGATTATTCACGGGAATTTTCAGATGGTAATCCCTCCAATAACAAAGGTTTTTTTTTTTAAAGAACAGGGTCATAGGCTTTCCGAGGAGCTGTTGCACAATCACGTACAGACATGCAGACAGAGACATCAGACAACATATAGTGGTGCAGTGCCAAATTTTGAGGTGCTGAAGCCCTGCAAAAATGTGTTGCCCATGACGTCATCGCCAGATCTAATCTATCATCACATCAAGTTTTAAAATGACACTGACCAGAGTGCTCAAAAGGAGTAATAAATGAAATACGCACTTTTTACCATGGTAAGCAAAAGCATAAATAACACTCACATGCACTTCATCTCACAATTAAGAATCCCCCTTTAAGAAAAGGTCAGATCAATAAATTTATTCTCTATTCACCGCTTTTTCGACAAAACTATGTATTTTAAGAAATTGCTTTTTAAAAATTATTATTTAGTACCATGTGGAAAGTTTCTCACCAACACAAGACCGACCATCATTACCGGGTACTGTCATCTTTAAAATGCAGTGGTTTATGGGATATATTTTGCAATATTGAACATATTATTTTTTTGATAAAATTTGTTTTATGGATTTCGCAAGTATCATGCTATGCATGAAATCTTTATTTATGTTTGTTTGTCTGCAAGAAGGATATCTCAAAAAGTTATAGACGGATTTGGACGAAACTTGATGGACAGTTTGGATATCTGACAAGAATGAATGGATTCTATTTTGGTGAAGCTCCAGATCCGGATATGAGTTTTTTTTAATATTCCGAATCAAACGGAATACCAACCATTGCATTGGAGTCATCAGAAGGAACCTGAATAAGTAAAGAGCAATGATGGAGTCATCATGAGGAACTTGGATATAATTTGGGTTTCATCCGCAACTTCACTATACCCTCAAACCCATCCTAGACACAGCCAAGTTAGCCTTACAGAAAATTATCTGCAATAATTCACTTCTCCGAGACAGACAGATAACGAAAGAAATCAAAACGAAAACCAAACAACATTTATTTCCTTCAAGAAAAGCAACACGTATGAAGAAGACACTTAAATAGTTGAAGGAGGTTGAATTACAAAAAAACAAGCTTGTAGTGGGAACTCTTTCACACATTCAGCTAAAATTATGAAATCATATCAAATTTATGAATGAACCATGGTGTAAATGGTGTAAAAAATTAATGGGAAAAAAATTTCACAGGGTGAATGAGTAGATCAGTGGATCAATAAATCAATGGAAAGCACCAATGTGAAAATTAAATAGACAAATATTCAGTAGATTTCTTAAATAACCCATGTATAACACTGCGAGAGAAAATATTGCTCAGGATTGAATGAATGAGAAATTATTCAATGATGGAGATTTTTTTTAATACTATCTGGCAATTCATTCCATAGTTTGGGACCAGCGAAACAAATATTATGTTGAAAAGCAAAGGTTCTGTGTTTCGGAAAATGTATAATCCGGTATCAGTGGCGAATCCGGTATAATACTTATGAATTACATAATTAAATTAAAAAAATCACAATTTAAAAGTAAGTATTCTATTAATGTATTTATACATGAAAATACTTTGCTGATGTGATGTGGCATCACACAATTTCAGAAGATTTAAATGATGAAATAATTAGTTAGTACAAGTTCTTGGAGGTTCGCTAGATATGATTTGAATATTTTTTCTGCAATATTACCAATTTATTTCAATGTGATTGAATTGTATTTCCCCAGACTAAATTACAATATGACAGATATGGAAGTACAAGTGCACAAAAAAGCAATCTTAGTGTTGTATTTGGGAGAAATTAATTCAATCTATAGATTATGCCAATATTTTTGGTAACTGTTTGCAATTTCCTGACTATTATATTTCCAAGAAAGTTTGGAAACAATATATACCCTGAGAAGAATGTTTAATATGGACATTTGCAGTTGTCAAATCAGTACATTTTAATTTTTAGCTCACCTCGACTTTAGTCCGATGAGCTTATGCGATTGAGCAGTGTTCGTAGGTGATTCCGTCAGTCAGTCAGTCAGTCAGTCAGTCTGGAAACACTTCGGTCATTATCGCTTGAACCAAACACAAATTTTGATGAAACTTGGCCACAAGCTTCATAGCTGATGCCAATTGAAGGTTCATTGACCACATCAAAATCTGTGTTCATTAAGAAGGCCAATGGGGGGTTTTTTTTGACCCCCCTCCCCCCCCCCAAAATAGGTATTTGCTCTCCTCTGCAAAACTACGCACACAATTTCGATGAAGCTTGACCACAACCTTCATCATGGCAGGAAAAAAAAATCTGGGTCTAAGTGGGTCTGCGGGGGGGGGGGGGGGGGTGGGGTTGAGTGACTTGCTCCTGATACAGGTGAGCTTCAGGACGTGTGGTCCTATCTTTACTAAAGACAATCTAATTACATTTATTTAAGTTCATAGACAACCTATTAGCTTTGAACCAATCGTACTTTAATATTATATATTTAATGTTGTTAATGAGAATCCCTTAACATATTGTTAAGGGATTCTCATTTCCAACATTAAATAATCAAATTTTTTAAATCACAAAACAAAATATTCATGTTGTCGGCATATAAAAGAAAAGAAAGCAATTCAGTAGATTTATGAGTGTCATTAACATTCAAAATAAACAATAATAGACCAAGTCATGAACCTTGGAGAACACCACAGTTAACTTGTTTAAACTGACAAAGAGGATTTGTAGCTAGTATCTTGAGAAGATTGCTAAGGTAGCTAGAAAACCAGTCATGTGCAACACCGCTGATCCCAAAATAGTATAAATTAGATAACTTTATATAGGTCAACAAAACACACCTATGGCATGAGAATTATTTTCAAATGCATCGATTATTCTATTGGTAAGATAAATTAATGCCAAATCCATACTGTGATTGGGAAATAATATTATGTTTGTCAAGGAATTTGAATAACTGTGTATGAGCAATTCTCTCCAGTATTTTGAAAAAGGTTGAAAGAACTGATACAGGCCTGTAATTTGTCAGTTTTCCTTTGTCTCGACTTTTAAAAACTGGTGTGACCTTCGGAAGTTTCATTTTGCAAGGGAAAATGCTTTTGCTTAAAGATAAGTTGAAAATATGACATAATGGCTTACCAATGTGCACAATAACTGATTTAATTACTTTCAGACTCAGCTCATCCAAGCCAGGGGCCTTACTATTTTGATTGAACAAACAACATCACAGACTTCCCCTTCATTTGGGGGATAAAAATATTGAGAATTCAAGCAAGGGTCAATTAAATAACAATGCAAATGAACATGACTTGGTGGAACTGAGCTATCTAGTGAAGGACCTATTTCAGTCAAAAAAAATAAAATAAAATAAACTCATCAAAAGCACCAGAAATTTTTTCAGAATTTGTTGTCATTTCTCCATTGCAATTCATGATGATATTCGAATCTTCATGTTTCTTTTTGTTTATTAATGAATTGATTATAGACCAGGTTCCTTTAATATTCAGATTATATTGGGAGAACATGGAGTAATTTTGTTTTACTTGTCTAATCAACAAATTAAGCTGATTTCAAAATTGTTTGAATTTTGATTCAATAACAATTGAAGGTTTATGAAGGAATTTTTGATACAACCTCATCTGATACTTTATCGATTTTAACAACCTGTCAGTCATCCAGGGTTTCAGTTTTACAGTTTTGTTTTTAAAATCACAAATTGGGAAACATTTGTCACACAAGTCTCATAATCTTAATTCAAATGTTTGAACTTCATTAGGGTCCTCGAGTGACAAAATATCCTCCCAATTTGTTTCTAACCCCTTAAATTGATCAGAATTTGCAGAATTTATCAGTCCATACGAAGTGAAAGTTGTGGTTTCCACACCTTTTTTTGAAGGTCAGGTCAAGTCTGGGAGCATGCGATGGAGCAGCGTGTTGCTGCGTCCACTTTCCGCCAGCACTCCAGGGGCCTCCATCTGGCCATCCACCAGGTAGATGACTGGCTCACCCCGATCTCAGTGAGATTCTCATCAACCTGCCACAACCACGAGGCATGTGGTCAGCCCATTTGGCTCCTCCACTCACAAGGCTCCCTCACTGAGAGAATGTGGTGAGCAGGATCAGCATAGGAAAATGAGCCACATGTCCATACAGCCGCATCTGACACTCACGGAAGATCCAGGTAACAAATCTCATTTGAGTCTCTCTCAGCAACCGCTTGTTGAACACAAATTCCGACCAGTGACAGCCAAGGATTCTCCAAAGAGACCTGGTACCAAAGGAATTAAGTTTCTGTCTCAGATCCCTGGTCAGAGTCCAAGTCTCTCATCTGTAGAGCAAGACTGGAAGCACCAAGGAACTGAAGACTCGGACTTTCATCCTCCTGCAAAGGGACCGACAGCACCACACTCCATGATCCAGTGAACCCATGACTCCCCTGGCCCAACCCAGATGTCTGTTGACCTCTGGCTCACAGCCAGCAGAGACATGAATATCACTGCCAAGGTAAGTGAGTCTCTCCGTGATCTCAACATCCTTACCACAAACAGGTGCAGACAAGACAGCAGCAACAAAGATGTCACTGAAAGCCTGAATCTTAGTTTTGACCCAGGAAACCCATAATCCCAGCGCCTCTGATGCCTCATTCAGCACCTCGAGGGCCCCCAAAAGGATATCCAGAGTCCCTGCAATGATGACTGCATCATCTGCAAAATCAAGGTCAGAGATCTTGACATTCCCAAATGATGCACCGCAGCTTGATCTTTCTGACATCCTCCCTAGAATCCAGTCTGTACAAGTGCTGAAAAGTGTGGGGTCCAATACACACCCCTGACGAACTCGAGTAACAACTGGAAATAAGTCAGAGATGGTACCACCACACCTCACAGCACTCTCAGTCCTAGAGTACAGTTCAGACATCAGATTGATCAGTTTTGGTGGCACCTCACAAAGACCAATCATCCTCCAGAGGGCATCCCGATTCACTGCATGAAATGCTTTGTAGAGATCAAAACAGGCTGCAAGGAGGCCCCGCCGACACTCTCGTCTGCTTTCAGTGAGGACCTGAAGGGCAAGAATATGCTCAATTGTTGACCTCTTTGTTGTAAATCCTGATTGTTCTGGGTGGTTGTGCTCAAGCAGATAGTGGCGAATCCCATCAAGAATTTTCTGAGCAAAGACCTTGCCCGGCACTGCGAGCAACGTCACCCCTTGGTAGTTGTTGCAGTACTGGCGATCACCCTTCCTTTTCCAGAGAGGGACAAGGCCCCTCGTGCAGTCATTTGGGATGATGCCTGTGTTCCAGGCAGAGCACAGAACCATATGCAACGACATGGATACAACATTTCCACCAGCCTTGAGAAGGTCAGCATGGATGCCCCTGATCCCAGGAGCTTTACCCCATTTCAACCGGTTCACCGCAGCCCGTGTTTCCACAAATGAAGGTGGATCACAGTTCATTGAAGGGTTAGCAATATGCATAGTAACACCCCCTGACATCCAACTGAACAACTGTTGGATCAGTCTGATACAGTCACTCAGTCACCGGCCGAGCAGGCCTTCACTTCAGACTCCTCTGTCAAAAGCCTACCATTCTCCACTCTAACTGCAATACACCAAGGAACAGGCTTGGAATAATGTAATGCACGAATTCCCCTTTAATCAGGATGAGAATCACCTGCCCACAGGTGATGCTCTACCCCTCACAGATTCCTCGCATATAGACCTCCTTGTCCACTCTCAGTGCATGGACAGTTTTACACCTCAACTCCCTGAACAGCTCAGCTCTGCCATTCAGCCCTGCCCTGCGACTTTGGTCAATTGTATCCAGTGTCCCTTGAGAGACAAAATTATTCCTTGCCCTTCAGTTAGTTCCACGACATCCACCGGCAACATCAAGGATGATGGTCTTGAATGCACTCCACAACTCTTCAGGATTCCTTACAGCACCCAGACCCCCCCAAATCTCCACTTAGCCTGTTCACAAAATCCTCATCCACCCTCTCATCCTTGAGCTTGCCAACATCCAGCCGAGGCTGGGATGGTTCCATTCTCCCAGATTTAAGCTGCAACTTCGGAGTTACTACCACAAGCCTCTGGTCGGTATTGAGGAAATGAGCACTCTGGTTGACCCTGCAGTTCTGGTTCATCCTCCAGTGATCATCAATGAGCACATGGTCACTCTCCTATACCACACAACCAGCGTTGGAACACCAAAAACATTGATGAGCCTGTGGGTGCTGAAACCATGAACTAGGCAGCCTAAGTCCATGACTTCTTGCAAAGTCAAAGAAGTACGTGCTGTTCTGGTTCACAGTTCCAGACACATGGGGACCAACACATGTCTATAACCATCCCTATCAGTTCCAATCGATGCATTGAAATCCCCCAAGACGAAGAGTATCTTGCCTTGGGCACTGGTCAACCACAGACTCAAACGTGGCATAGAGATTGTCCTTCACGGTGAGATCACTCGCTTCAGTCAGAGCATATCCAGAGACCAGGGAAATGACACATATGGAGTGACGAATCCTTAATCTCATAATATGCTCGTTGACCGGTGTTTCCTCAATTATCATTGGAGTCAGCTTATTGGAGACAGCTACAGCAACTCCTTGGTCATGGTAACCATCTGAGTGACCAGACCAATAGTAGGTGTAATCACCTGCCATGATCTTGCCACTATTTGGCCTCCCAACCTCCCAACAGCGCTTGAACTCAGATGATAACAGAGACAGGTGATCATCCTCTCTTCGGGAAACAACATTCCAGGCATCCACTAAAAGGGACTGCCTCAGGTTAACCCAAGGGGACCGCCATCTTGTGGATGACACATCAGCACCACCCTGAGACACACTCCCGCAATCTGACCCGGGAAGGTTACCCCGTGGTTTTCCTCCTGTCATGAAAGAGTGGGGGTCTGGAAAGCTTTGCCCTAATCCCTTCATCCGGTGAGCTGCCCTGCGAAGGGCAGCTGCACAGGAGGTGCTCCCACGGAGTGGGCTTTCAGATTTATTTGCGTGTTTCTTCTGTTTTGCAGAGTGAAGGGCTTTACGGTGGCCGGAGTGAAAATCCTACCCCCAACCTCCTCATAAAAAAGTAACCCAACTGCAGGAGGATGTCCGCAGACACAGTTGGGCACTAGATATGGATGGCCGTTGGCTCACAAGGAGCTCCTCCGCCCTTTGACAGGTTTTGTTTTTAATCCTGCTGGGTGTCCATATCATACTTATGATATGGATTACCAAGAAACCTGGTTGGGGAGACGGTTTAGTCACCGACAACCCGACCATGAAACAGGCTAGTGCAGGTTTACATGGTACCTGTGGCAAGTTACAGATCTAATCTGTCCTGACACCATTAATGTGTTTACATATGTAGCAACTATGTGAGGTCACAAATATCAATGCATTAAATACTAATTATTTGATAGATGTCATAATCGGATACATATTAAACTGTGAGTATAAAACATGTAAGCGTTGCCATGATCAGTAAAGTTCCAGTTGAACAAGTGATTAATTCTCAAATCCCATGAATGCTCATATGATTATATTTTGACACAAAAATTAGATTAAGTTCACTCTCCCACAAAATAATGGCTTGACAACGGATTGAAATGTTTGTTTAAATAAGATCACAGTTAACATAAACATTTTATTCAGGTTTTCAAAGTGTGTCCACATTGAAAAGTGTGCCCGTTCCTTTTGTGAACCATCAGTCACTGGCTTGTTCATCTGTAGCATCTTATGGTGAAAGGGTTGGCACACCACAAGTGAGCTGCTGGATCCTGCTAATCTTGAGCCTCAGTTGGTGGTAAAGCCTCGCATTGACATGCCTGTGTACATGGCTGGCTGTGTTCTCCTCAATTGCAGGCCACATAACAGGCATCGTCACAGTTGCAGACTGGGTTGTTCAGCAACTCAGGAGCTGAGACCGCCTGACTCTTGAGCTTTGGATGAAGCACATTGTGGGCGTCCTTCACATGCCAATACTCAGTAGGGTCTGGTAGTTGTTGTTCAGCCTGAGATGCCTCTCTCCATATCACAATTGGATAACAGCTGCGCTATATATGAAGCTGGAAGCTGTTATCCATTGGTGGCAACTTTCTGTCGACGGTTCTTTTGAGCTTTCTCACAGCGAACAGCATTGAGTGAACCACATTCCTTCTCCGTACATGGATGTTATGAATCGCTTGCAATGGAGTTTCTCTTCATCTGAGACATGTAAAGATGATCCAAGAATTGCAAGATGTTGGAACCTCTGGGGCTGGCACATTATGGGTATGAAAGATGATTGCTTGCCATGCTCAAAGAAAACACTGACATTGACACTTCCTGTGATGTCACAGACACCCAGCATGATATTGCATTGTTCATGGGTCATCTTCTGATACAGGAGAGGCACCAAGCTGAATTGTACCATCTGTGGGAAGTGTATCTACCCTCATGATCGGTCTTGAAAAATACAGCTTTGGCACAAATTGCTGGCAGCTGGTGCAGCAGCAGGACTAAAACATCGGTGTCTGTGCTGGATCCTACCATTGTCTGTGCACCATGCTCTGCAGCATACATAGCATGGAGGACCATTCTTGTGTTTGCTTCTTCCTGCGATTGCTACGAATGTTTGAATATCTATTGGAGTAAAAACAGCCCGTACCACATCTGAAACAGTTGTTCTTCAGTCAAATGAAGGATTTGCCAATTGTGACCTGGTGAGAGCTCTGAAGTCATGGGTGCGACGACGAGTAGAATAACTTGTTTCTTCACTGCTTTCTCACCCAAGATGCTGCAATGCTCTCTTCACGTGCAGTTGACTACAGCATGTGGATCTGCAACCTCCATGCTATCTAAATGTTTTTATCCTGATGCAGAATATCAGATTTATTCTCAAGCTGTAGGTTTCCTTTTTGATCTTGGCGCCGTTCATCGGATGAGAATAAAAACTCCAGCTAAGCAATATCAGGGAAGACTGGGGGGGGGGGGGAGTCTTTTTTGGTAAATGGCCTGGCACAAAAAATGTATGAGTTTACACTGAAAATGTCTACTTTGGCCTTTTTAGGAGGTGCGGCAACATTACTCTCTGCCATTGTGTCATGTCAGCACATATCGTGGATCTGAAGCAGAGGGAAATAGAATGGTACACATGTTAACGTACGCTCTACTTAGACTACAAGAACACTGAGGGAATATGGATGACTTGTTTCATGTAGCAATGAAAAGCTAAATTATATTGATGTTATATTGTATGTAGAATAGTTCGAAGCAAAATCCGAAATCATTTCAAATACAGTACACGTCATGATTGAACACTGCAATACTCACTCCCGGGTCTGAGCTGATGCATTGAAACGAGCATCATATAGAATTAATTTTCTTCATAATAAACTAATATTCAACAAATATTTGACATATTGTAGTTGCTGACAAATTACAGTTAAGGCTTGCGGCACTAAAATCTCGATACAGTAATAATGCATTGTTATCAAATTCAATTACTGGAAGCAAACCGATGATTGCGAAAAACAATACTGCTACCCTGACAACTTCGGTGGTCGTCCAGGCAAGTCTTTTTGCTATGGTTTGTGTGACGATGGACAATGTATGCCATAACTGTCTTTGTAACTTTTATATGACAAGATAAATAATCCATAGTTGCTTAAACGAGAAGAGCAACTCGGTAGAGCACATACCTCCACCCAGATGCGGATCCGGATTCGTATCTTCACCAAAATCGAACTAGCTCGTTCTTGTCACACGTCCAACATGTCTCCAACTTTTTGAGATATTGTGCACACAGACAGACAGAAACAAGCAGACAGACAGGGGTGAAACATCACCTCCTTCACCTTCGGTGGCGGAGGTACCAACAAACATATCAGTCATTATCTTCCATCTGTTTTGACCCCGCTTCATCTTTTTTATTTGGCGACCAGAATTATTCCCCCGTTCGTGTTGGGTTGGCCAGGGAAAACATTGCCCAAGCCTTTCACGAACCGGCTGGTCAGGGCTGACGTTCAACTAAAGTTAAGGCAGGAATTTGGTATTTGGCCACGGTGCTCACCTCCTCCTCGTGAAGGACACCGCGGAGTCTTCAACATCCACCAACTAATGCCAGTGGACGGGACGCCTACTTTAACGTCCATTAGAGGGACAGCACGCACATTGATGAGTCACTCTGCCTGGGAAACACTGGGATGACAGTTTATAGCTGGGTCAGGATTCGAACCCAGGCCAGACAGCTTAGTGTTAGAGTGTGTGCACACATCTCGGCCACCCTGGCAGCTCTTCTATTTTGACACCATTTTTATCGAATTTTACAGCACAGCTGTTATGACGTCATAATTTGGCATGGATTTTTTCTTTTCTTCCTATCCCCTCCTGGATTTCCTTATTTCTGGGATCATAATGGTTATTTTGATATTTAGCGACCTTTGTTAATTTTCCGGTTTGGTGAATCAAAATTTCGGAACTTTTTTATGGATTGTGCCGTCGCACGACTTGGCTCACGACGTTCGGAAATACCTTTTGAAGCTTTTGCTTTCCGCATTTGTCCACCGGCTACTGATGTCCCCACGTCTTTGTCCAGCATGCGATTTATGTCCAAGGTACTCGATAATCTTTAGATTAATGTAAAATAAATAAATAAATAAACTAATTTCTGGAACAATAATGGAACCGCCATCAACACCTTTCACAAAACCCAATGAGACCGAGTGTCCACCCTGTTGTCGCGTGGACTGCATTGCGAGTGTTAATGGAAATTAAAAAA
>NC_140974.1:6651563-6696563 GCF_056783735.1 Eptatretus burgeri
TCTCAGCTTTGGGCCCGTTAAGTCCTTGCCTGTTTTCCTCTTCGTTGCAGTGATTCAATTTTGTGTGGTGCCTTGAGCGGATTGGTTTATTTATTTCATTTCACTGTATATAAGCCGTGTGTTGCTTTCCCTCCACTCGTGGCTGTTGACTTGCTTGGTTTGACCGTTTTGCATGGCCGATCCATCTTTCTCACCCGTATAAAGGAAAGAAACATTTTCCCATCCTTCTGCTTCCCATGCATGCCCCCGCCAAATTCTGCTTTCCATCGGATGACCTTGGGGAACAGTAAGCTGTAACAATTGAATGCATTTCGTGAGAAACATTTTGGCCGTTCGCGGGATCAAGACATCCTGGTCCAAACGGCCCATGTTAACAGAGGCTGACGCAACAATGTTAGGGTTTGTGGACCTTGAGAAGGCTTATGACACTTTCCCAAGAGAGATTGTGATGGCAACGCTGAGATGGATGGAAGTGCCAGAAGCAGAAGCTAGGTTGGTGGAAGGTATGTTTGAGGGAAAGAAGGAAAGAGTTTCAGTTGGTCATGGGTTGTCAGAAGGGTTCAGCGTGAACATCGGTTTGAAGCAGGGACGTTCTCTCAGTACACCACTGTTTATTCTAGGGATGGAGCTGGTGGGCATGAGGGTTAGTAAGGGAGGCATTCCGAGAAAGATAATGTGTGTAGACAATATAGTTATTGTGGTGTAGAGTAGGCAGGAAATGCAGAAGGCTTCAGAGGAACGGAAGGATGCACTCGAGAGACATGGAATGAGGATGAGCCTGGAGAAGACTGATGTAATGTGAGTCGGACAGGAGAAAAACGAACCGAACATCAGTTTAGAGGAAAATATCTGGCAGGGAAGCAGATTTGAGTATCGAGGTGGAATGTTCACCGAGGATGGTAGGTTGGAGGTAGAGGTGTGGAGAAGGATACAGGTGGGTACCCATGCATGGAGGGATTCAGGGAAAACAGGAAAATATCAAGGAAATTGAAAGGGAAAGTTCGTCTCATGTCATGCCAGCCTACTTTTACGGTCTGGAGACTGTGGCATTGACAGAGAAGCAACAGCAGAGGTTGCAGATTTGCGAAAACAACTGGGTGATTAGGGTAGCAGGAGTGAATAGTGTGGAGAAAAGAAGGATGGATGAATTGAGGGAGGAGATTGAAGTAAGATTGAGCTTGAAGGTGAAATTGGTAAAGAGCTAGCTTTGGTGGGCTTGGCACCTGGTGCGGATGGAGGAAGAGAGAATGACAAAGAAAGCGGATGGGTTGAGGAAGTATGGTAGGTGGAAAAGAGGTAGACCGAGGCTGAGATGGGAAGATTGTGTGAGGAGGGATGTAAATAAGGTGGGGGTGGTGAGAGAGTGCAGAGAGAGTTGGTTATGGTCAGAAAGCAGTGGAGGAGTGTTGTACCAAAGGTGGGGCAACAGAAGCTTGATACCATTAGGCCTTTCCGAGAAAAAAATGAAACGAAGAAGGAGATTTGTCGATAACCAATGGAGGTGCATTTCTGGACAATGGTACATGATCACAAGATTCTGGTTTGGTTGAGGGAAAAGATTTACAAAGTCGCAGTGAGGGTTCTCTTGTATGGAGTTGAGGCCTGGGCCTTGAGAAAGGAAGAGGAGAGATTGCTGCGGGAGATGCGGATGCTCAGACGGCTAATGGAGATCTCTTTGAGGAAAACGAAGACGAATGAGGATATCAGGAGGCTTGCTGGCAGAAGGGACCTGAGTGAAAAGTCACAAGATGCAGGTCTGCGTTGATTGGGGCATGTGCTCAGGAGGAAGGAAGGAGATGTCATCGAGGCATATGGGCACAGTTGGCAGTAGGAGAAAGGGCAGACCAAAATTGAGGGGTGAGAGAAGTGTGAGTGCAGAGACAGCAATGTTGTGGGTGGAGGGGTAATCAGAGGAAAAACTCGTGCGGCCGACCCCACAAGAATGTGTGGTTAATTGTAGTCACTGGCCACGGAAGTAACTGTAGTAGTATATTCTTGATAACCAAACCCAAAGTCGCATGTTTTTGTGCTATAATGCATCTTCAGAAAATCAAGATGGCGGTAAGTATGGCAACAAAGACGGACCAGTGAAAGATTACGAGGTTCCTTGTTAATTAAAACATCAAGTCTGTCGAAATTTCCGGAGGATGATTCCTGAAGGGTGTTTCCTTTCACAGGCATACACAATAGAGAGCACCTTGGGCACAATATATCTTTTTGATGATTGACTGATAATTATGAGAAGCCGGTAGGTGGCGATTGGTCGCCGAGCATGGAAACTATAAGATATAGAGCAAAATGGATGTCATATAGCGGATAGGGAATCACCTTAAGATTATGCATATCAAATCTCATCCAGTTCCATCGACTGATAACTACTCGGTATCCATTTGAATGAAAAGTACCGAAAATGTGGTTTGAAATCGGAAATCCCCAAAGTTCGAGGGGGTGCTGTGGGTGAACAAAGATCTGAATCGGAAATCCAGTTCGATCGTTTGTGCACAATGTATTACAGACGATTAGTGTGAATTTTCATGATCATCCGACCATAACCCTAGGAGGAGTAGCATTTGGCGCGAAGGCACCTCCAGCTCTCGCATATTATTGATTTTTGCGCTAATTGATCTTTGACCCCTGACCTAAGCGAAATGGGTCAATATGTCCTGAGGCAAAGTTGTAGTACTCATTGAGTACCATGAACCTGCAAGGTTTCATTCGTATCGATGCACTCACCTGGTCGCTAGGGGGCCTTCAATTTTCGCCAATTTTCACGCATACCCTAATTGTAGGGGGCGTTGTGGGTAAAGTGTTCCATATATCACAAAAAACAGAATATATTTGATAGAGCATCACCTGTAGATCATTTCGTGCCAAATTTCATCACCCTAAGTGGGATAATGGCTTTCGGAATTGATTTCGCATGAACGGTACCGATTTTGAAGGTTTTTCGGTTGTTGCAAGGGAACCAAAGCATCCCTAGCAACCATCACAATTTCCAAAGCACTCGGTCATAAGATATACCTACCACTCGAGTTTTGGTCAAAATCCGCCCACGTTTACTACCAATTATGCTGATGACAAACGAACAAACATCAAAACAAACAGACAGAATTACTGACAATAAGGGTCACCTATTTCGGCGACCCAACAATGACGTCCGGTTGCATGCATATCCTCAAGAATTCGTCACTGGAGGATCGCAAAAGTTTCCGAATCAATGGAATGGTTGTTTGTCCAAAGCCAAAGGCCGAGGCTTTGAAAAAAAACCCCAAAAATGTTTCCATTTTTTTGTCATGAACTTACAAGATTGCTTTTGCTTGTATACCAAGTCCAGGTCAAATTGGAAGTCATATGATCGTAATGATAGTGGAACAGTCACTGAGATGAGGCGTGATAATGCTATCAAATGGCACACCTTGAGAAATCGTCCTGCGAGTCCCTTTGTGGGCCAAATAAAAGGAGGATTCTGATGGCCTCTTGGATCACGTACACCTGACAGGGTTGGGGAGGAATAGTTTAACACCCTGAGTAGATAGCATCATGTATATACTGTGCAACCCACTCCATGAATTTCCCGTGAATTTAAAGTGGTTCGCTGGAAAGTCCAGGGCCGCTGAGAGCCTTTGTAGTCCCTGAGAAAGGATTTCTTTATAGGCCTTCCTCTTTCAAACGATTCCTTCCTTCTCTCTTAAGCCGGCACTACATTCGTAAAACAACGGAGTATACTCATCAACCAATTTGGGAAGAGCATTGTGACGTGCACATTGTGACGTGTACATTGTGACCACTTATGCAATTGATAGAATCATACGGTTAAAGCTCGAGAGATTGTGATGATAATTATTTGTTTATTTATTTATTTATTACAATTACCCATTGTCTTGCAGTGTGTTGATAATGCTCTCGACAAGTGAGACTTTTGTTTAGCCTAAATTACTGCAAATAATGCACGCCACTCACCTTTATATCCAGGGTCCAAGCTTCACGACAGGATGCAACTACATGGTGCATCCTGGTGTGAGGCATGGTACATGATGTATATGATGATGGTAGTGTTGTCTGGTGCAACCTCAGACTGAAAAAGAAAACATTGTTTATGTTAAGTGGCTGTGAGAACAAACGCAAATGTACTCGTGCCTGGCTGATGTATTGTGCTGTTACCTGTGCATTTTGTTTCGAATTTGAAATGATCCACATATTGATCTACGGTTTCTATTTATTTGATTTATTTAATTTATTTATAACTTCTCCGGGTCCCTCATCAGGGCAGTGGGTTTCAGGGAAATTTTCCCAGTCTCAACTCCCTCTCGGTTGGCCTGGGAGACCTGACTGCTTTCCCAGATATTTCATTGTAGTTTGCACAATTATTTAAATGTCAAGGATTGGTAAAATATCATAAAATATTATTGTAAGCTTGCTCTAAGTGTCTGATGAATGTGGTTTGGAAAACGAGTCGCATTATTGTTAAATATTGTTTAATAGATTTCTTGTTAACTTGTACATTAAAAAAAAAAAAATTTTGGTATCAGGTTGCTTACAATTTACAACTGACAAAATACAAATAAACTTCTTCGTTTGTATGCAGCATAAGGCTGCGGGGTGGCATCATTGACTGAGGGCACGGATGTGCCACTGATGCAATGCCCTCTGCTGATTAGCGCAGGAATTTGGAATTTGGTCAGGATGCCAGAGATAGGTCAGGTCAGGTATGGGAGCATGTGCCAGAACAGCACGTCGCTGCGTCCACTTTCCGCCGGTACTCCAGGGGCCTCCGTCTGGCCATCCCCCAGGCAGATGCCAGGCCCATCCCCATCTCCTTGAGATGATGGTCAACCTGTTGCAACCATGAGGCACGTGGTCGACCCACTGGCCTCCTCCACTCATGAGACTCCCTCGCTGAGAGAATCTGGTGAGCAGGATCAGAGTCAGGAAAACGAGCCACATGTCCATACAGCCGCAACTGACGCTCACGGACTATGCAGGTAACAAATCTCATCCGAGTCTCTCTCAGCAACCGCTCGTTGGACACAAAATCCGACCAGCGATAGCCAAGGATTCTCCGAAGAGACCTGGTACCAAAGGAATTAAGTCTCCGTCTCAGATCCTTGGTCAGAGTCCAAGTCTCGCACCCATAGAGCAAGACTGGAAGTACCAAGGAACTGAAGACTCGGACTTTCGTCCTCCCGCACAGGTACCGGCAGCGCCACACCCCATGATCCAGTGAATCCATGACTCCCCAGGCCCGACCCAGACGTCTATTGACCTCTGACTCGCAGCCAGCAGAGACATGAATATCACTGCCAAGGTAAGTGAATCTCTTCACGACCTCAACATCCTCACCACAAACAGACACAGACAGGACAGCAGCATCCAAGATGTCACCGAAAGCCTGGATCTTAGTTTTGACCCAAGAAACCCGTAATCCCAACGGCTCCGACTCCTCATTCAGCACCTCGAGGGCCCCCAAGAGGATGTCTAAAGTCTCCGCAAAGATGACTGCATCATCTGCAAAGTCAAGGTCCGAGATCTTGACATTCCCAAATGACGCACCGCAACTTGATCTCTCCGACATCCTCCCTAGAATCCAGTACATACAAGTGCTGAAAAGTGTGGGGGCAAGTACACATCCCTGACGAACTCCAGTAACAACTGGAAATAAGTCAGAGATGGTACCACCACACTTCACAGCACTCTCAGTACCAGAGTAGAGTTCAGACATAAGATCGATCAGTTTTGGTGGCACCCCACGAAGACCAAGAATCCTCCAGAGGACATCCCGATTCACTGAATCAAACGCTTTACAGAGATCAACATAGACTGCAAGCAGCCCCTGCCGAAACTCTCGTCTGTGTTCGGTGAGGACACGAAGTTCAAGGATACGGTCAATCGTTGACCTCTTTGGTGTAAAGCCTGACTGCTCTGGACGCTGGTGCTCAAGCAGATGGTGGCGAACCCTATCGAGAATTATCCGAGCAAAGACCTTGCCCGGCACTGAGAGCAGCGTCACCCCTCGGTAGTTGTTGCAGTCTTGGCGATCACCCTTCCCTTTCCAGAGAGGGACAACAAGGCCCCTCTTCCAGTCAGTTGGGATGATGCCTGTGTTCCAGGCAGAGCACAAAACTGCATGCAACGACACGAGTGCAGCATTTCCACCAGCCTTGAGAAGTTTGGCATGGATGCCACAGATCCCTGGAGCTTTGCCCCGTTTCAACTGGTTCACCGCAGCCCGTGTTTCCACAAGCGTAGGTGGACCACAGTTGATTCGAGGGTCAGCAACAGGGATTGTAACACCCTTGACGTCCAACTCGACAGTTGGGGGATCAGCCTGGTACAACCGCTCAAAGTAACCGGCCCAGCGGGCCTTCACTTCAGACTCCTCTGTCAAGAGCCTACCACTCTCTGCTCGAACTGTAGTGCTCCGAGGGATGGGCTTGGATGAACGTAATGCGCGAATTCCCCTGTAAGCGGGACGAGAATCACCTGTCCACAGGTGATGCTCTACCCCCTCACAGATTCCTCGCACATAGGCCTCCTTGTCCACCCTCAGTGCACGTACAGTTTTACGCCTCAGCTTCCTGAACAGCTCAGCTCTGCCATTCAGCCTGGCCCTGCGACTCTGGTCAATGGTATCCAGTGTCCCTTGAGAGACAAAATTCTTCTTTGCCCTGCGGTGAGCTCCAAGGCATCCACCGGCAACATCAAGGACGGTGGTCTTGAAGGCGCTCCACAACTCTTCAGGACACCCCAAAGTACCCAGACCCCCCAAGTGTCCACTCAGCCTGTTCACAAACTCCTCAGCTACTCTCTCATCCCTGAGCTTGGCAACATCCAGCCTAGGCTGGGATGGTACCATTCTCCAGGATTTAAGGTGCAGCTTTAGAGTTGCTACAACAAGCCTGTGGTCAGTATTGAGGAACTGAGCACTCCGGTAGACCCTGCAGTTCTGGATCATCCTCCAACGACTGTCAATGAGGACATGGTCAATCTCCTTTGCCACACCGCCAGCGTTGGAATACCAAGTCCAGCGATGAGCTTGTGGGCGCTGAAACCATGAACCAGCCACCCTAAGTCCATGACTTCTTGAAAAGTCAAGGAACTTAGTGCCATTCTGGTTCATAGTTCCTGACCCATGGGGACCAACACACACCTCATAACCGTCCCTATCAGTTCCAGTCGATGCATTGAAATCCCCCAAGACTAGAAGTGTATCTCGTCTGGGGCACTGATCAACCACAGACTCGAGTGTGGCGTAGAATGCATCCTTCACGGTGAGATCACTCGGCTCAGTCGGAGCATAAACAGAGACCAGGGAAATGACACCTAAGGAGTGACGAATCCTTAATCTCATAATACGCTCGTTGACCGGTGTTACCTCAATTATCATTGGGGTCAGCTTATTGGACACAGCTACAGCAACTCCTTGGGTATGGTAACCATCAGAGCGACCAGACCAATAGTAGGTGTAACCACCCACCATTATCTCGCCGCAATCCGGTCTCCGAACCTCAGAGAGAGCTGCAATCCCGATGTCCAAACGCTTGAGCTCAGATGATAACAGAGACAGGTGATCATCCTCTCTTAGGGATAGGACATTCCAGGCACCCACCCGAAGGGACCGCCTCAGGTTAACCCAAGGAGACCGCCGTCTGGTGGACGACACCTCAGCACCACTCCGACACACTCTCCCGCAATCTGACCCAGGGATGTTACCCCGTGGTTTCCCTCCTATCAAAGATTGGGGGTCCCGAAGGCTTTGCCCCAATCCCGTCATCCGGTGAGCTGCCCTGCGAAGGGAAGCTGCACAGGAGGTACTCCCACGGAGTGGGTTTTCAGATTTTTTTGCGTTTTTGCGTTTTGCGGAATGAAGGGTTTTACGGTGGCCGGAGTGCAAATCCTGCCACCAACCTCCTAATAATAAGTGACCCAACTGCAGGAGGACGTCCGCAGACACAGTTGGACACTAGATATGGATGGCCGTTGGCTCACAAGGAGCTCCTCCGCCCTTTGACAGGTTTTGTTTTTAATCCTGCCAGAGATAGCTTGCCTACTTTTCACAAAGGACACCATGGGATCTTTAACGGCCACCAACGAATGCTGTCAGATAGGAAACTCAATTAACGTTCATCCGAGGGAGAGCACACACATTGATGAATCACCCTGCCTGTGAGGCACCAGGATGACAGTTTATAGTATAGCTGGGTCGGGATTCAAACCAAAGCTCGACAGTTTAGAGGCGAGTGTGCATACCTCTAGGCCATACTGTCTGTCCTATAAATAAACTGTTATCGATGATGGGAGGCATTGTGACAAAATGTGGTGTGAATGGAAGAAAAACCAAGGTGAACTATTTGAAAAATCCTTGAAATCTTCAGTTTTATTTGCAAAATATTTTTCCTTTTAAAATCAAAGCGACTCAGCCTACAAGGCCTTTCTCTGTAGTTCAGTGGAGTCCTGCTTAATCGCCTTCTCCTATGGGCTGGTGCTCCAGCATCACATCTGTCTCCCCTGGAATCTGTGGAATTTAAAGCTCTCAACATTATTGGAATCTCTGGTGCTAAGGCTGAAGCACAAACTATGTTGCTTTCACATCGAAGACAGGTCAGCAGCAAGTATATATATATATATATATATATATATATATATATATATATATATATATATATATATATATATATATATATATATATATATATATGTATTGTTGGGGACCAGGGTCAGGTGAGAAGACCACGAGGTGGAGGAAGCTATCTTGGCTCCCACCAGACTCCCCAGAATTGTAGGCCATCGGATAATTCCGTGACGCGGCGGGTCGCTGAACTGACCGTGGACTTGGGGTCCTCCGTCTAGTTAATCCAGTTACCTAAAAATAACCACGTGATTTAATTACCGGGGAACATGCCCTCGGTATGCCTTGTCCGAACCAGATCACTCTACCAGACCGGATTACTTTACCGGATCTGATGCAGCTGAGCGACACTGCCAAGGACGTACCGGCTAAAAGGAACAGATTGTTGGGAACAAAGTCCTGGCTAAGCTAGGATTCGGACCATGCTGGATCAATGGAGGAAAAGACAAAAACGAGTTGGGAACATTTCTCACAATAATTTATTTACAATGGGGCGAGGAAAGGTAAGTGGTACGATCAGTATATTGATTGGGGTGTGTTGTGCAGATATAGGGAAGAGAGGTGTGGTGTGACAATAATCAAGCAACTTATAAAAGCGGACGCAGAGCAGACCAAACCCGAAAATAATAATAACAATCTTCTGCAGGCTTACTTATACAGACAGGTGCCAGAACACACACACACACACACACACACACACACACACACACACACACACACACACACACACACACACACACACACACACACACACACACAACACACACACACACACACACACACACACATGCATACACACACACACACACACACACACACACACACACACACACACACACACACACACACACACACACACAAAACCCGATGAGGAGGAATTGAAGCAAGACAGGAGAAGAGTTGAGGCTACAGTCTCTCGGTACCTTGGTATAATTGATACGCGGAACCTGAACGCGCCACCAATATGTTTGGGGGGAAAGCTCTGTGGCGCGGTACCCCCCTGAGAGCTGGCGCATCGTCTCCTGCTTCGGGCAGCTCGCGTCGAGACCGTGGGTGTGAAGGAGGGGCTTGAGCTGGGAGGGTGGAGTCCAGAGCGAGTGTACAGAGTGGTAGGCAGGACCAGGTGGGTGGGTGGGGTCAGCGACATGTGGACGGAGAAGAGGAGGAGGAGTCCAGCAATGACAACAGAAGCTGGAGTCGAAGTGATGATGACAGAAGGCGGAGTCGAAGTCCAGCTTGAGCAGGAGAGGCAGGGCAGAGCAGAAAGCGAGAATGGCTACACTCGGACATTTATAAGGCCCGTGAATCGGGGCTGGGGGGGCACGCCGAAATTCGGTGTCGTCACCCAAATCGGGCACTCTGATTGGCCCTGACCCCCTGCACGGACCAGCCGTGATGGCCGGAAGCAGCAACATTCCACTCCGGCAAGGTAACCCCACACCGCAAAGATGTCTTGCTCCGACCTCACGACATGATACGAATCGCCCACACTGAACTCCGTGCCATGAATCACGTTGCACGAATCCCCGGGCCATGCCCTGATGACCGGCTGAGAGTGATGTCGGATCTCGCACGCCTGCTCGGGCACCCCAACCAGCACTGGCCAACGCGCCCGCTCCATGTGCACCAACGTGGCCCGCGCTGTACAGCATGCCTTCCTCCCGATCGCAGCTTCACTGGCCATCGAGGCAAGAAGAGAAGATGCTATGGCAAACCCATGTAGAGACAGTAAGACGTGCCCATTCGTGCCCCGCTCTGCATGATAACAAAGTGTCACGAGCGGTGTACGGGTCTGCCTTGGAGAGCACGTTCCGTACAATATCTTCCGTTCCGATCTGCCATTACTCACGTGGCCAGCGCTCACCCAATTCTGCTATTGTGTGCGCGGGGAGAAACCCGATCGATATAATTAGTCCAGAAATGGGTTGAAAGGAACGCGCCACTTGTGCCTTGCACACTCGCATCCCGCACAACGTGGCGTGGGGTTGCTTTTCCATTATCGGTCTCGGTAAGTGTTCCGTGCAGCGTTGGCATCGTGTTGAGTGTGTTTCCCGTCCATTGGGCGGAAACTACCACTGTGTGTGCGTTTGGCAGGCTGTGTTTGCTACGGAGGGGTGTGGGTGTAATGTCTGCTTGCCCATTTGCTGAGGACCCATCTCACAGCGAAGGGCGCACGTGGCTCAGATTTACCTCAGGAACAATCAGAAAAGAAGAGGAGGAATGAAGTTAGAAATGAAATAAAGAAGGAATGATGTAAGCAAACCCAGCTATGAGATCCTCGCAACGCACGCCCCTGTTGGCCCGCTAGACAAAAGGGAAGGGAATATCTACACATATATTAATGGAATAACTGTCTTGGGACCACTATCTGTTGGATGCATGTGGTTCCGAGAACAGCAACTCTATATATATATATATATATATATATATATATATATATATATATATATATATATATATATATATATATATATATATATATATATATATATATAAAAATTTTTTTCTTTATTTTACTGCCTCTCCTCCAGTTCAATCAGCTGGCCACTCTCCTTTCTCCTCTCTCAACCCTCCCAGCTCCCCCGAGATGCAAATATTCATCCAGTAACACCTTACTCGTTAAACACAAAATCCAGGTTCACTGCTGACCCCAACTCTTGTTCCTCACTCTCCAGTCTGTGAAACCCCCTTCCAGCAACTTTTCTATCCCATCCTTACCTCCAGGGTGGTGCACAACCATCTCATGCCACACTCGACCCCTCCATCCCTACTCTTGATCATTTCTACCCTCATTAGCCTGACCTAAACCAATCCTCTTATTTGTAGGTTACTCTGTTTCCCCTCTCATCTTTTCCTGTTCATTCATTCCCTTGCTTATTGTATACAATTGTTGTCCCACTGTCAGGTCATCCCCTCTTTACCCTCTTTCACCTTGTGCTTCCATAAGCCTCGAGTCTTACAGTGCTGTCCTCTCTCCCTCTCTCCCTCCCTCTCTCCCTCTCTCTATCAATGAGCTCCCCGCGATGAGTTCACGCTCCTCGAACACGATGGCACCCTCAGGATCTAACCTTCGTAGACATAGAATAACTGAAGTTGAAAGGTTCAAGTTATTGACAATGGATGATTGTACTCTCAAGCAAACCAACGATATACAGGAAAAATTCAGCCAAATTCGGTTACAATTACAGTGAGATTTTGAAGAAGGTTTTGCAGAATCCAGACCATTCAGGCTCTGGGCCAAGAACAGGGTTTTCGTTGCATGTTCTGTCTGTTGCTCCATATTATGAGTCATATTCTTGAACTTTTGAAGCAGCTTCTTGTCCAAAGAGTTGATCTCTGGCTGATCCAACCCTTCCTTCCTTTTGCAAATAAATTATTCTCTTTACCTAAATCTTCTTCAGGTGTAACCATCATATCTTTTTTCTTCCTACAAACACTAAAGTGAACTAGCTAGCCTTTACGTAGATTACTCTAGGGAACAAGACAATTCTGACAACAGCTGGCTAGTGCATTGACATGTCGGTTGAATCTATACATTGCAGGCATATTGCTCTAATGATTGTGCTATCAAGCTTCCTTTTGAGTTAACTCAGTGCTTGTTTGAGTTGTCAGCTAATGGCGGTGTTAATCACACTTGGCAGGTGAAAATCTCATTCCACGAAGCAAGCTTTGGTTACAGTCACTGAAAGGCAGAAGCGAATCAAATGCCTTACCATTGACTTGTGCAGCAATTGCTCTGCACTAAATGCAAATGCGCACAGAAAGGAATATTATATGGCCGGCCGGCTCATCATGTTTCAAGGAACTTCTAACGTCCTCGATTTTCTTATTAACTCTGCAACCACTTGGCTGATCGATACGAAATTTTAATCATAGGAAGGACTCCCCATGAAGAATATTGTATTGATAATTCTAATATCATAGGTCACATGGTATGACAGCCTTATTGGATGAAAGGAAAAACAACTGGACATCTTTTTTTTTTCCAAAACCGCTCAACAAACAAACTTGAAATTTGGAATATGTCATAAACTCCCCATGGGGTATATGGCGTGATATCGATGACATTATCGGCGAAGTGGTATTCCAGTCATAATTGGTTGAATCAACGTCTTTATCTGAAAAATCTGAAACTTTATACATGTGATCTACGACCCAATGTGAGTGAAGAATTAAACTTGTGACATCATCGGTCACGTGGTCTGGAGGCCATCTTGGATTGAAAATAAAGACGTAAAGTTATTTTCTTCTCCAGAACCGCTTCACAGATTCATGTGAAACTTCATACGTATGATCGACTCACCACGAGGAATATCGTGAGACTCACCATGAGGCACGTCATTTTTTTTCGAGATCAGATCCAAGATGGCCTACTAGTGGCCATTTTGTTACTTATATGTGTCCCCAACCATTTATCAGACGTGCATGGTCCAAATTTGTTCAAACTCGGCACAGGCAAAGCGCATGATGGCATACACATGCATCTCAATATATTTTGTGATCTGATCAAAGATGAATGAATGGCAGCTGTGAAGGGATCACCGCATGTAAGGTTTGCGGGTGGAGAAGTGGTGCATGCCCTTGGGTGGATCAGAGATGTCATGTTTGACACCCTTCGTTAACACAGGCCATCTGTGCCGGCATCTTTCATCCACAAATAGCCAAATCCATCCATCCATCCATCGATCCATCGGGACCATACCCTATGCAGAGCGTTGGTGCTGTCTAAGCAGTCTCCTTGGCTATTGGGTACAATCCTGGATGGGTCGCCACTCCGACACAGGATACCAGCAACCTGGTACTCATTTTGCCGACATCAGAAAGATGACAGGCTGAGTCAACCCCACCTGGTATTAATTCAACAGACAAGCAGGATTTTAACTCAGTACCCTAGGATCCCTCGCCCACCACTCTAGCCATGAAGCCAACGCCTGGCATGAATGGCCAAATTAATGGTTTCTAATTACTGTGTTCTCTTTCATTAATCTGCTCTTTACCGATCTCCAAAGTTGCCCAAATGAATCAAAATTGATGGCACATGCATCGGAGGCAGATGGATCAAACAAGTTTATTACTTTTTAAAATGTTCATTGATGAAGAATATGGGGGAAAAGGTGAACTGGACGAGAAGTTCGGAACAAACCATATGAATCAAAAGACACAAAGACAGAGAAGGGAATATGAAAACTTCCATACAAGGAAATAAATAAACAGCAAATCCTAACTCGCACGAGGTTCCACAGATCACATTTGTACAAACAAGATAATAATGTAGGCAAGGACTTTCCTTTCGCAATGCATGGAGTGGAAGGCAATGGCGCAGCTTGAGAATGGTGTCCATGTTTCAGGGAGCATTCCTCCCCGAACAATGATGAAGCAGAGTGCCGGAGATGATATGAACCAGTGACGAAGTGAACCAGTGACTAAGTGAGCTCGAAGATGAGACAAGCCACCCACAAGGAGCACCAATGACGTTGGGCATCTTGGGATGAGCACCCTGAACCAGCCCTCATGACGCTCTCTCTCTCTCTCTCTCTCTCTCTCTCTCTCTCTCTCTCTCTCTCTCTCTCTCTCTCTCTCTCTCTCTCTCTCTCTCTCTCTCTCTCTCTCTCTCTCTCTCTCTCTCCAGGTGCTTCTCCTTCACCCTTGAGCCTTCTTGCATGCCGGGAGCTCTGGTGTACCCTTTCTCTTCCTCCATGTAGGAGCCCTCCTCCAAGCTCCCACCCATCGGGCGGCCCCAATAAATAGAAGTCCTTCCCTGCTTCCAGGTCCGACAACGCATAATGCCACCATGGCTTGCACACATCGCCATGAGAGATCATGACAGCCTTTTTTGAAGTGTGTGACACTTCTTGTCACTGGAATTCCTCACTTGACCCCGTCAGCAAACAAGAGGTGTTTACACATAGCATTTTACCCAGACTATCCTGTCTGTAAATTACATAAGCTACCTCGTCAGCATCACGTGCAACAAAACAACTGTGACAGATCCCTGTTACATGGCAATCTAACCTCGAATCACACGGACCATGATACACTTACAACAGTCGAGCTATGGATCCCCTCCCCCACATTTCCACGTAACAATATATATATATATATATATATATATATATATATATATATATATATATATATATATATATATATATATATATATATATATATAGTGAATCGGATGAAAAAATGTCGATTTATGTGACTTTAACCTTTGACCTTTTGACCTATTGACTTCAAAAACAATAGGCTTCCAGATTGTCACTATCTCTACCAGGTGTTTAAGTTTCGTGAAGATCATAACAATGTGACCTGGAGGCGATTGACATACAGACATACAACAACCGACCAGACCAATCAATATACTTGCAAATCTTCGATTTCGCAAGTAACAAACAGACAGGGGTCTTCGTCTTCGTCCACCTTTGGTTTTGACTTGTGGAGGTAACAAGGAAGTTTTTGGGGCCAAAAAGTATCAATTCTCCCATATTTGCTCCGCCCTAACACCTTCCATATAATTTGTGCAACAAAGGGTTTTATTGTTCGTACAAACGATAAACAGAACCCAAGATATAATTTTAACCTCCTTCCTTCGCCTTCCACTGTCAAATGCACCGCTTCTCCCCTTGTTCTCAAAATTAACCGAGGCTTGTGGAACTGTTCGACAATACAGGTGAGAAAATTGGACAAAAGAATGCCAGTGAGATAGCATGGCGATCAGGATGAATATCATCATAGAGGGTGTGATGTGATGCTTGATGTTTCAACACTGCTTGCTTGGTTGTTGAGCTTGAGCTCATTCTCTTGGAAGAGCATCAGGGTGCTTTCAACAAATTGGAAACACTTAATGTGGATGGGTACCCGCCGTGGGCCGGTCGCCATTCTGTCGCAGGGTACAATGAAATTTTATGGTGAGCAGCCATGGGAATCGAACCCACATCACTGGGGGTACCACAACGAGGATTTACCGACTCAACCACTAAGCCACTCCATGCTTAAGCAAAGATGTAAAACATTCCACAGTATCTAATAAGACTAGTCCTTGGGTCATTGATTAAGATAACAATTAAATCCATAATTAAGACTGTGCCAACACAGCTGTGATTGGGCACAGCCTCTTACTTGGTTTGTGTTTCCTTCACACAAGGAAAAGGCACATATGGAATCAAACATGTGCATTAATAAATGTTTCTTGACTAGTTGCCACAGCTAAAGTGATGGATTAAAATGACTTGCTTTAAATAATAAAATATATCACCATTATGAGAGCTTGTTTTCATTGTGTATTCACATTTTGGAAAATGTAGATTCTTTTTGTTGATGACTTGTCTTGTCTTTCAGCCAATGGGTCTTTTCATAAACGAACTGCCAAGCGGTGGGCCGACGCGGCTTTACCTGCACTCCCAGATGGAACATTGCAATGGATTTGCTTGACAAGATGTGGGGATTTATGGCTGCTTAATTCTAGCAGAGACCCAATACCTCGTGGATGAGTATCGATCGCAGGACAACTACACCTTCCGGCATGCCCTTTGATCCTTCCCATTATTCTGGTCTGTTTGCAAGGGGACCGGGGGGGGATTTGAACACCTTTGAGGTTGCTGTCTCTATCTTGCATTCGAAGCACAGGTTGGAGTCCTTCGGGCTAAAGAACTAAATTGTGACTTTCGACCTTCAAAGACGAATGTATTTGAGAAGGCAGAAGTTGCGATCGGTGTGGTTGAGAGATGTGGTGCTTTTACTGAGAAACATATGCATGTCAGCTTTCCTGCCAGTCGAACCAATGATATAATCCTTACTTTTTAGCCAAAATCTTCCCTGGATATCCTTTTGGATACGGAAGCCAATATGTGCCAATAATTTCCATTTTCATTAGTGGGGAAGAGCCCCCGGCAAGGCCTCTCCCTGGTGTCGTAAGTCAACCAGCAGCGAGGAATCTGCTGCTAATATAATGGACACCAGGGAAATGTCCTGCCAATGGGCTGTCAGGGGAAGAGGGAAGCTAAGTATACTAAATGCTTTACATCAATTACTGGATGGTCATTCGTCAGGTTATGAGACAGTGATGAGAAATCAACATAAAAAGGTGAACCTGTAGTCTGATTAGTTGTCTTTCCATGGGGTTTAAGCATCCTGTTTAATCATACAATCTACCTGGTCGCTTTCGCATGGCTTTGGATAAGAAACATCTTTATAATAAATACCAGCTGTTTACCCACTCCACGGGTGGGTATAGAATGTGAAGATCTACTGCGTAATTAATATACATACTCGCGTTGTACTCTGTACTCAATAAACCTACTCACGTCTTGCCGAGAGGGCTAAGCTTGGACTAAACGTGCCCGTTGGGCTAAATTTGCTCCGAGCCACATCCTCTTGCTGAGGAGAGGAGCGGAGCTTGCATCAAGCTACCAAGCAAAGACAGTTGTATATACTGACTTGCATAAAAGGCTGTCAAAAGTGACAGGTTGGAGAAATGGCAACGAAAAAGAATTTATTTTTTAGGAAATATTTGGAAATTTTTAAAAGAAAATTTTAGGAGACTGGAAGATATGATGTTTCGTAGCAAGAAGTGTTATTTTAAAACACGACATGAACAAATGTAATCTTATTTTCTGTATTTTCTGGAGGTTTCGTTTCGATGGTATAGCTTCGTTCGGGTTAGCCATAGTCTGAAGCCTCGGCCTAGTGTCAGGTGTGCTTATATCTTCATTTATTAGACATCCTACAGATGTAAATGAACACTTGTTTTACTCTATGCACATCGTACATCATGTGCAGCAAATTTCACCTCCCTGCACCTTGTGTATATGTGTATATATATATATATATATATATATATATATATATATATATATATATATATATGTGTTGTTGTTCATCTTTCGGCTGCTCCCGTTAGGGGTCGCCACAGCGGATCATCTATTATGATCCGCATACTGATTTGGCACAGGTTTTACGCCGGATGCCCTTCCTGACGCAACCCTGGTCACCTCTTACGGCACAGGGATCAGGATTTGGGTTTCGCCATGATTCCGGGCTGCTCTACACCCTGCCCAGTGCAGAGCCCCCGTCCTCAAGCGATCCTCCAACCCAAGCCTCCGAGTCGCCGGATTACAGGCGCACGCCACTACGCCCAGTAATATATATATATATATATATATATATATATATATATATATATAAATATATATATATATATATATATATATATATATATATATATATATATATATATATATATACATACATATACATATATATATATATATATATATATATATATATATATATATATATATATATATATATATTAATGTTTTTGTACACCACCCTTGAGGCTCTGTTTCCAAGTCACCAACTACAATTTCAGCAGAAGAGACGTAATTGCAATTTTATGGAAAAAGTTCTCGAGTTGTTTTATCCTCACAATTGGACTATAATGAACAAACAGTTGTGTTAATAGATTGGCTTTTAAAACCCTACTCAAATCATCCTTATGTAGGGGAGAGACAAATACACATTGTGTTTGATATCGGAAGATAAGATACATAGAAAGTTGAGAAAAAACAAATTTGAAATAAACGAGGAGGGAATTATGTTATAGAGCTAAGGAGGACAGAGATATACATGGAAGAGAAGTTGGGAAGCGGTGGCGAAGTGAATTTATGAAATATAACGGGATAGAAAAGGCATGGGGGATGGAGAATGGGTGGGGGGGAGCCGGATAAGAGCAAAATTATAACTTGTTTTTAAATCTCCGCCACTGGAGGTGGACGGAGGTAATGTTTTCAGTATTGTGTGTCTGTCTGTCTGTGAGCAGAATATCAAAATGTTCTTGACGGACAGGAAGAAACTTGGTGGACAGGTTGGGTGTATGACGAGGACAAATTGATTCGACCTTGGTGAAGATCTGGAAGTGGATTCGGATCCGATAATTTTTTCAGTGATTCGTGACCATTGAGTGATAGGGCAAAAAACGATATAGAGCACAATATCTCAAAAAGTTGTGGACGGATAATGACAAACCTTGGTGGAATAGTTGGGGTTCGTGACAACAACAAGCTGATTCGATTTTTCTTTCAGGTCTGAATCCAGACCCTGCCTTTCATTGAGATGCAAAACGTGAACTGTTCAGCCGGGTGGAGGTATGCACTCTACGGAGTGACCTTCCAGTTCTTTATGACATCATTTTGTGTCACGTTGCAATTTAGAAATCCAATATCTACAGTTTGCTCAGGGTTTAGGGTAGCCTGATTGATTTACCTGTTGGCTATCGTTTGATTTGGCAGCCTTTCAGCATTTTGTCCATGAACATCTGTACCTGACCAAACATGGCTATTAACCTATGCTGTCACCATCCTCAAGTCCAACCGAACACCTCATCTCCACACCTTTGGCCCCCTCTTTCTCATTCATGTGTGCTTCCCAACTCCACTAAGTCCAACCATTCTCTCCAACCTTCCAAAGTGATGGCCGTCTCACACCTCATATCCAAGCTTAATTGTGTTCATGATATTTTAATTATCACCCTTATAGCTTTTAACATATTGTCTGTTCTTCTTCCTCTTGTTCTTTCTTCATATGCATCACATGGCTGCGGGTAGCATCATTTGCTGGGGTGCGGATTTTCTGTGCTGACCTACTTAAATGGTTTTGATCTTTCGATCCATCATTTCCTTCAAGGTTTTCCCCATTACTGGTAAACTGTTACTCCCTTAAGGCTTTACCAATGATGATCACAACACCAACCCGAATGTTGGTGTGAATGGTGGTGTGTGGTGGTGTCTGTCGTCAGTCTTTGATCAAAAATATTTCGACTTGATGTTCTACGAATTCGGCATAAAATCATTGTCTCCATGTCCGAACGAGCAACTTCACATGTCCCTTCTTGCTACGATAGATTTGAGAATTCTAAGCATGTTTAACACATCTAGGGTGACATTAAATGCTGCATACGAATCCAAATGATATCTCTATTTTCCTGAAAACCTGTACGTAAGATGCATTGAACATCTGTGATTTCCGAGATGCAGCACCCTGGCGACGCAATCCGAGGACCGAACATCTATTTGAAGATATTTGAGTTCTTCAACAACCAAGACCTTCACCAGAGGTAAGCATGTTGCCACCGAGCTATCATGCCAGATTGCCTCTCTTGTCCCTTCGTTTGAGAAGGTCTTTCCAATAAAACTGCCTTCCATCAGTGTCAAAAGAATGCAACGTCACTCCGATCCATAACAAGGGCGCAGTCTGCTCAACACAGTCTCATCCATCTTGTACACATTGACAGCAAGCTAATGGAGTATACAGTTTGTGTTGATCCGTAAATCTGTGCTCGCTAAAAACTGCCATCATTTGGTAATGAGCTTGATGTCATCATTCCAGGAACTGAACATCAGACAAAGTAAGGTTGACCTTATAATTGACTACGACGTTGAACTTAAGGTTAAATGTTACAAATCTATCCTTGGACTCTTATACTTTCGAGAATGACAATTTGCTTGGCTATTGTTGAACACAACATACTCAAAGTATGATGTGGTGATGCCATATTGTGTCAAAAACGCTTCGACGAAGCAAACAGTATGTTGTTCACGTAATAACAATTCGCTTCTGTTCCACCACAAGCTCTGTTTTGCTTAATACAAGCTTAAATGTATGTTAGCGCATATAACACCGTATTGTTGGTTCACGAGACAGTAAGTGACCACTATATTCGTTATTGTTGTGTCTGTCTGTCTGTCTGTCTGTCTGTCTGTTTGTCTGTCTCTCTGTCCCGAGCATAGCTCCGTGCGTTTTGATCCGATCTTGATAAAATTAGGGTGGGAGGTTTGTATCATGATCTAGTTGTGTTTTCCGGAGAATGCGCGTGCTGCGCCCAGTATGGGTGGAGCCACGCCCAAAAAACGTGTTTTTAAAGGGTAGCCAAATTCAAGTCACATCTTCTCCGAGGGGGTTTGTCGAATCTGGCAGGGGTTTCGGTATTTGGTTAGCCCAATGGCAGCTGCATAGCCCCACGGAGCTCGATTTTTCATTTTATTCCCAAGGTCAAGGTTACAAGGTCACGAACTTGGAAAATGTCAAAGCAATCAATAAATTGGGCATCGAGCTCCGAGGGTTTTCAACTGTTTCGAATGAAAGTTGGTATGCAAGTCGTGCATGTTTAACAGCTTTCCCTATTGATGAGAGACATCTGGGTGATGAGATGTATATAGCCTGGTGTTGGCGTAGTGGTTCGGGTAGCGGCTTGGGATCCAAAAGGTCCTGAGTTCAAGTTCCGTTGGCCGCTTGAATTAATACACACCAGGAGGTTGACTCAGCCTGCCATCCTTCCGAGGTCGGCGAAGTGAGTACCTGTGTACTGGGCCCGGTGTACGCCCCGGTTAGAATAGGTGTAGCATATCTCTGTGTGTCGTAAGAGGCGACCAGGGTTGCGTCAGGAAGGGCATCCGGCACAAAACCTGTGCCAAATCACTATGCGGATCATACGGATGATCCGCTGTGGCGACCCCTAATGGGAGCATCCGAAAGAAGAAGATGAAGAAGAAGAAGATATATACTGTGTATATATATATACTGTGTATATATATATACTGTGTATATATATATACTGTGTATATATATATATATATATATATATATATATATATATATATATATATATATATATATATATATATATATTGCTTATATACATATATATCATAAATATTTCGAGAAAAATAATGTGCCCAGGACAGGAATCAAACCCAGGTCCTCTGAAAAACTTTACCTGTGCTGTGCTGAGCTGTGCTGAGCTATCTATCTGAGCTATCTATCTGAGCTATCTATCTGGGCAACCCACTGGCTGAGCAACCCGAACCTAACCTGAACCCTAACCCTAACCCTAACCCAGCCAGTGGGTCGACCAGATATCTCACATGGCAGAGCACTGGTACGGTTTTCCAGCCCAGAGGACCTGGGTTCGAGTCCCAGTCTGGGCATGTAATTTTTCCACATATATTTGTGATGTTTATTCTATCCTGTTCATTTTCCAGTTATATTACCACGTCCCCTGTGATGTTTAATCGCAGACATGGATGTGCCTCCCCACAGGGGGAGGACCATCTCGAGACCAGGCCTTAGCTGCTCCTATGGTTGGCAGAGAGTGCCCCGGAAGCAGGAGGGAAAGTGAGTGGCACCTGTATATGTGGAAGAATTGCATTGCTCAGCTGTTGGGTTGCCCAGATAGCTCAGATGGTAGATCACTGGTATGGTTTTCCAGAGGACCTGGGCATGTAATTTTTTTTTCCACATATATTTATGATGTTTGTTCTGTCCTGTTCTATATATATATATATATATATATATATATATATATATATATATATATATATATATATATACATATATATATATATATATATATATATATATATATATATATATATATATATATATATATATACAGTGGGGAGAACAAGTATTTGATACACTGCCGATTTTGCAGGTTTTCCAACTTACAAAGCACGTCGAGGTCTGTAATTTTTATCATAGGTACACTTCAACTGTGAAAGACGGAATCTAAAACAAAAATCCTGAAAATCACATTGTTTGATTTTTAAATAATTAATTTGCATTTTATTGCATGAAATAAGTATTTCATACATCAGAAAAACAGAACTTAATATTTGGTACAGAAACCTTTGTTTGCAATTACAGAGATCAGACGTTTCCTATAGTTCTTAAGCAGGTTTGCACAGACTGCAGCAGGGATTTTGGCCCACTCCTCCATGCAGATCTTCTCCAGATCGTTCAGGTTTCGGGGCTGTCGCTGGGAAACACAGACTTTCAGCTCCCTCCAAAGATTTTCTGTTGGGTTCAGGTCTGGAGACTGGCTAGGCCACTCCAGGACATTGATATGCTTCTTACGGAGCCACTCCTTAGTTGCCCTGGCTGTGTGTTTCGGGTCGTTGTCATGCTGGAAGACCCAGCCATGCCCCATCTTCAATGCTCTTGTTGAAGGAAGGAGGTTGTTGGCCAAGATCTCACGATACATGGCCCCATCCATCCTCCCCTCAATACAGTGCAGTCGTCCTGTCCCCTTTGCAGAAAAGCATCCCCAAAGAATGATGTTTCCACCTCCATGCTTCACGGTTGGGATGGTGTTCTTGGGGTTGTACTCATCCTTCTTCTTCCTCCACACACGGCAAATGGAGTTTAAACTAAAAAGCTCTATTTTGGTCTCATCAGACCACATGACCTTCTCCCATTCCTCCTCTGGATCATCCAGATGGTCATTGGCACACTTCAGACGGGCCTGGACATGCGCTGGCTTGAGCAGAGGGACCTTGCGTGCGCTGCAGGATTTTAATCCATGATGGCGTAGTGTGTTACTTATGGTTTTCTTTGATACTGTGGTCCCAGCTCTCTTCAGGTCATTGACCAGGTCCTGCCCTGTAGTTCTGGGCTGATCCCTCACCTTTCTCATGATCATTGAGGCTCCACGAGGTGAGATCTTGCATGGAGCCCCAGACCGAGGGAGATTGACTGTGATCTTGAACTTCTTCCATTTTCTAATAATTGCGCCAACAGTTGTTGCCTTCTCACCAAGCTGCTTGCCTATTGTCCTGTAGCCCATCCCAGCCTTGTGCAATTCTACAATTTTGTCCCGGATGTCCTTAGACAGCTCTCTGGTCTTGTCCATTGTGGAGAGGTTGGAGTTTGATTGATTGAGTGTGGACAGCTGTCTTTTATGCAGATAACGAGTTCAAACAGGTGCAGTCAATACAGGTAATGAGTGGAGAATGGGAAGACTTCTTAAAGATAAAACGAACAGGTTTGTGAGAGCCGGAATTCTTTCTGGTTGGAAGGTGATCAAATACTTATTTCATGCAATAAAATGCAAATTAATTATTTAAAAATCATACAATGTGATTTTCAGGATTTTGGTTTTAGATTCCGCCTTTCACAGTTGAAGTGTGCCTCTGATAAAAATTACAGACCTCTACGTGCTTTGTAAGTGGGAAAACCTGCAAAATGGGCAGTGTATCAAATACTTGTTCTCCCCACTGTATATATATATATATATATATATATATATATATATATATATATATATATATATATATATATATATATATATATATATATATATATATATATAATTATATGATACAAGACAATGTCTTCCTTTACTGGCCACACATGTGACGAGGCCTTCCTCTCGCTAATTTGCACACAATATCCATGTTAGCCTGTTTGGCAATCCCATGTAAGTTCTGAGCTCATGATGCCAGGATCCCAAGGTCAAAACACAGATAGCGATCATGATTTTCTCTGCCAGATGTTGAGAGGAATTTCAGGCGTGGACTCTTCCTTCCTGATTTTTTTTTCCCCTCTGCCAATGTACACCAACTGTAGCTGTTACAAAGAGTAATAATTTCCATTATCAAATGACATACACGATACCGATTTGTCTGTTATCTCCTGATATTGTTGTCTTTCAAGTAAAGTACACTGATGTCTCCTTGTGTCCTTGTCTTCCCTGTCGTGTACTGTATGTGCAAGGTCCCCCATGACTGCCATAACCCTGAGATCACTGTAAGATTTTTTTAAAACTTGGTTGATGCTGCGAGGAACTTACACAAGTCATTTTATTTTCCTGGACACCATGTAGTAATTTGTACAATTGCACTGAATTATTACAATTTCTTGTTCGTCGCATCTTCCGGCAGGAGGTCGAGTAGCTGCTCCTCATGCACCTCAGGCAGGATCTGGCGTCACAATACCTGCTCAATTCCCTCCACAGCAGTTCCTCCTCACACAACCCCTCACCTCTCCACAACTCATCCCCCTTCCCATCACAGCTCTACCCCCCTCCCCCCATTACTGTCACAGCTTCCACCCCTCTGGGTTCCACAAGTTCTTCCAGAATGCAATACCTGGTTAGCTTTACAGATTCGCGACAACAACACTCACCCTATACATTCTGTCATTCCTCCATTCTGTCCGCGGAGAACCGATCCGAGCGTCTTATCTCGTGCCTCACCCTCCAGTCCTTCAAGAGTGCCGTCCATCACTACCCCATGCTTTCTCGTAGTCATAACTCACCTCCCATCTCTTCTGCTCTCCCCCCCCACCACCATTTTTCTTCTCTTCTTCTCCCTGTTCCATTCCTGCCACTCACCAACTCGTTTATTTCATGTCTGTGCGTTTTTGTCTGCCAGTTCTCTTTTTACCCTCCGTCAGTGTGTTTTTTTCAAGGTTCTGCCCTCTGTCATTGAGACTTCTGTATCACCGCACCCCAACCCCCAAAAAGCCATTTTAACACTTCTCATTCATTACACTTTCGAACTCAGGTGACACCTACCACCCTTATTGATACCCACAAGCCATCATGTTGATGTGACATCATTTGATCCGGATCTTGATTGACAAATGAAAAGGACAGATCTCTCGCACAGCCCGCATCATGGACCGAGATGGACACAAGTCGCTTGTTCTCTGTGTACAAGACTTTGGACAAAGACAATATTCCATATTTCTAAAGGACATTCCACTGATAATGAAAACACCTCGTTTTTTATCAACATCCGATAAGTTTTCTAATTGATTAAAGGCAATTAAACAAGGTGAGCTGCACTTGGGTGAAGTTGCCTTCTTACCACGCGTACGTTCCTTTCGTGCGTTGTTCATTCAAATGCACGAGCCGTGCTGACCCGTCGCTTCGCTGATGTCCTTAAAATCAAACGACAACATGTTGTACTTCACGAACATGTAAAGTGTTGCTTACGTGTCTGTGAATCTCCAAGATGATGTAAAATGAAGTAAAACACGCGAATCATTGATTTTGTGTTTTTAACACGTGGTAGTTGTTGTTGTTCATTAGTCTCGGTCAGTTCTGCTCGAACAGACCAGCGAGACTGAGATAGCCGATCAATCTCCCAGGAGCGACCCAGAGATCCCTTCCATGGAAAATGCTGTGCTCTTGCCTTGGTGGAGCCAGGACCATGCACCGAGCCTTGGTGGAGCCAGGACCGTGAACCGAGCCTTTGTGGAGCCAAGACCGTGCATTGGTGGAGCCAGGACCATGCACCGAGTCTTGGTGGAGCCAGGACCGTGCATTGGTGGAGCCAGGACCATGAACCGAGCCGTGGTAGAGCCAGGACCGTGCATTGGTGGAGCCAGGACCGAGCAGTCTTCCAAGATGTACTTTTAAACCCGGTCACCGAAGGTGGATGGAGGTTATGTTTTCATCCCTGTTTATTTGTCTGTGAGCAGGGTATCTCAAAAACTTATATGCAGATTCAGACGAAATTGGTTGGGTGACAAGAACAAGCGGATTACATTTTGGTTCAGATCCAGCCCATAAATGGGAGACAAAACGTGAACTGTTCAGCCTGGTGGAGCTATGTGCTCAAGCAAGTGCCATTCCACTTTGTTCTGTTTTGCCAGATGTCACTCCATGAGTGATTTTTCATTTGTATGTCAATTGCCTAAAGGTCACATTTTTACTCCAATCTTTATACTTCACCACCTGCTAGAGGTTGTGACAAACTGGAGGCCTATAGATTTTGAAGTCAATAGGTGAAAGGTCACATAAATCTTCAATTTTCATCCAATTCCCTTGATACATATATATATATATATATATATATATATATATATATATATATATATATATATATATATATATATATATATGTATATATATATATATATATATAAATATGTATATATATATATATATATATATATATATATATGTATATATATGTATATATATATATATATATATATATATATATATATATATATATATATATATATATATATATATATATATATATATATATATATATATATATATATATATATATATACAGTTGGGAGAACAAGTATTTGATACACTGCCGATTTTGCAGGTTTTCCCACTTACAAAGCACGTAGAGGTCTGTAATTTTTATCAGAGGTACACTTCAACTGTGAAAGGCGGAATATATATATATATATATATATATATATATATATATATATATATATATATATATATATATATATATATATATATATATATATATATATATTTGGAAAATGATGCACCCAGACCATTAATCGAATGCAGGTCCTCTGAACCATACTTTCTCTACCATCTCTACCAGTGCTCTACCATCCGAGCTATCTTGGTGACCCACTGGTTAAGTATATAATTCTCCCACGTATAGAGATGCCACTCTTTCCCCCATTGCTTCCGGGACACTCACTGCCAACCATAGGAGCAGCGACAGCCTGGCATGTCCATGAGAGGGTCTATTCCCCATTCAGAGACAAACAATGATGTTTGTTTCCTGTTCATTTATAATTGCATTACTACACCCCCTGTGGTGAATAATAGCACACATAGAAATGTCTACATAATAATAATGTGTGTGTGTTTCTGAAACAATCCTTCCCATCGATTGGTTGAACAGCTGCCCTGACTACACCCACAATTGTGACTTCGTTGTGTATTTAAGATGCTTCATAATGAATATAATTAATTTACGATCATTTATTAACACAATTAGGCAACTCATAATCACTTGTGAAAAAATTACATGGAAAGACAAATGACTGACCATAATATACCATGACCTGACGGCCATACACTTCCTGTTTCGATCACGCTTTCCGTAAATCTATATACAATGGAGTGTATGTATGTATGTATGTATGTATGTATGTATGTATATCCACTCTTCACGCATTGGTTGGACAGCTGACCTGATGTCACTCACAATTGTAACCTGAAATACTTAACCTAAAGTGCCCAGAGGACACAAAATACCCTGAAGACCCAAAAGACCCAGGGCATTCAAAAGATCCTGGGGAACTAAAAGTCCACGAGGACCCAAAATACCTTGAGGATCCAAAAGACCCAATGAACCCAAAATATACAACAGGACTATCACGGACCCATGGAAATTCTGCATAATGTAAAATGTGACTTCAGGTCTCTAACCCTCCACTCACACACAATCCCGTATATGTCCTTAACCCCATCCCACGACACTCAAACTCTGTGCTCCACTACCCCTTTCTTCAAATCCTCAAACCCCTTCCTAACCCAATGTCCTCAACTCCCCCCCCCCACCTCAAAAGCCTCAAACCTCTCTATCCCAACTCTGTCCCCTATCAGCCATTCCTCCCCCAAGCCAACTCAGCCATCCCCTCCCCCTTTCTTCTTCAAGTCCTCAATTGCCTCAAACCCCAAGGACTCAATCCCCCTTCCAACCCTAAGTCCATCCCCCTCCTCTTTCCCAACGTCTAAATCTCCCTCTTCCAATTCCATGCACCCTCAACCCAACTCTCTGTCCTCCCCTCTCCCAATTTCTTCCTGTTCTTAACAACGTTTAACAAAAATATAAACATGGAACTTTGGTGCATGAGAAGACCATTCGGCCTATCAGGCCTGCGTTGTTCCTGTCCCCATTTGTTAAGAAGAATGTTAAAGGTAAAAATGAAGATGGAACATTAAATTCACAATCACTCCGCCCTTTTTTCCCTTAGCCTTACTGCAATTCACGGACCGGTGTTTGTGTGTTTGTTTGTTTGTTCGCTTGTCCTACAGTTGTGGGCCGATTCCATCCAGACTTGCTTCATGGGATCAGCATGACCCCAATAAATGTCTCGGGATGTTTTTTTTTCAATCTTTGCCGGTGGTGTTAGGGGAAGCGAGAGGGTAGCCAAATTCTCTATGTAAATGTGTATGGTGTCGCGCTACCTCCAGGTAGGGGAGGGTATCACATGTTCCACTATTTACAGTTCAGTATCCCTGTCCCCACGTTTTCCAGTTCAGTGAGGTGTTTTGAATTATGAGCAGAAGGTATGTTTTTACTTCATCCACATGACCATGTTTTTTTTTTGCTGACACAGAGCTGTCAGTTGCCTATACACCGCCCAAATAAAGGTATGCATCAGAAGAACGTGTTACATGCTTGGAACAAGATCGCCCATAGGTTGCGTACTCTGCTAGTTTGCCTTAGTTTGCCTTAAACAATGCAATAACTTTAAACCTTCATTTTGGCATTCGCAGAGCCCTTTATCAGACATCCGGCTGAGTCAGTCTGTGTCAACTGACCCTCTGACAAAATACATACAGAGTGGGCCATAAAAAGGGCAACATTTGATCGTGCTGAGATTTTCTTCGTTATGCGGTTGTAAATAAATTTGAAACTTCTTTAGATTGCCTACGACAGTATTCTTTTTACAGGTATTAAAAATAATGATATCATGAAGATTTCATGTCATGAAGAGCTAAATATTCCATGATTTCAATGAGGTAATGAATAAATAAGTGATGACGATGTAACAATTTGCATTTTTGCTTTGAAGAACGAGAATAAAAGTAGAGGAGGGTGCTATGTGTGGTTGGTGAGGTGGTTTGAAGACAGATTTCAATCTGACCCCCGCCATATTCATACTCACCACTATGTGAAGCCAAAGACACCTTGAAGCTGTCATATTCACAATCGTTATGCACTCTCCATAAGTGTTCCCTTCATTGTAAAACGATCAAAGCAAAAGTTGAAAGGATTTTGAGCTGATCGGTGTTTCGGGCCTTGTTATGATCACCTTCAGCGATCGAGACAGCGGTATGTAAGCTTATGGCACCGCCCAATATCTATGTGGCATTCTCTCAAGCAGAGATGAAACCCGTGTCGTTTGAAATTTGTCCGAGGTCATTATTTACTTTTGATGCTTAGATGCAGGGCAGGGGTCTCAAGGATCCGGCAGGGTTGTTTGTTGTGCTGCCAACCGTATAACTATGTTGTAAGATAATTATTTTTTTTTGCATAAGCTTACTTGTATGCTCCCGTGACCGAGGTAGAAATAATTCAGCAAAATAAATTTGAAAGAAAATTTATTCATGTTCGAGGGAAAGGATTAATTCACAGCACAACCCTTCCTTTTCAATCCTCGGGGTGTGGGAGACCCGGTAAGGTTGTTGTTGGAGTGCTATATAATTTTTGTACAATTTTTTTTCTTTGCATGAGCCGCTTTGTATGCTTCGATAAGTTACAAATATAAATTCCGTGGCATAAATATGAGCAGCTTAGTTTATGTGTACAAATGATACTTAGTTAATGTGTACAAATGATACTTAGTTTATGTGTACAAATGATACTTGGTTTAAGTGTACAAATGATACTTAGTTTATGTGTACAAATGATACTTGGTTTAAGTGTACAAATGATACTTGGTTTAAGTGTACAAATGGTACTTAGTTTAAGTGTACAAATGATACTTAGTTTAAGTGTACAAATGATACTTAGTCAATGTGTACAAATGATACTTAGTTTAAGTGTACAAATGATACTTACTTAATGTGTACAAATGGTACTTTGTTTAAGTGGACAATTGATATGTAGTTTAAGTGTACAAATGATACTTAGTTTAAGTGTACAAATGATACTTAGTTAATGTGTACAAATGGTACATCGTTTAAGTGGACAAATGATACGTAGTTTAAGTGTCCAAATGATACTTAGTTAATGTGTACAAATGATACTTAGTTTATGTGTACAAATGATACTGAGTTAATGTGTACAAATGATACTTCATTAATGTGTACAAATAATACTTAGTTAATGTGTACAAATTATACTGAGTTAATGTGTACAAATGATACTTAGTCAATGTGTACAAATGATACTTAGTTTATGTGTACAAATGATACTTAGTTGATGTGTACAAATGATACTTAGTCAATGTGTCAAATGATACTTAGTTAATATGCACAAATGATACTTAGTTTATGTGTACAAATGATACTTCGTTTATGTGTACAAATGATACTTCATTTATGTGTACAAATGATACTTAGTTTATGTGTACAAATGATACTTAGTTTATGTGTACAAATGTACTTCTGTGGAAACTATGTACAAATGATACTTAGTTAATGTGTACAAATGATACTTAGTTTATGTGTACAAATGATACTTAGTTTATGTGTACAAATGATACTTAGTTTATGTGTACAAATGATACTTAGTTTATGTGTACAAATGATACTTAGTTTATGTGTACAAATGATACTTAGTTTATGTGTACAAATGATACTTAGTTGATGTGTACAAATGATACTTAGTCAATGTGTCAAATGATACTTGGTTAATATGCACAAATGATACTTAGTTTATGTGTACAAATGATACTTCGTTTATGTGTACAAATGATACTTCATTTATGTGTACAAATGATACTTAGTTTATGTGTACAAATGATACTTAGTTTATGTGTACAAATGTACTTCTGTGGAAACTATGTACAAATGATACTTAGTTAATGTGTACAAATGATACTTGGTTTATGTGTACAAATGATACTTAGTTTATGTGTACAAATGATACTTAGTTTATGTGTACAAATGATACTTAGTTTATGTGTACAAATGTACTTCTGTGGAAACTATGTACAAATGATACTTACTTGCTGTGCAGCACATGGATACAGAATTGGGAGGGAGTGGTGTACAATAATTGATTGATTAATTGCATCATTAAAAGAAATAAATAAAAATCATTAAATAATTAATTTCTCAATCTATTGGCTAATAGTATGCCTAAACCACCAATGCTTCATCTGAATCTATAACTTTTTGAAAAATAAGTAATGAATGGGAAAATTAAATAAGTAATTGATTAATCAACAAATCAAAAATACCTTTTATAGCCAAATCACTTGTTCACTGTTGTGTCTAAATCTCAGCTTCCGAGCTCAAAAGGTGGCTGATGTATTACCCAGATGAGAAGGAAAATAAATTAGAAATTAATAAATCGATAATAATTAAGTAATTAATCAATTAATTGATTAATTTAAAAAATAAAATATATATTCTTTTTCAAATCTTCACTTTTGTCCCCAAATTTCAGCTTCTGAACTCAAAGGATGGCTGAGACATTGCCCGGACAAACAACAAAGAAAACAAACAAACGGAGTACAAACAGTACTCTCTTCCTTCAGTGCCCGGTGATGACGTCATGCATTGTCTGGATATGTAATTGTGAAAGAGCGGTGTACAACAGTGAAAACCGAGAATTCCCTTTTGGCATGAGTCATCACGGGTGCCTTTGTGCATCCCGACAATGACGGCGTGCAGCGCCTGGAGATGGAAGAGGGAAGGATGGTGTACAATACTCTTTGTCATCCGTCTCTTTGTGTGTCACATTCCATTCAACCCATTGGTTGGACAGTTGGCCTGACCCCAACCACAATTTCAACCTGAAAAATCATACAGCCACCATGTTGGTGCTTGCTTTGCGAAGTCAAAGACTTCTTCGGAGCTGTCATCTCCACAATCGCCATGTCCTCTCTCTAAGTTCTCCCCTCAGTGTAAAACAACCAAAGTGAGAGTTTAACAGGACTTTTAGCTGATAGGCATCATGGGCCTTGTGAAGATAGGCCTCAGTTATCGAGGCAGCAGTCTGTTGTCCACACACCACCAAATAGCTATGTGGCATTCTCTCAAGCAGGGTTTTTTTGTGTCGGTTATGTGGGTCCTTGCTACGATTCCCAGCTTTTTTTTTCTTCTTTTTTTTTTGGATACCTTGTCGAGGCTCGTGTGAGAGCTAACACACAACGAACAGCAAGGGGGGCATGAGACAAGAGAGGTGGGAGTGGGAAGGACAAAACAGTGGGGAACAGAGACATTAGGATACCTGTGGAAGGGAGAGGGATGGGGTGGGGATCATGGGGAATACAAGATGGACATTACAGGGACTTTCAGGAAGGAAAGCAGGGAATTTGATGGAGGTGGGCTTGGGTGGATTATCGTGGGTAGAAAAGATCGAGGATTTGGATGGGGGATGATAAGAGGTGGTGGTGAACAGCTGTTTTGTAGGCCTGGAGGGAAGAATGGGATTGAATAGAGCGAGGGAGTTTATTCCAAAGGTGGGAAAAAAAGAGGAGTGAAAGAGTGAAGGTGAGCAGTGATTCGTGATTTTGGTAGTTTTATCAGAACGGGGTTGTTGGCGGACCTTGAGCGCCCTGCAAAATGTGGTGGGGACAAATCGCGGATTGAGCGGGGGGGGGGGGCGAGGCTGGAGAGGAGATGGTAGAAGACATAAAGACCACCGACCAGCCTGCGGTGAGAGAGTGAGAGGCCCAAAGACTCTGCCTCATTGCGGGAGATGCCAATGATCCGAAATGCCTTGGTTTCCACAGTGTAAAGCCGAGAAAGTTGGGAGGCAGGAGCACCAGCCCAGAGCAGTACTCCATCAGGCTGTGGATGTAAGCTTTGTAAGTGGTCAGGAGCTCAGGTGGGCCGAGGAAAGACTTTGTATGATGGAGGATTCTCAGTCGCCGACTGGCTTTGGAGGCGAGGTTTGAAATGTGGATTTCCCAGGAAAGGTCATGGCAGATAGTGAGACCCAGAAGCATGAAAGAAAGGACTTCTTCCAGAGGATTGTTGAGAAAATGGACGGGGGGGGGGTCTAAACGGTCCTTTCGGAGAGACAGTGAGAGTGTGAGATTTGTCCGGATTGAAAGACATGTTCCACGTGTTGGACCAGTTTGTGATTTTATCCAGATGTGCAGTGAGCGAAGAAGCTGCTGCTTGCAGGTCTGAGGGATGACTGATGGTATGGCAGAGTGTGGAGTCATCAGCAAAGAGATATAGAGGATTTTCCAGAGAGTCGGAGAGATCATTGATGAAAACCAGAAAAAGAACAGGGCCCAGAATGCTACCTTGAGGAACTCCAGCCTGGACCGGAAGGGGGGATGAAAGAATTCCATTTAGGGCCACACGTTGACTGCGACAGGAGAGGTAGTCTGTGAGCCATGAGTGGAGATGGCCTTGGATACCATAGGAAGAGAGCTTGGTGAGCAGGGCAGGGTGCCAGACTGTGTCAAAAGCACGTGATATGTCCAGGGATACGGGAGGATTTCCTGTCTGGCATTGAGGACCTCCATCCATTGTTGGGAGAGCAGAAGCAACATGTCCAGGGTAGAGTGACCTGGTCTGAAACCAAATTGATGATTGGAAATCAAGCCATTGGAGAAGAGAAAGGATTTAATGTCTGAAGCGATGATGGATTCCATAACCTTGCTGATGATTGGGAGAAGGTTGATTGGTCTGTAGTTGCAGTGATCTGCTTTTGCACCTTTTTGTGCAGGGCAGTAATGTTTGCTGATTTCGAAGTACATGGCAGATGACCTTGAGCAAATGAGAGGGTGAATAGAACAGAGAGAGGGTGAGCAAGAGCAGAAGAGCAGGTTTTTAGGACATGTGGGCTGATGCCGTTTGGACTGGTTGCAGAATCTGAGTCGAGGTTTGACAGCAAGCTCTCCACCTTGTTAGGAGAAAAGGACACAGAGTCCAGGGACTGTTGGGTGTGACTGGGTAAGGTGGGTACAGAAAGTGATGGGTTTTGGACACAAGATTTAGCTGCAAACACTGAGTTTAGGCATTCAGCCTTTTCACGTGCGGTATCAGCAGTGCGGCCATTTGAGGTAAGGGAAGGGATGGAAGGGGGAACGTACACCACAAACAGATTTGATTAGATACCACCAGGATTTTGAGGAGGGAGAGAGGTTTGAGAGTTCAGACTTGAGATGAGAAAGATGTTGTTTTCTGGCTCTCCTGAGGGTAGATACACACTTGTTCCAAGCTTTATGGAAGGAACTGAGATTACCCTCAGTTGGGTTTGCTTTGCATGAGGCAAAGGCAAGTTGTTTCAGGACAACTGCCTCGCCACAAGCTTCAGTGAACCAAGGGCGGCAGGAAGGGTAGGACAACTGAAAACAAGAGGGGCTAAATCTGTGCATGAGGGAGAGCAAGTTTCTTTGAAAGAATTCCCAGGATGAGTTGATGTTTGAGAAAGTAGTGATAGGAGACCAGTCTATAAGTTTGAGGGCTCCTTGGAGACCCTGCCATTCGGCTTGAGTGAAATGCCAGACAAGACGGCGGTGAGGTGGTTCTCTGATAATAGCCAGGGAGATGTCCACTTTGACAAGGCCGTGGTCAGAAGAACCGATTGGAGCAAAGGAAGAGCAGCAGATATTGTCAGGGAAATTTGTCAAAATCAGATCCAGAAGAGATGGAGTACCATTGGTTGAGATCCGGGTCAGGAAGTTGACCAATTGAGTCAGTCCCAATGAGTCGCAGAAAGCTTTTGCTGAGGTGCCATGACAGGTGAGAGAGGTACTCATACCGGGCCAACGGGCATGATGACAAATGAAGTCGCCACATATGAGGAAGAGAGAGTTTGGATGAGAAGATGGAAGTTGCCCATGTTTTCAGATAGTGAGGTGTAGATGGAGTCATTACTGAAAGGTGGACGGTACAGTACACAGATAAACATGAGGTGGGAGTTGAGAGGAAGCCGTAGCCAGAGGTATTCCTGGGGTGTGGGTGAGTGAGGGCAGTACATGGAGAGTGAGGAATAGAGTCTTTGATGAAGAGAGCAACTCCTCCACCAGGGCGAGGCTCAGGTCTGTCAAACCGGAGGAGGGAGTAAGCAGGGAGAGCTACTTGGGAGTCAGACACGTCTTGGAGGAGGAAAGTTTCTGTTCAGCAGATTATATCTGGTTTGTCAGTGGCAACCTGTATGGAAAGATCTGAAAGGTTTGAGCGAAAACCCCGGATATTTGAGGTCCACACTGTTAATGAAGAAGGGGGGAGGAGGCTTTGGGTGCAGGGGGTGGGAGGGGAGGGGGAGGGTCGGACAAGGGACGAGGGGGGATATAAGGAGGGTTGTTGAAAGTGTGTGGGGGATTGCAGAATAGCTAGGGGAGGGGCCGGATGAGGAGGAGAAAAGGCTCTGTGGTGCTGGGGGAGAGGGGGGACAAGAGAGGGGAAGAAGGCAGTTGAGGATTTGAGGAGGTGAACTGAAGAGATGGAGGTGAGAGGGCAGTGGAAGGAGGCAGCTTTGTGGATGAGAGAGGGGTTAACTTTGAGAAGGATGAGTGAGGGGGGTAAATGGTGGGAGAAAGTTGAGGGGGAAGTTTTTGAGAGAGGTGAGAGGGAGGCTTCGAGGGAGAAGAGTGTGATTGTTGCTTTGAGGGTGAGGGGTGAGAGGGGTGAGTTGGCACTGAAATTGGAAAAAAAGAATGGTTGATGGAAAGCGAACATTCATAGCAAACTGGGGTTTTTTAAGTTTTAGGTCAGAGATGCGATTAAACACATTTCTTGAGGGATGCAATGAAGGCGAATTCAGAGAATGGAGAGAAGAAACGCTGTAACAGTTGGATTTTTCAGGCAAGGAATGAAGGAGAGGTCGAAATGAGAGCAGTCTGTTTAAATAGCAGAAGAGTAGTGAATTATGATACAGTAAAGAGTACTACACGTGTGAAAGAGGAAGATGAAGCATTATAAGACATAGTTTTTGTTATTATTATTATTATTGTTTAAGAGAGTTTTCGTAAGATTCGGTCATGGAAGTGTTGTGGAAAATATCGTGAGGTGAATGGTGAAATTGGATCGATAAACGCAGGGAGTGTAAACAGATCACGTGGTTATGGGAGAAGTAATTGGCTATGGGAGGTGTATAGTCAAAAGTGAAATTATTTATTTTAAATAAGGATTGCGTCACATTTGGAAAAGGGAAGGTTGAAGTAAAATCGTGGAAGTGTGTGGTGAATTTGGAGCGGTAAACGCAGTGTGAAGCTGCTGGGTCGATGAAAAGTACCAGGAAGAGAGAGAGAGACACGTGGTTTCAAGAGGTGTATAGATCGAAAGGATACGAGGAAGATTATTATTTTTTGATGTATTTTTGAAAAACAGGTAAGATTCGGGAATGGAAGGTTGTAGATCGGAAGAAATCGTGAAAGTAATGGTGAGAGAGGGTCAGCTCAGTAGAATAAAGATGGTGTGCAGGCAGGAGAAAAAAGAAGAGGAGGATGAGGAGGAAGAAGAAGAAGAAGAAGAAGAAGAAGAAGAAGAAGAAGAAGAAGAAGAAGAAGAAGAAGAAGAAGAAGAAGAAGAAGAAGAAGAAGAAGAAGAAGAAGAAGAAGAAGGAGACTTGTGAATGTGCAAGGAGAAAGGTATTTTTTATTTTATTTTTTGATTTAAGCCAAGAAATAGAGTGTTTACCTTGGAGGGATGAGGGATGTTGTGAAAGTGCGGAAGATAGAAATTGAAGGTATTGGGGATAAAATACAAATAAACACGACCGTACACCGAGGGGAAGGATGGGTAGGCCTCAAGTACTCGGTAAGACAAGGTCGACGAAAAACTCACAAAATAGCACGATTTTTGAAACAAAACCGAACGAGGAACACACACAGTCACATGCAGGGAAGAAAATAAACTGTTAAAACGGGACAGATAACAACCGGAAACTTAACTTTGAGATCAACATCAGAGAGCCCCCCTGAAGGAGACGTGCCAACGCTCCAAACCCAGAACCTGAAGAAACAACTTTGAAATGTGGTTTGCCCAAGAAATATCATGGTGATAGTGAGACCCAGGAGTTTGAATGACTGAATTTCCTCAAGAGGACTGCCAAGAAAGTACATGGGGGTTGGGGTGGGGGTGGTGATGCCAGACGTTCCTTTCAGAAAGAGATCGTGGGAGATTGTAAGAGTGTGGGATTTGACAAGATTCAAAGACGTATTCCAAATGTTTGACCATCCTGTAATTTTGGCAAGGTCTGAAGAGAGGGAAGAGGTTGCACGCAGCCTGCCTTTCTGAAGGATGAGGGATATCACAGCACAGGATAGAGTCATCAGCAACCAGATAAAGAGGATTTTCCACGGACAGAGAGATAATTTATGAAGATCAGGATACTCGGAATAGGACTGGAACCAAAACACTGCCTTGGGGCACTCTAGCCTTGGCAGGTGGAGGAGATGAAAGGATTCCATTGAGACATACATTGTGTACAAGAAGAGAGGAAGTCAGCCTTAAAGGACTCATTTTGGAATGTATGACTTTAAAAATTATGTGTGACTTCATGATAGGAGTTGCAAGCCAGCATTTGGTGGTGTCGTGCCTGTTTGTGTTGAGTATTTTGTTTTTGAGTAAGAGTTTTTTGAGGGCATCAAATGCTTTGCTGATGTTTATTGCAGTGAGAATAGCGTGTTTTGCCAATTGTTGTACTGTTGAAGCCATACAAGGTGTTTCGTATGAGGTTTGTGAGTAGTGGAGTGGTTTGATCTGAATGCATGCTGGAGATGTAAGAGTGGGATGTGAGGGTTTGTGAGTGAAGTATAAGGGTTCTGTAACTTTGGAGGGTGTGCAAATCAAATGGAAGACCAAGTACTATATTGCAGTCATTAAAAGGAACCCGAAGAAGTAAAGAGCAGAGATGGAATCATCAGGAGGAACCTGGATATGATTCGGGTTTCAGTTCCTACTCCACTACTCCCAAACCCATCCAGGCGCAGCCAAGTGAACCTTACAGAAAAATTTCTGCAAGAACTCACTTCTTAGACAGGGAGAAAAAGGAAGAGAGAAATGAAGAGTAAAATAGATGAAAGAGAAGAAAAAGCAAGAATTAGAATGAACTAGACGACCCGTGAACCTGTTGGGTTCCCATTGTGACAGCTGTTGATGAAAAAAAAATCATTTCAAGAAAAAAAAAAAAGATAGCTCCAGCACACTATACTGCTGAGGTTGTTTGCATTGATCAAATAATCCCGAAGAGTAATTGACTGATTCGGGAATTGATTTTTTTAATAATTTGTCGTTGCCTGATTTGAACGAAACTTGATGTGGTGAATTGACGTGAATTGAGGGACATGACGCGGGATCACATGTTGTGCGTCTCGCGTATAAGGGGAGGTCTCTGCGGCACGAGTGGTTGCCCCCGGGGCATTGCCATTTACATCGGCTGTTCACTTGATGCTCGTTAACTGAAGGTGCTCATTGACTGGTGAGAATGGAGATTATATCGAACTCCGTGCTTACGCGGATTGTCTGCAATGATTAACTGCACATGTATACGTTACTGCTTATGTACTCCTAGCTGAACCTGTATTCCCCGGTGTGCCCGTAGAAGCGGCTCCAATCAAATGGAATAAAGCCTAAACTCTGAAGGTTCATCTCTCGCTCTCATTTCACTTGATATTGCGCGTCAATGTGAAAGAAAAAGAAAAAGTCGAAGAAATTATTGTGCATAATCTTCTTAACACAATTTTATTTATTAATGAACACGGAAGTATTAGATCAAATTGGTGATGTTTATTTTCTGCTTAAAAATAAATCGTTCTTTGTCTATTCAGTACTAAATGTTTGAGATGAAAAAAAAAACATTTCAAGAAAAAATATAAAAGAGATAGCTCCAGCGAACTATACCGCTGAGGTTGTTTGCATTGATCCAAATTCTCCCGAAGAGTACTTCACTGAATCGGGAATTGATTTTTTAAATAATTTTTTTCGTTGCCCGATTTGCACACTACAGGTGAATGGTGAGTAAGGTGGCTCTAAAATTTTTGCGCTATCGTGTACCGTTTTGGCTGTATTTCGGGAACATACATACATACATATATATATATATATATATATATATATATATATATATATATATATATATATATATATATATATATATATATATATATATACATGATGAGAGTTTTAGTAATATATAGATAGATAAAGAGAAATGTGAAAGGCGACAAAGAACAAAGATGTCGGTAAGAAGACTGATGGAAAGATTTCAGCAGTTACTCCACTGGCTCAAACACAGCAACATTGGTCATGTGATGGGTTTGTTGGAAGCAGCTTTGGTGGGTTCTTTGTTTTGTTTAAGGTGGGTAATGATTTTCCCTCGTTTCCAAATTTGGGGAATTCTTGATGGTTGGTAGGAGAAGTTGCTGATATGCTGTGTCGTCCAAGGTGTTTCAAATATAAATTGGAGATGTTGTCAGGGCCGGGAGCCTGATACTTTTGTGATGTTTTTGATGGTATTTGTTGTTTGTGTGGGAGTGAATGGCATGATGGTGGTGTCGAGTTGGTCGCTGAGTTTGCATCTTGCAATATTTCGTTCCTCTTTTCTGGGTGCGATATGACTTGTGTTTACGTGATGATCCATGAGAGTGTTAACTTCTTGTTTCTCTGATGGTATGTTGTTTGTGGCAGTTATGGTATGATGCTGTTTATGATTTTGTACAAGTGTTTGGGATTGGTTGAGTGATGTAGTTGTGTGTGTGTGGAAAGGAGTGCCAGTTTTGTGTTTTTTTTTAATGAATATTTTGTTGTTGATTTTCTGTGTTCAGTGTTTTAATCCTTTATATTGTTACGAATCTGGCAGCCATGAGCACACAACAGCCAGAGTCCTTAAAGATCAGTTATATCGGTGAGTATGTGTTTCTAGGTAGGGTCCTGTCCTATTATATGTTTAATGGGTGATTAAATGTTCGTGCGCTGCGGAGTTATTTTGATAGTCAGGGTTTTCTTTTATATTTTTACATCACTTGCAACAATAACAACACCTTCCCTCCATCCTGATGCCATAACGCTCGTGGTGGGCGGAGTTCAAGAAGACTTGGCATCTCTCGACCAATCAGAGAGATGCGAGCGAGTTTGCCGTCGGTCGGCCAATGAGAGCCAGCGCAGGACAATATTACTCCTCTTCCTGTTTGAGGGGTGGTCTGCCGTGACGCCCACCACACCCCCCCCTGGTCCAATCAGCAGACTTTGCTCCCCTTTTGGCCAATCACGGGGGCGAGGAGCGCATTTGTGCGCCAAAACCGTCCAGTGAGGGAGAGCGGGTCGTAGGAGGCGGCTCCTCCCCTCTGGAGAAGGAGTGAATAATTGTTCGGCGTGATCCGACTGGTTGGGAGTTGGTTTTTGTCTGCCAGATCGTCCCGAATTGCCTGGCTTGCCTGCTGGCGCTCGCTGCCTTGTCCGCCCTCGCACTGGTTGGCGTCCGCCCTTCATCCTCCGTCCCTGGTACTTGGAGTGGCATCGTGGTTGCGGGTTCTCGTCCCGCCGGTCCAGGACGTCGAAGACCACACGAGGTGGACAGGTCCAAGATAGCTCTGGTTTCCAGCTCATCTTCCCTCGAGCTGGAAACTTTCAATAAAGACCCGACGGGGTCCATTTATTTGGGTGTGTGTCTGAGTGTGGGCCCGTCTCTAAGTAGAATTGTTAAGTGCTTGCGTTATTGTACATTGGAATATATTCGGATAACTCTGCTCTTTGTGTGTTCCCTTCCCCCCATTGTAAATAAATCCCCTCTTGTTGAATGTCCCAGCTCATCCTTGTCGTTTCTGTCATTGGTTTGCCATGCTGCGAACGGGAATTAGGAGGCCTCATTGCTGCCGTAATCATGCCATCAGCCCGGCAGGATTCTGGTACTCTCCGCTCGGGGTACGACTCGGATCCGGCTCGGTAACGGCCCAGATCGTGCAGATTTTGCCGAGGGTAAATTTCCCGGTCGTTTGGACGACATGGGTATTTAGGTAAATTGAAATTGGCAATCGACCCTATCCCACGTGGTCAACCTATTGGCGATCTTCGGTCCGATAAGGGACCTGTGACCTTTCGGATTTATTTGAAGGGTGCGACCTAAATTCCGCGTGTTCGGTGGAGCCGACTCTACTGCTCCCCCTAGCGGTCATGTTCGCCACCGAGACGTGGCCCCACAACAATATTACGTCTGGTGCTTTGCATGTTGGTGTGTGTTGTGTTGCAGGTTGTTTCGTCTGATGAGGTGTGCTATTTCTGGTGTGGAGTTGGTGTTGTATATTTTGATGTTACTCTTCAAAATGTATTCGGTAGCTGTGGTTGTGATGTTCATATTCAACTGTTTGATGTGGATGTCAATATTGTTTATGTTGTTCGTGTTGAGTTGTTGGAATTGTTGTTCAGCATCATGTGTAAAATTGTCCCATATTGCTTTTTTGTAATATTTTGATTTTGTTTATGTTGAGGTTTATAGCTGTGTTTATGGTACTGAAGATAAGTAGGTGATCTGAAGGGGGGGAGTTACACTGTTCTCCCACCTGGTTGTGGTGGACAGTGATTGAGACCAAAATGTTACATCTGATGTTGAGGTATTGTAACCAGGTTGTGTGTGTGTGTGTCATTGTTTGTTATCTCCATAATTTGGGTTTCAGAAGGTGGAACGGAGCTCTCCCAGGACTTGAAGTATCAACCTTCGTTTCGGTGATGGATCGTGATTCATGGTATAAGTTGTGAAGTTTTGTTGTTCCCAGAATTTTGTTCCGAGGGTGCTTTTCAAGATCGTCACTGAACCCCGGACAGTTTCCAACTGCAGTTTGTTTGTGGTAATATTCCCAGGAATGGTGTGTAGGATCTTTGTGAGGTTCTTCTTAAATGTTCCCGTTGCTCCAATTTTGACTGGTACAATTTTGGCATTCTTCAGCTTCCAGGATCTTTTCACTTCATTCTTGAGATCTTGATATTTGGTCATTTTCTTGATTTCTGTGTTATTTACATCAAATCACTGCGTACCAAAACCTCAATTAACAATGCCTTATTTTCCTTTTTGTATCTGAGTATGATGTCCGGTCGCAGTGCTTTGTTTTCTATTTTCACGCTGGTTGGGATCATCAGGTCGTACATGAGCATTATGTCCTTGCTTTAAGTGATTGCTGTGGTTCATGTTGCCATGAGTTTTGTGACACTGGGATATTGAAATCTCCACAGATGTTACAGTGGACTACTTTACATACCTTGTTGTGCCTTTGTGTGTACAGCTGTTCTGACATGAGTTTTTTTTACATTTCGATAGGAGGTAACTCGTGCTTTCTGGTTCTACCTTGAGGAACCTGCACTTGTCCGATTGACTCAGCCCTGCCATATTTTTAAAGCCACAGTGTCCTTGGTCTTGGGCATTTATAATGATTCATTCCCCATCCCAATAGAGCTGACCTCTTATTAGCCATTCCACTGATCCTTCTTTGTCTATCCCCCAATCTGCCCAACTTTTTTTTTTTTCAATATTTCCTCGTGCTTTTGTTTTTCTCCCAGTTGTCGGTATATATCTGTTCATATTTCATCGTGTATTTTTATTCGACTTTTTTGCAACGTTGACGCTGTATTTGTCGCTATTCTCGGGATGCATTGATTTTTATAGAACATTATTTGGATCTTTGGTGTTGAGGTGTCCTCCGATTTTGGTGTTTGGGAGGGAGCAGATATTCTGTAGGTGTGTTGAGTATTTGGTTGGTACAGTGGAGGATGTGTCTGGGATGTAAATGTTTATGATGTTCGTGTGTTCTTTGTTACCTGTTTGACTTTGAAAGCTTGAAGGTTGATTGTGTTGTTTTGTGGTCGAAGTACTTTTGTGTCTTGAATTGATTGATATCTGTGTATCGAATTGAATGCTACATGTATGTGATGCGGCCTCCACCTCTGGCGTCCGGTCTATCTGGGCACATCGCTGTATTGTTGGGAATGTTCGGTGTTTTGTTTTTTTCTGGTGTATTTGGTTTCTTGTTTTAGGTGGTGTGCAGGTGGTAGTGATGGTGGTGGTGGTTTATGGGATGGAAGTGATGAGGGTGGTAGTAATATGTTTGGGATTTGTGTATGTGTCATTATTTGGGTCTGAGCTTGGATTCAGCCGAAAGCAGCATCCCCCAGGTCCATGTTTGTGTGCAGTCTGATTATTACCCTCGCCAGAGGAGAGGGTATTGCATTTGGGTCCGTTTGTTTGTCTGTTTGTTTGTTTGTCTGTCTCTTTGTCTGTTTGTTTGTCTGCACAGAACTTTCATGTTTTTCTCTGTAACTGCTTGTCGGATTGAGACAACATTTTCACCATCGGTGCGACTACTTATGTAAAATGCATTAATGATAATTAGGACATCATCGGTCACGTGGTGTTGCAGCCATATTGGAAAAATAGAAAATATTTGGACCTCTATCTCTGAAACCACACGAAAGAAAAAAGTGAAACTTGGTATATAGCAAGTACTCCTCATGGGGAATAATATATTTTTTATTTGACGTCTTAGGTGCCCGAGTTATGATGTCATAATTGCAGATGTAGAACGCCACATCCGATCAGTATGAAAAATTCTGAGGGTCATCTCGGGATAAAATGGATCACAGAAAAAAATAATTCATGACATTATTGGTCACGTGATTTGGCAGCTACATTGTTTTTTTTTTTTTAAACCTTCAAACATCTTCTTCTCTGAAGTGGCTGAACAGATCGAGGTGAAACTTTAGACGTATGACCGCCTGTCCATGAAGAACAAAAGTTTCACACATATGATATCATAGGTCACGTGGTTTGGCAGCCATATTGGATTTACCCTTAAACCTATAAATTACACCACTCAAAAGAAGTCCTGGCGAGGATCTTCAATCTCTGATTGCTCTTTCGTTGCGTTTCGTTTACTGAGAGCAATGCAAACGAGAGGGACCATTCACTGCACATCATGCAGTGGACAGACACCCCCCCCCCCTTTCCTCTGGTACTGGAGCAAGTGATGCGAGTTTTACATGTTCAGAAAATGTACATTGTGATGGTCCCCTGGTGAGTTTCTATGTATCCAGAGAGAATTAGGTGAAAGGGGAGGACTGCTGGAGGAAGGTCACTCCCGAAAGAGGGGGAAAAACTGACATTTGTTTTTTTTGACAAAAAACTGACATTTGTTTTTTTGACTGACAAAAACATTTGTTTGTTGTGGTGATTTGAGTGGTTGTGTGTGAGGAGTCTGTGTGGAAAGATGAGAGGGAGTGAGCCGGTCCACAGGAAACGATTGATCGGCGCTCTGAACATGACCGCACTGACCTGCCAAATCTGGGCAGCATGGAAGAATGTGTAAGCTTCGCCCCCCGACTTGTGTTGGGGTGAGGGGGGGGTACAACCACTGCGAAGAGACGTGCCCAATCCTTGCACTAACACGTAGTTGTTGTTGCTGCTGACGTGGTGATTTAGGTTGTTGTTGTTTATTTTCTCTTCCATGTCCTTCTAAAGAGTTGTTGCTGTCATAGAATAGGAAATGTTACTCTTTGAACCACTGCATTAAGCTCTCATTCCTGCTTCTTCTTCTTCAATCGTTAAAAGACGGGCTTTTAAAATTGGCGTATTTATGATTAAACGGACAGAAATTTTTGTTCGAAGTAAATTGACTACAAACTTTCCAACCAAGTAAATAATTCACTTTCTAACGGTAACATGTTTCGGCCAAGGCTGAGCGAAGCGAGGTCGAGGCCCTTCATTCCTGATACGTGACGCACCGTGCAACCCAAATTTTTGGAATGTCGGTTGCATTTTCCGTCCAATCTTCATGTAACTTTGTTAAAAAGTTTCTCCATCGGTCGGCAATCCTCGATGCTTCAAGTTATGTGTCACTCACTCAAGCGGTTGTGAAGAAAACGAATTTAAAGGTGAAAAAGTGAGGGAAGAAGAAAATAAAAAAGCGAAGACCTCGGCCAACGATCCACAACATGGTTGTGGATGCTGTTGTATCTCGACGGATAAACCACA